>NC_135719.1:110600779-110907392 GCF_964656455.1 Halichoerus grypus | reverse complement strand
GTATCTTCTAGTACTATTATCTCTTCAAACCTCAAAAAAATTCTCTTGGAAAATTTTGGAATAATTTCTGACCCATTTGTGCACTTTGTTACATAATGGTGGGTTGTTAAATGAATTGAACAAAACCCCAAACTTCTCTGGGACTTGTGCAAAAGCATCAGAAACTTTTTAAAGATATGCCCATTCTTCAAAATGCAATTGCACTTCTGTAAATTCATCCTAAGGAAGGAAATAATCATCCAAATGCCTGTTACCAGGGTATGAGCTAAATAAACTGTGGTGCATCCTTCCACCGGAACCATGGCAGGGGAAAACAATGAGAGAAAATAGCAAGCACTTATGTAATGCTAACAAGGTGCCAGGTGCTGTTCTAAGTAGTTTGTTTATATTAATGCAAATAATTCTTTTCATTCCTATGAGGTAAATGCTATTATCATTACCCCCATTTTACATGTAAAGAACTGAGGTGCAGAGAATTTAAGGACCTTGCCAAAGGTCACATAGCAAGTAAATGGTGAAACCTGGATTTGGACCCAACCAGTGTGGCTTAAGAGCTCAAGTCTCAACCACTGATTATGCTGCTTTACATAGATAAAGTAGATTACCAAGTATCTGTATGGCATGATTCTACATTTGTAAATGTGTGTGTTTATATATATACACACATACACATGCATGTGTATATATACATATATGTGTGTATATACATATGAGAGTATAATGAAAGAAATTGAAAAATACATATCGAACTGTTAACTTTCTCTGGGCAATGTTTTTTTTTTTTCAATGTTGCTTTTGCTTAGAGGAATTTTCTAAATGTTCTATAATGACCATATTCAGGACATTAAAGAAACCTTAACAAATTTTTAAAAAATTGAAATCATCCTAACTATATTCTTTGAACACAAATGAATTAAACTTGAAATTAACAGAAATGTATTTGAAAATTCTTAAATATTTGAAATTAAACAACACACTTCTAAATGATAGATGGGTCAAGGAAAAAGTCACGGGGGAAATTAGAAATATTGAATTAAATGAAAATAAAAACAATGTATAAAAATTTGTGGGATGGGGGTGCCTGAGGGCGTTAGGGTCCTGGGATTGGATCAGAGCACCATGTGGGGCTCCCTTGCTCAGTGGGGAGTCTGGTTCTCCCTCTGCCCCTTCCCCCCATGCTCTCTCTCGCTCTCCCTCTCTCACGTGTGCACATGCTCTCTCTCTCTCTCTCAAATAAATAAAGTCTTTAAAAAATTGTGGGATGAATCTATAACTACACTTAGAGGGGAATTTATGTTATTAGTTATATTAGAAAATAATAAAGGTCTCAAATCAATGATCTAAATTTCCACCTTAAGAAACCTAAAAAAAAACAAAACAAAACAGAGAGAGAGAGAGAGAGCAAATTAAACCCAAAGCAACTATTAAAAGGTAATAATAAAAATAAGAAATGAAATTGAAAACAGTAAAACAATAGAGGAAATCAATGAAACCAAAGATTTAAAACTGATAAACCTCTGGCCAGACTGACCAAAAAAGAGAAGACACAAATTTTCAATATCAGGAATGGAAAAGGAGACATTGCTTTAGATCCTTGAGACATTAAACAGATAATAAGAGGATATCACAAACAGGTTTATGCCCATAAATTTGATTAGATGAAATGGACAAATTCCTGGAAAGACATAAACTATCAGAGCTCACAGAGGAAAAATAGAAAATGTGAATTGTTTTATATATATATTAAAGGAATTGAATTCATAGTTGAAAACTTTCTAGGCCCAGATGGCTTCACTGGTGAAATCTACTAATTATTTAATGAATAAATAATACCAATTCTACACACTTTTTTCCAGAAAATAAAAGAGAGAGGAACACTTTCCAATTCATTCTGTAAAGCCAGCATTATTCTGACATTAAAAGAAGACTACAAACCAACATCATTAGCCATTAGGGAAATATAAATTAAAATGACATTGAGATCTCAGCCACTATAAACCTATTTACAATAGCTAAAATAAGGAAAAAAAAAAACCCCACACAACTGATAATACCAATTGCTGATGAGGATGTGGAGCAACTGGAATTCTCATATGTTGCTGATAAGAATACAAAATGATGCAGTCAAGTTTGAAAATAGTTTGGCAGCTATCTCACCCCTCTAAATTTGCCCAAAAAATGTGAAAACTTATGTTAACTCCAAATCTTGTACATGAATGTTTATGGCAGCTTTATTCAGAATTGTAAAAAACTGGAAACATCCCATGTCCTTTAACTGGTAAATGGAAAAACAAATGGTAGTACATTATACAGTGAAATGCTACTTAGCAATAAAAATAAATGAAC
Organism: Halichoerus grypus; assembly: GCF_964656455.1. Taxonomy (NCBI): domain Eukaryota; kingdom Metazoa; phylum Chordata; class Mammalia; order Carnivora; family Phocidae; genus Halichoerus; species Halichoerus grypus. The sequence continues at coordinate 110,905,046 of NC_135719.1, read as the reverse complement.
TAGTAACTCATGCAACAACATGCATGAGTTTCATATACTTTATGCTAAGTGAAAGAAGCCAGATTCAAATGGCTAAATATTATATGAGTTCATTTTTATGACTTTTGAGAAAGATAAAAAATTATAGGGACAGAAAGCAAATCAGTGGTTTCCAGGAACTAAGGGTCAGAGGTGGGAGTTTACTACAAAATGGGCACAAAAAATTTTAGAGGGTCATGAAATTGTTCTATATTTTTATTGTGTCAGATTGGTATAGAGTTTTATACTTTAACCTTGTAACCAGAAACTTTGCTGAATTCTCATTAATTTTAATTGTTTGTGGATTCTTTGGGATATTCTGTGACACTTACAAATAAGGACATTTTGTTTCTTCCTTTCCAATTCTTATTCTTCTCATTAGTTTTCCTTATCTTATTTCTTTGAATAGGACCAACAGTATAGTGTTAAGGAGTAAGAATGATAGACACTATCCTTCATTCCTGACTTTAATGGAAATATTTTGAAAGTTTCACGATTAAGCTGGTAATTGGTAGTTTTCCATACATACCCTTATAGAGTTAAGGAAGTTCCTTTTGTTCTTTGTTGGCTAAGAATTTTTAAAAATTATTACAAATGAGCAATTAATTTTAATGAATAATTTTGTGTCTATTGAGATCATTGTTATTATATATATTATATATAATCTTATATATTATATTATATATAAGTATATATTAAATTCTTTGATTAAATTTTCTAGATAAATTTAAAACTTTTATATGCATGTTTTAAAATAATAATTGGATGGGGGAAAAAAATAAAGTGATAATTGGGTGAGATAAAGAGGAAAGAACCGGGCACCTGGGTGGCTCAGTTGGTTAAGCGACTGCCTTCGGCTCAGGTCATGATCCTGGAGTCCCGGGATTGAGTCCCACATCAGGCTCCCTGCTCAGCAGGGAGTCTGCTTCTCTCTCTGACCCTCCTCCCTCTCATGCTCTCTGTCTCTCATTCTCTCTCTCGCAAATAAATAAAAAATCTTAAAAAAAAAAAAAAAGAGGAAAGAACCAAAGCAAATCAGTACAAGAACTCATCAAATGAGAAAAGAAGACAGAAAGAGAGGAAGAGAGGAACAAAACACCTGTAAAACAGAAAATAATAAAGTGGCAATAGGTAAGTCTTCACCTATCAATAATTACTTTAAGTGTAAATGGGTTAAACTCCCCAATCAAAAGGCATAGAGTGAATGAATGGAGAAGTAAACAAGATTCAGTGATATATTGTCTATAAATGATTTATTTTAAATTTAAGGACACAGGCTGAAAGTGAAGGGATGGAAAAAGATATTCCATGAAAATGATAACCAAAAGAAACCAGGGGTGTCTATACTTATATCAGACAAAATAGACTTTATGTAAGAAAAAATGTCATTATATAATGATAAAAGAGTCAATTCAACAGGGAGATATAGGAATTATAAATAGATACACACCAAATATCAGAATTACCTAAATACATAAAACAAATATTGAAAGATCTAAAGGAAAAAATAGATAGCAGTACAATAATGGTAGGAGACTTCAGTACCCCACTTTTAATAATGGGTAGACCATCTGCACAGAAAATCAATGAAGAAACATCAGACCTGAACAACCCTATAGAATAAATGAACCTAATAGACATATACAGAACTTTGAACCCAACAGGAGGAGAATACACATTCTTCTCAAGTGTACATGAGACATTCTCTGAGATACACCACATACTAGTTCACAAAACAATCTTAACAAATTTAATAAGACAGAAATAATTCCAAGTATCTTTTTTGATCACAATGAAATCAAACTAGAAATCAATAGCAGTGAGAAAATGGGAAAATTCACAAATATGTGGAAACTAAACAACACACTCTTGAACAATCATTGAACGAAAGAGGAAATCAAAAGGGAATTTAAAAACTATTTCAAAACAAATGAAAACAAAAACACATCATACCAAAACTTATGGGATGCAGCAAAAGAGGGAAGTTTATAGCAATAAATGTCTACATTAAAAAATAAATACCTTTAAAAAATAAAAAAGATCTGAAATCTATTTTACACCTCAAGGAATGAGAAAAATAAAACAAACTAAGCGCAAAGTTAGCAGAAGGAGGGAAATAATAAAAATTAGAGCAGAAATAAATTGAATCAAGAAAACTTGGGGTGGCTGGGTGGCTCAGTCAGTTAAGCCTCCGACTCTTGATTTTGGCTCAGTCTGCTTGGGATTCCCCCCCCCCTCCCACCAAAGAAAAAAAGGAAAGAAGACTAAGAGTTGGATGTTTTACAAAGATAAACAAAATCAACGAATTCTTTACCAGACTAAGAAAAAAAAATTGAGAATACTCAAATAAATAAAATCAGAAATTAAAGAGGGAGACATTACAATGAATGCCTTAAAAATTAAAAAAATATATGAGACTATTATGGACAACTATGTGTCAACAAATTATGTGTCAACAATTTGGATAACCTAGAAGAAATGGATAAATTCCTAGAAAAACACAACTTAACACAATGGAATCAAGAAGAAATAGAAAGCCTGAATAGACCGATAATAAATAAGGAGATAAACCAGTAATCAAAAACCTGTCAACAAAGAAAGCCCAGGACCAGAAGTCTTTATGGGGGAATTCTACCAAACATTTAAAGAATAATACAAATTCTTAGACTCTTTCAAAAAATATAAGAAGGAACACTTCCAAACTTATTTCATGAAGCCAGCATCACCCTTGATACCAAAGCCAAAGACACCACAAGAAAACTATAGGCCAATATCCCTATTACACTAGCCAACTTCATTCAACAGCACTATAGGTAACAATACCATCTTGTATACTGAAAGCTGCTAAGAAGGTGTCTAAAATGTTCTCACCACACAAAAAAAGGTAACTCCGTGAAGTGATGGATATGTTAATTAGCTTGATTTTGGTGATCATTTCACAATGTATACATATATCAAAATATCAAGTTGTACACTTTAAATATATACAATTTTGATTCATCAGTTATACTTCAATAAAGCTGGAAAAAGTAAATAAAAGTACTATTGGGATATACTTTTCTCACATTCTTGATTAGTTTACACAAATTATCCTTGATTGGGGCACCTGGGTGGCTCAGTTGGTTAAGCATCTGCCTTCGGCTCAGGTCAACAGGAGAGAATGATGGGATAATAAAAATAAATTATTCTTGATTAGCTGCACAATTCTCATAAAATGTTAGGTTATCCATTTTAGAGATTCATTTATTTATTTGAGAGAGAGAGCTCATAAGCAGGGGGAGGGCAGAGGGAGAGGGAGAGAAATCCTTAAGTAGACTCCCCACTGAGCACAGAGCTGGGTGGTTGCGGGCTTGATCCCAGGGCTAAAGGATCCTTTTTTATTTTTTAGAGAGAGCGAGCTCGCACACTTGCACGTGAGGGGGTGGGGCAGAAGGAGAGGGAGAGAGAGAATCTTAAGCAGGCTCCACACTCAGTGCAGAACCTGATGCTGGGCTTGATCTCACGACCCTGAGATCATGACCTGAATGGAAATCAGGAGCCAGATGCTTAATTTTAAAGGTTTGGTAAAGCTCACCAATAAAATTTTCAAGGTCTTACATTTTTTGCAAATATAGAAGTAGTTAGAGAAGTCTTTTGACTACCAATTTAGTTTATTTGATAAAATTCAATATCCATTCATGATTTTATTTATTTTTTTTAAAAATATTTTATTTATTTATTTGGCAGAGAGAAAGCACAAGCAGGGAGAGCAGCAGGTAGAGGGAGAGAGCCCAATGCGGGGCTCAATCCCAGGACCCTGGGATCACAACCTGAGCTGAAGGCAGACGCTTAACTGACTGAACCACCCAGGCACCCCTCCATTCATGATTTTTAAAAAACCAACTACTTCTGAAAATAGGAAAATAAAGTTTTATAATCTGCTAAATATTGTACACAAAATACCTATAACAGATATCATAGAAATAATAAAATGTTTAAAGCTTTCTCTCTATCCTGATAATTGAGAACCAGAAAGGATGTCTCTATTACCACTTCTATTCGGCTTCTTACTGGAGATCCTAGCCAGTGCAATGAGAAAAAAAAAAGCAATAAAGATATAAAGATTGGAAAGGAAGAAATAAAATCTTTATTATTATTTCCACATGATAAATTAATATGAGGGTTTATCAGTGCCACCATGTTACAAATATACAATTAAGTAATTGCAATTCTATTCGTTAGCAATATGCAGAAAATAAAAAAAACCTCACAATAGTTTAAAAAAATCAAATACCTAAGAATAAATGTATCTTCTCTATAGAAAACTATAAAATATGATTGAATAAAATATAGAAATTAAATAAAACTTTAATAAATAAAAAAATATACTATGTTTATAGATTGGAAGACTCCTAGTGTAAAGATGTCAACTTTTGCCGAAATAACTGATAGATTCTATGCAATTCCTATCAACTCCCAACATTATTTTTAATAGTTCCAAATGAGAAAAAAACTAAATGTTTATTAACACTAAAATGGATAATTGCTGTGGTAAATTCATACAATGGACTACTGTGGTGAAAATGAATACACTACAGCTTTACAAAATGTATGAATCTCACAAACATCACACAGAATGAAAGAAGCAAGGAACATAAAAATGCTATATTATGTTTATATAAAGTTCAAAAAACAATGAGGCAAAACTAAGCAATAGAATTTAGAGATGCACACTTAGGCAGCCAAACTATGAAGAAAACCAAGAATGTGGTTCTCTCTGGAGGGAGAACATAATGCTGGGATAGGATGTGAAGGGGCTTCTCGGGTGTTCCCAGTATTCTATTTCTTGACCTGGGAAGTGATTATATGGTGTTTACTTTGTTATACGTTATGGAGTTTTGCATCTTTAGTTTGTTGTGCTTTTCTAAATCTATGTTATAGTCTACAATTTTTTTAAAAAATTAGAAAAAAGAAGCAATTGTGCTGGATGAAATTCTTTTATTTCTGAAGTTTAACTCTGGATCAAAGTGTTATAAATACATCAGATTTAAAGATCTTGGGAAAAGACATTTATCTGGTCCATGCTCGGATCCTGACTGGGATTCTAACCAACTCTATAGAGCGGGCATAAAGCCTTCCCATATTGAGAAAAAAATGTTGCAGAACAAACAATAGTGTATTGTTGAAAAACACTTTCCTTACATAGATCTGGTCTAAATGCCCAACTCATTGGGTAATTTCAGCTCTTTGCAGAGAAGTATACATATTTTTAAATAGAATTGAATACAAAAAGAAAGCACTGTGGAACTGCCTCCCTTTATTATTTTCTCTGATTGGTCTGCTCTTTAAGAATCAAAACCAGCTCCCACATTGATTGCTAAAAAAATTTAAATTAATAAAATAGCCTTTGGCATAATGGCACATATAGTATTTTCTTATTTTTGGCATGTTTGGAGTACTCCAACAGGTGGTTACCAAAAACCGTGTGATACAGTTGCACGGATGATGGGTCTTTCTGGCAGCATTGATCTCAGTGGAGACGCGTCTGCATTTCCCAGGACTTCCTAGAACACTGGCTCCACCTGGAGGTGGAGATATGCGCCCAGACAATAAGGAAAAAGCAACTGCCGTCTACTACAGGCCAGTTACTCAGCCTTTTGGGTTATAAGTGAAGGTTTTACGGTTAGATTGTATCTCCTTGCAGGTGTTCAAGTATGAACAAAGAGAAACTCTGATCTCTCTCTACAGGAAGAGTCCAGGGAATCTCTTGAATAGGAAGTGAATGTACTTTAACACCTCAGAGCAGGGAAATTGGTCAGAGTAAGTGGAAAACCAAAATGGATTATTGACAGACAAACCTTATTTTCCAAACATAAGTGAGAAGCTGTCTCAAAATCTTTTTTGGAAGGTAAAGTGGTTATAAATTAAAAATCGATAAGCAACCAAATATAAGCAATTAATATATGAGAATTTTAAAGTGGTTCTACCATCCATATGTAGCACAAATCTACAATTTGATGTTGAGTCTAAATGGCTAGATGGCAGTTATTTAGTGAAAAATAAATGGATTTACTGTATATGAGCTTCCCCTTAAGAATCCTTCCATGTTGGAACTTTCTTGTACTAGGGGCTTTCATTGGGAATAAGAAAACCTATTGGACACAATATAGAGAATTCCAGTTGGACCTTTTCTGGAAATTGATAAGGAAGTGGACAAAATATAAACTTTCACTTGGCCATCATGATCTCATCTCAGTCCACTCTTGCAGTCTTTCCTCCAAATTTACATCTTTCCATATTTTACTTTTCTGTCAGACTGCACTCTTGATTTCCTGGACATACACCATAGTGTCCCACATCTGAACTTTTCCACTCTAGAATATCCTTTTCTCCAACCATCTTCTTTTTATTTAAAATTTATTTTTATTTTTTCCAGCCTTATTGAGATATAATTGACATGTAATATGTAATTGAGGTGTACACATGGTGATTTGATACATGTATATGTTGCAAAATGATTATCACAATAAGGTTCATTAACACATCCATCACCTCACATAGTTACCGTTTGTGTTTGATGAGAACATTTAAGATCACCTCTCTTAGCAACCTCCAAGTATACAATACAGTATTGTTAACTATAGTCACTATACTGTACGTTAGATCTCCAGAACTTACTCATCTTGCATAAATGAAATTTTATATCTTTTGACCAACATCTGCTCACTTCTCCCACCCCCCCCCAATCCCTGGAAATTATGATTTTACTCTGTGCCTCTATAGTTCAACTATTTTAGATTCTACATATAAGTGAGATCATGTAGGATTTGTTTCTGTGTTTGCCTCAGGGAAATTTAAAAATTCACACAAATGACTACAATTGATATTACATTTACATAGCCAATATAAGCTTCAGTTTCTTTGTTGATTATTCAGACCCCAGTATTATAGCATGTCAATAGCATGTCAATAGTCCGTTCTGGATCTGACTCCATGACATCAATAAGATCCTTTACTATCCTTGAACTCCCATCCTGGCTGTGGACTGCAGTTCCCTTTGACCTTCAACAAATGAAAAAAAGTCAGGTATCGGTCCATCATATTTAAAGTATATGACCTGCTACCTTTAGCATTTTGTCTTTCTGCTTTCTGTTTGGTATGATACCCAAAAGCTGTTGTGTCAGAAATTGAATATGAGGTTTCATCTTTTTATTCTCTTTCTTCTTTGCTTTCTTCATTTGTTCTTTCTTTTTTAAATCCAGTATTTATTGATTGCTTACTACAAGCCAGACATTGTGCTGTGCCCTCATTTACATCAATAAATAAGATGTCATTGCTCTTTTGTGGGTCACAGTGTAGAGGACAAGGAAGACATGGAAACAAATAAAAACCCCAAAGTGTGCTAAGTTGACTGCACTTTCTCATTCCTGTTCTCTCCTCAATCTGTCCCAGTTGGATTTCTGTCCCTACATCACTCTAGATACTGCTCTTTTTGTTTATTTATGATCTGTCTTTCCCCACTAAAACATTAGTTACATGAGAACATGGACCTTACCTTTCTTATTTGCTACTGTGGTCCTAGCATCTTGCACAGTAGGTGCTCAATAGTTATTACCCAATGACCGACTTACAATGAGGATTTGTACAGTGTTAGGATGACAGAAGGGAGCAACTAACTCATTCCAAAAGATGCTGGCTTGGCCAGGTTTTAACATTTGATTTTAGGCTTCAAAGTTGAGGTAGAAAGGAAGTTTAGGACTATAGAGAGGGAGGGCTAAAGGATATTCTAGAGAGAGGGAGTATACAAAGACCTAGAAGTGAAAGAGAGCTTGGCTTGTTTGAGAAGTAAATGGAATCACCCAGTGTGGGCAGGGATGAGTGGTTAGAATGCTAAGAAATTTGAGCCATACCTTTAAAGCATCAAAAGGTCTTATGTGATGGAATAATATATACAACTTTTATTTTCAAAAGATACCTCTGGAAATGTTATGGAAATGGCTTAGGGGATAGGGGCAGGGAAGTGAGACCAGGCACAGGGAGTTTTGTTGTTGTTGTTATTATTGTATTTGTTGTTGTTTTAATAATGGCCTCATTCCTAAAAGTATTTGAGGTGGCTTAGCATTCCATTAGGAGATATACGCAGTTCTCCAGGGCAGTCATGATCTAGACCTGAAGTAAGCTAGTGGTAGTGGCCTGAAGAGTTATGGGATGGACTCCAGAAAAATTAGGAAGTAGAACTGGCTGGATGGAGAAGTGAATTGGGGATGAGAGAGAAAGAGAGAGTGTGATAGTGAGCTGTTGATCATGATGTGGAGGCTTCTGATTGGATTGGAGGATGACGTTGTTAATTGGGGTCAAGAATTTGGAAGTGCAAAGGTACTAGAGAGAGAGGAAATTAGTTCATCTTGAAGCATGGTGAATTTGAAACACATAAGCTATTCAGATGAAGGAAGAGGAGACACAGAAAAACAATGGTTATCTTATGCTGTGTTTTCATTTAATATCTTTATGAAAATATTCTTTATTGCAGTTGACTAACAAATGATGTCTACAGTAACTTTGGTATTATCTCAGCTGACTTCCCTATGTTTGGTTATTTTCCCTGGCACTAAACATCATATTCCCACAGCACTATTTTAATCAGGTTTTTCTGGTTTTCTCTTAGATTCAAAAATGAATAAAATTAAATTAGTTTACAATGGTAAATAGTGAGGAGTCCTTTGTAATAACTCATCACCCTGCTTGAATTTTCAAGTATTTGTTACTTGAGGACCTCAACAAGATCAACGAATGATTACCCGGGAGGAAGAACAGCAGGGATAACAAGGCTGCAGGTAGATAGCAGACCATTGGTTACAACTAGATGGGATCTTGCTCACCTTCACAACTAAATATGGTTGCTCAGATTAAGGGGTGTTACTAAACTCATTATAAAGAAAACACACCTCGGAGAGGCAATCATCATTAATTCCATCCTGGTCGTCTTTACGGGCTTTTCAAATAGAAACTATAAACACACATGGTTGTATTCTGTTATTATCCCTGTCTGAGTAAGCAATATAAAGAACCCATAATCTCATCAAAATAACCCAATGTACCCTGTAATTTATAAAGCTGTCTCAGGGTGATGCTACAGTTAAAGATAACATCCATTCCGCACTGCAACAATTTGAGTTGTTTTTCTAAGGTCTTAATATGACGCTCTTAGCTGCAATCAAACCTAATTTATTCCACATTTTGCTTGCAAAGGAAACACTGGGTCCTGCATAGTAGTTAGGAACAAAAAATAAACCAATGCCTGTTTTCCCCCTCCATCTTTCAGTCTCTCATATCTCTGTCTCTCAGTTTTTCTCTCTCTTTCCCTCATTAATAACCTCTCTTTCAAATTCCTGATATATTTTTGAAATACCAATCAATAGTCCCAGTTCACTCAGGATCTCTGTCAATGAGATCTATCAAAAATTTTTAAACATTTCTCAGGAAACTCACCTGGAGTTGAGAACCACCCCTATGTAGGAGCAGGTTCATATGGACGATTCCACAGACTTGCAGTGTGATGATTAATCTTCTGTCTCTACAATTTTAATCTGAATGCACAGCTGCTTCAGTCTAAATATATTGCTGGAAATATTTTTTTTCTCAAACTGGTGTTCTCTTGTTTATGTTCTTCAGAAATTACATTTTAGCATGTTAATGAATTTTTTTCTTTTTGCAAGTAAAGAAGGACTCTATCACTAATAGCTGATTAACTCCTGGTGACTAAGTGAAGGCCAGGAAAGGAGAGAACACACAAGGTATTGAAAAGTAGCACCTGCCTATGTGTGTGTCTTACAGGACAGTCTCCCCTCTTGGCAGGAGAAGAAATGGATCCGAGGCAATGGTGAGAGAGATAGGCTAATTAGCTGATACTGGGAAGGGAGACACACAGACCCTAGAGGTGGAGTGAAGGACATGGAACCTGGAATTCAGAAGAGCTCATTGGAAGATGGGAAAAGTGTTCAGCGTGAGGAAGATGTTTCATGTTGGGAATAGGACAAAGAATAGATGTTCTTGTTCAAAGAGTGTTTCGTGGGAATAGATCACGGGTGGCTCCAAATTCTACATATAACTGATATCTAAAAAGGGCCAGTTATAATAGCAAAACAACAACAACAACAACAAAATCCAATTAAAAAATGGGCAGAAGAACAGAATAGACATTTTTCCAAAGAAGACATACAGATGGCCAATAATGAAATGCTCAAATGAAAAAATGCCCAACATCACTAATAGTCAGGGAAATGCAAATGAAAACCACAATGAGATATCACCTCACACCTGTTAGAATGGTTATTACTAAAAAGAGACAAGAAATGACAAGTGTTGGTGAGAATGTGGAGAAAAGGGAACCCTCGTGCACTATTGGTGGGAATGTAAATTGGTGCAGTCACTATGGAAAACAGTATGGAGGTTCCTCAAAAAATTAAAAATAGAACTCCCACATGATCGAGCAATTCTACTTCTGGGTGTTTATTGGAAGAAAACAAAAACAATTCAAAGAGATATCTGCACCCCCGTGTTCATTGCAGCATTATTTACAAAAGCTAAAATACGGAACAGTCAAAATATGGAAACAGTCTAGGTTGGGGAGGTAGGTGAAATGAGTGAAGGTAGTCAAGAAGCGCAAACTTCCAGCTATAAAATAAAGTCCTGGGGTTGTAATATACAACTGTGACTACAGTTAATAATACTGTATCGCATATTTGAAAATTGCTAAGAAAGTAGATTTTAAAAAGTTCTCATCACAGATGAGCACTGGGTGTTGTATATAAGTGATGAATCATTGACTTCTACTCCAGAAACCAATATTACACAGCATGTTAACCAACTAAAATTAAAAAAAAAAAAAAAGATGGACTGTAACAAGTTTGGTGAGGATGTGGAGAAATTGGAACCCTCATACACTATTGGTAGAAATGTCAAATGATACAGCTGCTTTCGAAAACAGCCCAGAAGCCGAGAAAACAGCCTCAAAAGGTTAAACATAGTTACCTAATGACCTAGCAACTCCAGTCCTAGGTATATACCTAAGAGAAATGAAAAGGTATATTCACAAAAAAATCATGTAGCTTGTAGCAGCACTGTTCCTAACAGTAAAACAAACAGACAAACAAAAACAAGGCAAATGTCCATCAACTCATGGATAATCAAAATGTGATTGATCTACACAAGGAAATATTCAGCTATGAAAAGGAATGAAGTACTGATATATACAACATGGATAAAAACAAGTTCTCATCACAGAAACAAAATATCTTTGTAATTATGTGTGGTGATAGATGTTAACTAGACTTACTATGATGATCATTTCACTATATTTACTAAAATATATGTATGTATATACATACACACACACACACAAATATAGAACCATTATGTTGTACACCTGAAAGTAATATAATGTTATGTCAGTTATACCTAGAAAAAATAAACAGGTCCAGTTCAAGCAAAAAGGTACTCTTAAATTATAACTCAAATACTGTCCTTAGTGTCATTGCTGCCATATATGGTTATGAACTTGCTTGTACCTCTTTTGTTTATGATGTGGAGTGTTAGCCACTGAAACCTTGGATTAGTTTGTTAGGACTGCCCTAACAAACACTGGGTGGCTTAAACAACAGAAATTTACTTTCTCAAAGTTCTGAAGGCTGAAAGTCCAAGATCGGCATGTCAACAGGGCTGGTTCCTTCTGAGGTCTCTATGCTTGACTTGTAAATGGAAGTCTTCTCCCTGTGTCTTCACGTAGTCCTCCTTCTGTGTCTCTTTGTCCTCATCTCTTCTTATAATAGCACCAGTCATATTGGATTAAGGCCCACCTTAATAACCTCATTTTAACTTCATTACCCTTTTGAAGACCCTACCTTTAAATAGTCACATTCTGTGTTATTGGGGGTTAGGACTTCAACATAATTCAATCGATAACAAAGCTGGACAGAAAGCAATTCTTTTTTTTTTTTTTAAAGATTTTATTTATTTATTTGACAGAGAGAGACACAGCAAGAGAGGGAACACAAGCAGGGGGAGTGGGAGAGGGAGAAGCAGGCTTCCCGCTGAGCAGGGAGCCCGATGCGGGGCTCGATCCCAGGACCCTGGGATCATGACCTGAGCTGAAGGCAGACGCTTAACGACGGAGCCACCCAGGTGCCCCAGAAAACAATTCTTAATAAATCTGGAAACATAGTTGGTAAAAACTTTAGTGATCATTTTTTTTATTATCTTGGGAACCACATTTTAACATTGATATGAGGTTATCAAAAGCCTTGAAAAATAAGTGAATATCCTTGACATGGGTCAGAGTAGAGGGACTTGTGCCAAGATGGAACTCTCCTTTTGACTTTTGGAGCCGAGATCAGCATTGTCGTGTAACTTTGGTTCTGGCTGAGCTTCTGACTGCACGCTTGCCTGCCTGCAGCCCGTGCCAAAAGCAATTCAGAAAAAAGGCTCACACACTGAACATCCCTGTTCTGAGGCAGGAAGAGTGCAGGAGAGTAGGGAGCTGTTAAAAAGGCAACTGGAGTCTTCTAATGGCTTTTGGTAATCGGCCCAGCTGTACTAATTCGATTTTTTGAACTGAAAACCCCAGGATACTGCCCTGAACAACTGAGCTCATGCTGGAAATAGCATCCTTTAAAGTGTGGCTCCAGGAAGAGCCTGCATAGTATAAATAGCTTTAGGAATTAATTTCAAGATATGGGCCAGGTTAGTAAGTAACTGACTCCTTGGTAACATTAAAGCATTTTCAAAAACGCAGTGACTGTTTTCACTTCTTGATAGATTTTTTAATTGACATAATGACCCAGTGATACGAGAATTAATGCCTCCTAATAATGCCTGGTTTAGAAATGATGGTTCAACATTACTTATTTGGAACTCAAATAAACTATCTGGTAACCTCACCCATCTGAACATAGCCAAGAAGAAAGAACTAACCATAAAGGGTTCCTGAGCAGCAAACCTCGATGTCACATGCAGTGAAGATAATGCGCTTTGTTTCCTCGAGACCTGCTCAGAACCATTCTTGAACCTAATTTACTCTTGATTTTCATGCAGTTCAAATGAACATGGTTATCTAGTTTCCAAACCCAAAGACCAGGAGCATCAGATTATAAGAACTTCTAATGGACTGTATGTGGCAGGGAGAAGGGCCATTTGAGTGATCGTAAGGAAAATTTCAGAAAAGTCTCTAACAAACAAATAACTTAAAAAGCAGTGAATTTGGGGATTGTTCAGTATATGGGGCAGAGAGTCAGCTCACATCATTGGCTTTTGAGTATGTTATTGTATTATATCCTAGAACACCAACTGGGATTTGTAACAATGACCTTGAATAGTTAAGGAGAGTGTGATCAGTATACTGTGTTTAGGAACATAAAGAAGTATATGAATGCTTTGGATGGATATAGTCCAAGTAAAATAAAAAATCAGGGGCACCTGGCTGGCTCAGTCAGTAGAACATGTGACTTTGGATCTTGGAGTCGTGAGTTTGAGTCCAAGTTGAGGGTAGAGTTTACTTAGAAAAAAATTTTTTTTAAATCAAATGATCTTTAGTACTGAAAAAAGTAATACTTGAGAAAAATCACCCATTTCCCAATGATGCCCCAAGCCGAAGATTTCTATAATTGTTTGTTTTTAACTAAAGGGCATTTTCTGCTCTCTTCTTCCAATCCCATTAGTCACCAAAATCAATCTGGATATACTCTCTGGTGGTCAGGTCAAGTGAAAGCCCTAACCTTTCTCTAAGGCCATACACACCTGTACTTGATTTCCCATATGACTCTGGCTTTCTAATCAGCTGGATAGGACAAATCCAGCAATGGATGCCACCAGAGACCCCCTAGGGGCCTAAAGATCTGTCCAATGTCTTTATCTTTGCTCAGAGTTAATAATAATACTATTTACCCTTACATGCAATAAAGATAGAACTAACCCACCTCTTTCATAGCATTTTGAAAATCTGCTTCTTCTTACTTAGATAACGCATATTGATTCATTTATATTTTTTAATCCACATTTCTGGGAGAAATACACATGCACATGTATGGTGTAAGGAAGTGGTCCAGAGAAAGACAAATACCATATAATTTCACTCATATGTGGAATTTAAGAAACAAAAGAGATGAGCACAGGGGAAAAAAGAGAGAGAGAGAGAGCAAGGCTAACCAAAAAATAGACTCTTGACTATAGAGAACTGATGGTGACCAGAGGGGAGGAGGATGGGGTGGATGGGTAAATAGGTGATGGGGATTAAGGAGGGCACTTGTGATGAGCCTTGGCAATGCATGTAAGCATTGAATGACTAAATTGTATACCTCAAACTAATATTACACTGTATGTTACCTAACTGGAATTTAAATAAACTTAAAGAAGAAATATACATGCACATGTAATATCAAGTGGGAATTTTTGCATTGTCCTGATTTACAGTTGAGTCTTAAAGCTCACAATAAAAGTTGTTAAGTATCCCATGAGCCACCCACCACTGGGGCTGGACATCTCCCCCTTCTCTAACCCTCTCCTCCACAGCTAACTAAGGAGCTACAGAATCTGCCCACAAACTCTCTAACCCTGAAGAGACCCCTGTGAGGGAGGACAGAGGGAATGTTCTCTTTTCCATGTGGTTTCATACTCAACCCACAGACCCATCCATCTTTGTGTATCCACAGGACAGAGGCTGGGAAGAGCTTTCCAGGTGCCACTGAGGACCAGGAGGGCTGGGGGTGCGAGCATGAGCCCGGGGGCCCACGCTGCTCTAGAGAGGCGCACAGAACAGCCTGCCCACACAGCAGTGTGGGGTGTAGGAAGGAGACAGGGCCAAGCACCCCCCATCCCTGCAGCTCTCCAAGGCTCTGGGAGCTGTGGAAGGGAGATGCTATGATTCCTATGGCTCCTGCAGGAGTACCAGAAATAATGGAGAAAAGGAGCTATAGGGAGACACGGGTGCCTCTCTGATGCGGCGACCTAGAGGGAAAATGAACACCCTCTCCCCAAGGAAATCACCCCCAACCAAACCCAGCTCCAGCTGGGGTTGGGGTAGGAGGTGAACAGATGGGGTAAAAAATCTCACAGAGAGGGGGTGCCTGGGGGTGCTCAGTCAGTTGAACCTCCAACTCTTGATTTTGACTCAGGTCATGATCTCAGGTCTGTGAGATCGAGCCCCACCTTAGGCTCCGTACTGGGCATGGATCTGCTTGGGATTCTCTCTCCCTCTCTCCGGAAAAAAAAAAAAAAAAAACCTCACAGAGGGGTGACTGGTTGATGGTGGGAATTGGCTCTCGTCTCTGTTCTGGTTCACATGGGTACCATCAGATGCTGGTGGGTGGGAGAGGAGGAATCTTTGAGGCAAGCATGGCCCTCTAGCCTCTGCATGAAGGCCTGTCTAGTCCATCTATGACAGGGGAGGGGGCTGAAAGTATTAGACTGACATTTTTAAACTGAAGTGGACTAGTTTTAAAAGTCAAGTGACAGAAAATTAGGTCACTAAGATGTAGAAAAAAGGGAACGTGTAGTTGAATGAAGCCCAGACATTTGTCAGGGAAGAGAGATGTCTGTGTGTCTAACTGGGAGCCACTGCTTGGGTTCCCCAGGCAGGTCTGTGTCCAGCCCTGAGATAGGGAGGCAGAAATGGCCTCCCAGACCCAGGCGCTGACAATGCCCAGAGTCTCTGTGGTGACGGGGGAGGAGGTGATCCTGGCAATGGCCCCACAGTCGCTCCAGGTCTGAGATGTTACTAACATTTTAAAAATCCAGGTTTTATAAGTGTCTTTTCCTTCTATTTTATTGTATTTTCTTAACTCGCCACCATGATGGAAAAGTCTTCTGCGGAAATAATTTTGATGATTTTTGTTCTGTCTTGTTTGTGAAAGCAAAAAATTCAAATGTGACTCTGTGAAGGTTTCTTTAAGATGCGCATGACCTTCTGCTAGCTTAAGTATATGTTTTACCTCTGGGAAAAATATTAATGCAACAGTTTTACATTTAAGCTCCTCAAAAAATGAGGTAGCCATATATTTATTTGAAATATACTTGAGGTTTTTTTTTTCATCATAGAACAGAGTCTCTCTCATGGTGATTGAGTTCATGATTTGGATCCTGTGAGTTCTGTGCTCTGACCGTCCCAAAAATCTACATACTGAGTTTTGTTTGTTTTGTTTCCGGTTGGTTTTTCTTTTGGACTATTGCCATATTCTTATGCCCAGATACCCTGTTGAAATGTAGTATATTAACTTAATAGATAATACTATTTTCCCCTTATTATAGATGAGGACACGGAGACACAGAAAGGTTAGGTACCCAGCCCAGGGTCATTCAGCTTGTTAAGTGGAGGAGTTGAGAGTCAAGCTGGCCAGTTAATCAGCCTCATATCCACACCAACATAGGATATGATCATTTAAAAATTCTTTGCCAATTAAATAGGCAAAAACAATATCTTATTGATGTTTTAGTTTGCATCTCTGATTACTAATAATGCTGCACATTTTGTTTGTTAACTTTTGCATTCAGTTTTTCTGAGTTGCCTGTTCATGACCCTTGCTTATTTTTCTATTGGTATTAGTCTTTTTTTTCTTTTCGACTTGTGAGAACTCTTCATTTGCACCACTTGACAATGTATGTGTGTGTGGGGTGGAAGTGCATTTAGCCTATGTGTGAATTTAAGAAATTATAATGTAGTCATCTTTATCAATTTTTTCCTGTTATGGGTTTCCTTTGTTGTTTAATTTAGAAAGGCCATCTCCTCATGGTTATCCATGTTTTCTCTTTATTCTTTTATTAGACTTTCATTTTTTCTTCAACATTTTAATTTTAAATGTTTTCAAACAAACAGTACAGTTGAAAGCATTTTACAGCAAACATCTGTAAGAGCACCAGCTGGGTTCCCCATTAACATTGTACTGTACTTTATGCATAGCTTTCCATCTATTCATCTCTTTATCGATCTGTTCATCTAGCTTATTTTTAGTGTTTTACAGAGTAAATTGCAGATAGTATGTATCCCCTCCAAGCACCTTGGCATGCATATCATGAATTGAAGTTCAGTATTTGTTTGCAGTTTTTTTCTTCTGATATAAAATTTATATCCAATGAAACACACAAATCTTAAGAGTGCTTTCACTGAGTTTTGACAAATGCATACACCTATAGAACCAAAAACCCTATGAAGATATAGAGCATAACCACTACCCAGAAAGTTCACTGCGTGACCTACCCCCACCTCCACACCACCAGAGAAAAACAGTTTTAATTTTTTTCTGCCATAAATGACTTACCTCCTATAGAATTTCATGTAAGTGGTATTATACAGTGTTGGGATACAGCTCTATTCACAGATGACTCACATGTCTGCACACCTTGCTACCAGAAGCACTGATGGCCTTTGTCCTGGACTCTTTTCAAGGATATTTGTTTGGCAGGTGGCTTTGGAATGCAAAGATCATGTATGCCTTGTGAGCAGAGAGCAGGCATACCCATTGCCCACTACAAAGGATGCAGCTTCGCCAAGCTCAGGGTCTCCACTGTGTGTGCAGCTCTCCCCTGGCTCCTCATGTCACCCCGTAGGAACTGGGCTTGGGAACCTTTGCAGGAAAACGCTGATGCTCTGGCTGTTGCTATAGATTTGTCACTGACCCAGGAGCCCTGTGTCTTCTACTGGCATCCGTGAAAAGGTGGCAGGCTAACTGGTTGGCTCCCTAATAGGGTAAAGTCTCTAACCCTTCACAGTTCTTAACATACAGTGTGTGGTCAAGCTTCTTTGTCTCGGCATGTTTTTGAACTTCACCTACATTGTTGCATTTATCAGTAATTCTTTTCCTTTTATTTCTGAGTAGTATTCCATTGTTCCACAGTTTATTTCTCCATTCTCCTGGACTATGCCCAGGTTCTTCAGCTATAATGAATAAAAGTGATATGAAAATTCTTGTACAAGTCTTTTTATGAATAAATGTTTTCATTTTGGTATATACCATAGAGTAAAATTGCTAGGCCATAAGGCAGGCATATATTTAGTTTTATTTTGAAAACTGCCAAACCTTTTTCCAAAAGGATTGTGCCATTTTAGATCATCCCAATATGTATGAGGTTCAATTTCTGTATTACTGTTAACATTTGGGGTTGTCAATCTTTTTCATTTCAGTTATTCTGGTGGCTGTTTTGGTGGTATCTCACTGTGGTTTTAATTTGCGTTTCTCTGATTACTAATGATGTTGACTACATGTGTGTGGGTTAGTTGGCCATGTATAGATCTTCTTTTATAAAGTGTCCAAATTTTTTGCCCATTTTGGGGGGTTGTTTACTGAGCCATTTATTGCTTCACTGATATCAGTCATTTGTGGGATGTTTCTCCTAGCCTATGGTTTGCCTACTAATGTTCTTAATGGTATCCTTTAATGAGCAGAAGTTCTTAATTTTGATGAAGTCTAATATCTAATTTTTTATTTATGATTATTGTTTTCTGTGACGTCTCTAAGAAATCTTTGACTACTCTAAGCCATGGAGATATGCTCCTATGTTTTCCTCAAAAAGTGTTTCTAACGCTCCCCCCAACCCTGCCCAGCCTTCAGTCCTTACTTTGGACCCTCTTCATAGTAGACATTTCTTTGAGAAGTGCCTAGCCCTTCAACTATTCCTCTTGAAAATGAGGGCGGAGTAGGGAGGGCAGACTTATCAGACCAGTCTGCCTTCCTCAGATATCCTGGAATCCTGGTCAATAATATTTCTCCATCTTGTTACATACACATATCACCTTTAATCCACAGCCTGACCCCATGAAAGATATTATTAGCCCCATGTTACAGATCCAGAAAATGAGGCTCACTGAGGTGAGGTAACTCACTCAAAGTCACTCAGCTCCACAGCTGGAAATAAAACTTGCAACTTCCCGATTCCATAAACTGTGCTCATCACCACTCCTAACGCTGGGGGTACACTGTTCACTATGCATGTTGCATCATTACAGACACACTGAGCTTCACTCCTGTTTTACTTGGCTGTCACTATAATCCTCTGAAACTTCCCAGTTCTGTTGTTCATGTTTCTTAAGTGGTTTGTCTTATAAAACAAAGTGATATATTGAAAGTAATATATGAAGATTAAATGGTGTTCATGCAATAGATTGCTGACTCAAATTTGAAATACTTTGTTGCCTTTCCTTTTTTTTTTTTTTAATTTATTTATTTGACAGAGAGAGAGAGAGAGCAGGAACACAAGCAGGGGGAGTGGGAGAGGGAGAAGCAGGCTTCCCGCTGAGCAAGGAGCCTGATGCAGGGCCCAATCCCAGGACCCCAGGATCACGACCTGAGCAGAAGGCAGACGCTTAATGATTGAGCCACCCAGGAGCCCCCTTTGTTGCCTTTCCTTAAAGGATTGTTTTAGGGAAATTTTAATTTCTGTTTTCCTTAAAGAAAATTTTAAAATAGCTCTGTGAAATTGTGAAAACTACTTGGTGGGAGGCGATGGTGTGGTTAAAAGACTCTGTTTCATATGAAGGGATCCAGCTTTTGTTGGTGGCCTACTTTTCTGTCCTAACACAACTATGTTGTTTCAAATCTAAGTGAAAAGAGTAAAACTTACCTTCTAGATATTCTTTACCATGCTGGATAAGGATCCAAGTAAGGACATATGTTATTCATTTATTTTTTCTCTTTGGTTTCCAACTCTAAAAAGCCATATGGCAAGTTCTCTTAAGTAGATTTTAAGCATAAATGAAAGCAATATATGATACAGGGAAGGGTTTCACTTTTTAGGAGAGGGATTTTACAATTATATATTCATAGTGTTAATATTGTCCTGATTTCACATGTTTCACAGGGGCCAATAGCATATCTTTGTGTACTTAGTAGGGGAAAATTCCAGGGACCTGAATTTTTCTTGCATAATAAACCATTAGAGAGAGTATGGGTCATAGTGTATGTTGTCATGGCACAAGTTTTGGGTTAGAGAGCTAAGGTCACTGTTCCTATTATAGTTTTTCTTGAGATCACTTATAATTCTTGATTTTTCACCTTTTTAAAAAAAATTTTTCACTTTTAAATGTGGGTGTCAGACTCGGCCACATTGTCCCCTGTCCAGGTCAAGTAGATCGTTTGCAGGATCTTTGTCCATAGTGGCTTGGCTGAGCTTGGCAGCAGCTGCAAGGTGGTAATAAGAAGTGTTGGACCTTAGGATTGGGCATCAGATAATGGAGCACTTAGGAAGAAGTATGTGACCTTGGTGGATGGGCATGATGCTGTGACTCACCCCTTTTCAGAGAATGTTCTAGATATATTCTCTGGTCAAATTAGATCAATGAGCTACAAAATGCAGCCAAATACCACATGTCTAGAGCCATGGGATGTTTCTATTTCTCTTAATTTGTGTTCTCCTTGAGGCAGGTCCTGAGCTAAGGATTTGAGTGTAAGAGATTTATTAGGGAAATGCTCCTGGAGGAGCATCCCCAACAAGGGGAGCAGGCTGGGGAGTGGAGAAGAAATCAAGAAAGGATTTTTTTTTTTTAGAGCCAAAAGGTCTCACATTTATTACTGAACCAACCTACTGGTGCAGAGGCATAGTCACGGAGAAAAATCATTTCCACGATAAGACAAGTCTATGGCCAGGTAGGAAGGATATTTACAGAATGATAGAACACGTGATCTTCATGCAGCTTAATTAAATATGTGTGCCAATTAAGTGTGTCATCTCATGATGTGTGATGGCTTATAGACCCAGCTTGGTTCTTCTCCAGTGCCTCCTCTTAGAGTTGTACCTGATCTTATTACCAGTTTTCATCCGAATCCACTGGGGAATGGGACGATTCTGCTTTTGTTTCTTGGCCAGGAATCGCTTGATTCTGAAAGTCTTGTGGGAAGACATGGCGAGAAGCAGTCAGCCACGCAGAGCAGGATGGCGGCAAAAAAGAGAGAAAGGATGTGGTTTTAAGTGATGTCTGATTCTCTCGGGAGTTCTGGAGTATTAACTATTCTAGGGTTTGTCCTGCTTCATGGGAAAGAAACTGGGCTGTTGTACTTCCACACTGGTCTATCACATTATTGGCTGCCAGCTGGGAGCACTGGGGTAGAAGTGGCTGTAGGCCTCCCAGGCACTCCTAGCTCTCGGCATGGATGAGGTGGTTCCAGGGCTCAAGGGCAAGCCTCAGAAGTCACAGGTGCTGCAGCACGGAAGCACAGAGCCAATAAGAGGAGTGAGTGGGTCACCACCAGTAGCCAATGTCTACTACACCTTCTCTAGCTTTTTGATCTTTCTGGGATTAGAAAATATTGAATATAAATCAATAGAAGTTAAAGAAGGCTTCATAGAGTATCCCTACATCTGCTTGTTCTTCTTTACCAAGGAAAAGCAGAACTAGGCCTGTTTACTTCCCCAGCGTAACAATAAACTTCTTTGTAAGGTGCTCTCAATCCTCTTCCTGGAAGGTCTAAATCCGAAGTTACCGCTACCTGATGCTCTTGCCCAACCTTCCTCCTGCCTTCCTCCCATAGCTGAGGTTCTAGCCCCAGAGCTCTCCAAGCACCCTGCTCTTCTAGAACTTTATGTATCACAGTTCCTTGTTTGGAGTCTCTGACACTGTTGGGCACATCTTTGAATCCTCTAGGAAGCCCCACGTCCACTAAGCTGAGTGCCGCACACATACTAGATCCTCCAGAATGAAGCACTTAAAAACTGCTTTGATAGCTTTCTTTTTTCCTGCTTCTGGTTTCTCTAAGTGACTGCTATCAGTTGAAAAAAATTAGACATGCATTTTTTTGGGGGGGCCATCATCCCCGTTTTACTGTTTATCAGGTATCTTTATTGCTGTGTAATAAATTACTACAAATTCAATGGCTACAATAAGAAACATTTACCACCTCACAGTTTTTGTGGGTCAGGAGTGTGGGCATGGCTTGACTGGGTCCTCTGCTCAGTGCCTACCAACACTGCAATCAAAGTGTCGACCAAGTGGCATTCCCAGCTCATTCAGGTTGCTGGCAGAATTCCTTCCCTTGTTGGTTGTGGGACTGAGGCCCCCAGCTCTTTGTTGTCGAGAGTCTGGAGGCTGCCCTCATGCCCTGGAAGCCCAAACATCATTGATTTATAATCTTACCTAGTGTGAAGCTTGCATGATATTGTGCTGAATGAGGAAAACAAAACTGGGCAGAATTTGCTTATTTAGAACCCTGGGAATACCCCAGTTCAAGTTCTGGGTCTCTCTTCATATTTCCTCATGCAGAGACTGTGATGTTGAGGAAATTGTTGACATCTTTGTGCCTCCCTTTTGGTCTGTACAGCAATTAAGGACTTTTCCATGACAATATCTGAGGAAACCAGCTTAGGATATTCAGTGTAATAGATTTACTCAGATTCTGGGATCAGAGAAATCAGTTTGGAATCCTGACTGTGCCACTTAATATTGGGATGACCTTGAACATTCCTGAGCTTCAGTTTCCTCAACCTTAAAACTGAGATAGAATGGTGCTTGGCTCATAGGTTTGTCAAGAGAATGAAAAGAAGAGGTCTAACAGACGCGTGTAAAGACGCTCAACATCACTCATCTTCAGGGAAATACAAATCAAAACTACAATGAGATATCACCTCATACCTGTCAGAATGGCTAAAATTAACAATACAGGAAATAGCAGGTGTTGGCGAGGATGCAGAGAAAGGGGAGCCCTCCTACACTGTTGGTGGGAATGCAAACTGGTGCAGCCACTCTGGAAAACAGTATGGAGGTTCCTCACAAAGTTAAAAATTGAACTACCCTATGATCCAGCCCTTGTACTACGAGGTATTTACCCAAAGGATTCAAAAACACTGATTCAAAGGGGCACCTGCACCCTGATGTTCATAGCAGCATTATCTACAATAGCCAAATTATGGAAAGAGCCCAAATGTCCACTGACTGATGAATGGATAAAGAAGATGTGGTATATATACACAGTGGAATATTACTCAGCCATCAAAAAGAATGAAATCTTGCCATTTGCCAGGACATGGATGGAGCTAGAGAAGTATTACGCTAAGCAAAATAAGTCAGTCCGAGAAAGACAAATACCATATGATTTCACTCATATGTGGAATTTAAGAAACAAAACAGATGAACACAGGGGAAAAAGGGAGAGAGAGGCAAACTAAGAAACAGACTCTTAACTATACGGAACAAACAGGGTTGCTGGAGGGGAGGTGGGCAGGGGGATGGTTAAAGAGGTGATGGAGATTAAAGAGGGCACTTGTTGGGATGAGCTCTGGGTATCACATGTAAGTGATGAATCACTATATTGTACACCTGAAACTAATATTACACTGTATGTTAACTAACTAGAATTTAAATGAAAACTTGAAACTAAAAGAAAAAGGAGGAGGAGGAGGAGGAAGAGGAAGAAGAAGAGTTCTAAATAAAGTGATATATACCTACATGGCCCATAATTACATGCTTAGTGCAGTAAATGTTAGCTATTGTTATTATTATTTAAAATTTGAATTATGGTGCATGTTAACCAGAGTTCGGGAAGAGTCTGGGTGGGCTGACTGGGAGACCTGAGTTGAGGAATAGAATGTTTTCCATTCTGGCAAGTATCTTTTTCTCTGTAAACCTCTTTTGTTCTCCATCTGTATGGTGGTGGTGGTGGTGTGTGTGTGGGTGTGGATGTGTGTGTGTGTTTGAAAGTGTGAGGATGATAAAGGGGAGAGAAGGAGAAGATGAAAGAAAGTCTCTAGAATGGTTTGGCCCCACACTGAAGTGGAAACATGTCATTAAATTAGTCCATGGCGGAAAGCGGGGCACGTGGTCCCTGCCTGCTCACCTTCTCGGCAAGCCCAGGGAAGCCAATGTCACTTCTTACTCTCACTACTGCTTAGGCTCTGTTTTCAAACCCGGAGCCTTATCTGTCATTGTGGCCTAGTGTCTTCTAGTCAATGGGACAGGCGTGAAGGTCAAAAAGCCTGGTTTTCATAGAAGAACCTTCCCAGTAGCTGATACATTTATTGCCACCCATGGGGGGAAGCATGGTTTTCATTCTGAGTTTGGTGTGACCAAACTGTGACCAGAGCCGGGCTGGCCAGCTTCCCACCCCCGCGCTACCTGGTAAATGGATGTCTCCCACCATTCCAGTGACAAAAGAGAAGATAATGCCCTCGGACACAGTCGTTCCTTAGCACTCATGAAGTCACGAGCAATGTGCTCGCCGAGCCTTAGGCTGACCTAATGTGTATTCTCTGTACATCTTTCTCTAGTGGCTGCTTTCCAGCAACAGAAACTTGATTATTAGTGTCTCTTTAGGTGCTGGGCCACATAGAACCTTTCTCATTCTCATATTGGTTTGCAGCCATTAATATTTCCATCAGAGTTTGTCAAGTATTCTACTCTATGCACAGCATCAGACTGCTACAAGAAAATTTTTTTCAGTAAAAGCTGAAAGCCATTTATATGAAATCCTCCAAATATTACCTGGTGGCAACCAAATGTACAAAATGAAAACACCGTCTGGGCTGGGTAACATGCCCATGGGTTGCGCCATGCCTGCAAGCCGCCAATCTGCCATCTCTCACGTATGGCTTTTTCTCATGGCCCGGGCTGGTTTGTGTTGTCATGTCACAGACTAAGAAGTGATCCTGATCTGTCACTCCTAACAAGGCCCTGGCAGCCTGATTTCACCAGCTGACCAATATACGGAGATCATCAAGTTCGGTTTTTATTTATTTTATTTTATTTTATTTTTTTAAAAGATTTTATTTATTTATTTGACAGAGAGAGAGATAGCGAGAGCAGGAACACAAGCAGGGGGAATGGGAGAGGGAGAAGCAGGCTTCTTGCTGAGCAGGGAGCCCAATGTGGGACTCGATCCCAGGACCCTGGGATCATGACCTGAGCCGAAGGCAGACGCTTAATGACTGAGCCACCCAGGCGCCCCAAGTTCGGTTTTTAGTTATCTGTGGTGTTTTCCATTGCCAGAACCCCGCAGAACTAAAAGGGTTGATGCTTGTCCCAAATGTGTCACAGAGCGGAGAAATGTGAACAGTCGTCTTGCGATGTTAGGCGTGTGCAGCCGTGTCCTGGCTCTGGGGTCCCCGCATGGCAACAGACAGTCTCTCTGTCAGGGGCTCCCACCACTGCTTTCAGAGGCTGCCGAGCCTCAAGGCCCATGATAAAGATAAAAATCCTGAAGTTTCGGCAGCAGGATCCCTCTGTGGAAAGCTGATTTTGTGCTTATCTGGTCTTCCCCTGAACAACCTGAACCTGGGCTCCAGATGTAGAATGCTGATTGGTACTTGAAAAAAAAAAAACGAATTCCATAATTGGGCAGCATTTAGTGCTTGATTTTACCAAAGGACAAATGATCACTGTTCTGCGGTTTGCTTTGTGGCTGCTAGATTGTCTTATGTAATTTCAATACTAATGAGGAATATTCCACATCTTGTCCAGTAAAATGGAATCAGGCAGGGTCTATGTGGGGAATACATGACACTCACAAGGGGTGAGCGATTGGAATACAGTGAAGGGACTAGTTACAAAGGTTTGGTCAGGGCTGAGGGAGACCAGCAAGGACTGGGGAAGCAGGGAGCTGTTTGCATCCTTAGACACGACGTGACCAGGGAAAGAGAGGGTTCCCAGAAATAGACATAACTCTAGGAGAGGGCCACCTAATAAGAGTTGTGGTATTAGAAGAGCAGCACCACTGACAATCATGGCCCAGGGTGGGTGACTCATCCCTCTTCCTGCCTCCAGTCTTTCTCTTGTGAGTGCTTCGCATTGGCCATTCCAGCCAGGCACTGGAAGACAAGGAAGCCCCGTTCCGTCAGTCCCCAGCAGTCAGCCTCTGGGAGCACAGCAAGGTGGGGGAGGATGGAGAGTGAGTCTGGAGGGGAGGATGCACAGTATGCAGCACACCTGGCTGATTCTTAGAAGATGCTCTAATCACAACATGTCCCAGGTGGCAACGTCAGCTCGTTGCCAGTGGGCATGACTTAACATGGTGCCATGACTATGAATGATCTATAAGTTGTCTGACAAAGGACTGGGGAAAAAAGAAGCTCAATCCAAGTTATAGAACTCTGATCATGGTATGAATTTCTATGGTTTTTTAAAAGCATACGTTTCGAGGTGTTGGAGTGAACAGGGGCAAGTAAACAGCTGAGCCAGGGTCCCAGACGTCAGCCTTCCTGCACTGTGATTACAGTAATGCTTTTGATTTGAGTGGCTGTTATTTCTTGAAATCTTTGCAGCCCACCACAGGCCTCGCCATTCCCTGATGTTACACCCAGTTCTTTATGTTCCTGTCTGGCTGTTGAACACCCCTGAGTTTGTAACCCTCAATCTAAACTTCAGGGGAGTGGTTCTCAAAGTGTGGCCAGTATTCCCTGGGAATTTGTTAAAATGCAGATTCACAGACTCTATTCCAGACATACTAAGTCAGGAGTTTTGAGAACGGGGCCAAGCAAATTGTTTTAACAAGGCTTCCTGGGCATTCTGATGCTCGCTGAAGTTGGAGACCCCCTGCCTTAGAGGATGGGGCCCTTATTATCTTCCATTGAGAGCACATTCACCTCTGGATCCAGAGCCCTCATTTTGCTTCACACAGTAGCTACAAGTGTGATGTCCTAATTCAAGTCCTTTAGGAAACTGACCTCTATTATCAATAGTATTGCATTGTTCTTCCTGATTTATTACCACTCTAGTTATTTACTGGCTTAAAAATCATTGCATTGCCAAGATCATATTAAAAAGTCCATAAAAGGTGGGAGTAGAACCAAAAAGTCAGTAATGTTGGGTCATATGTCTGTCTCCTCTAGGTTGGGCTGGTAAAATAATGTAATAAAATAGATCGGGAAAACTTTAAATCTTGACAGCATGACCCAGTAGGCAGGAGGAATACACAGGAATGATGCCTGGTGAACCTCTGAAGGTGAGAATGTACTGTTTCCTCATGTGCCCGGGAGATCACTCTCCCCCGCACTGTGGGATTGCTTTCTTACTCATGAGCACAAGCCCTAGAAGTGTAGAAGTGAGCTGATTTATTAATTAGAAAAATATAGTGAGTGTTTCCTGTGTGCTGGGCACTCTTCTAGGGTTTGTTTGCCTGTCTGCTTCTCATTTGGGGCTGGGGTAGCAGGGCAGGTGACGTCCGTATTTATGAGCCTTGCCTATTCATGACCCTTAGCATTGGCTAGACCCTAGAACCTTGGCCACTAGAGCTGTATCTGGCTTTAAACTGGATCTCAGTTTGGGGAGTGGCATTCACATTAAGAATCAGTGATTTGCCCTTCAACTAAAAAAGAAACAAAAAGAACAAAAATGTCAGAAAGTCCCTTGGAACCTGACGGATAACGGTTCCTCTTTCCCTATCTGCTGTTTTATTTTTACTAAAGGAACTTCTTCCCTCTCTAATTAATTGTTGAGCATCTCAAATACATGCAAACATGCAAAGAAATGGATTGTAGCCCTGACGAATACCACTGTCACTGTGATAAGCACTGAATCAAAGTTGTTTCAACACAGATGTTTCCATTTGATAAAGAAGCACTTAAAGTAATGAATGGAACATTTAGAAAGCTTACATATGTGGTGTCAGTTTTATTAATAAAGTATTAGGAGAACAAATATTTCATATTAAATCACAGCTAACTGCTTCTCTGAAAAATAGTATAAATTTCTCCCTTCATAGAGAGGCTTTCATCTGAGACTCTCAGTGCATTTTTAATGGGTATTAAGTTATAAAACACTCTTATCAGATGACACTAAAAGATAACTATGATCTCTGTTTTGAAGAGAGAGGAATAGAGTCACCAAGGAGAAAAGGAACTTGCCTGAGTTTTCATAATCATAATGGCTACTTCTCCTTGAGCACTTAACATGCATCAGGCACACTACTGACCTGTTTTATATATACTCTTGTTTGATTCTCAAAAAAGCTTTGTGAATAGATATAGTGATTGAGACCCACAGAGGCTGAGTAACTTCCTCAGTGACATGGTAATTTACTGGAGTTCATACTTAATGTGCTGTATATAGGAAAATTAGTGGCAAACACGCCTGAAACCTTTCTTTTTTTGGTACTGCTCTCACCTAAGGTTTCTTTATTGAATTAGGATGCTTAAAAACCTCAAATTCCGGGACACCTGGGTGGCTCAGTCGTTAGGCGTCTGCCTTTGGCTCAGGTCATGATCCCAGGGTCCTGGGATCGAGTCCCACATCGGGCTCCTTGCTCAGTGAGGAGCCTGCTTCTCCCTCTCCCTCTGCTGCTCCCCCTGCTTGTGCTCTCTCTCTCTCTGACAAATAAATAAATAAAAACAAAGCAAAACAAAACCTCAAATTCCCCAGAATAATGAATTATCCACCAGTATTATCATGCTGACTAAATCATAGTCAGGGCCTGATTTCTGAGTCGAGGCGGCAGGTGTAGAGAAGAACTATCCAGCCCCCACTGGTCGTGGGAACTTTCTGCAGCTGCACAGAATCTCACGTGAAATGCTGTTTGTGGTACAGTGGAGAAAAGCAAGGACCAGCACAAAACTTGTAGTTTTGGGGAAATGATGCATGCACGACACTGGGATAGCCTTTCTAGCAACCATTAACCTGAGGTGGTAAGGTAAAATATCACACCATACCCCCCCTCCAAATCACAAATGGCAATGTGTTGTTAATATAGAAAGTTTATGAAAGGACAAACAGACCCATAGCATGAGAGCAGCTCGGTTCTTACTTAAAGCCTACACTGATGTATTGGAAGGATCAGTGGTGGAAAGTTGTGTTCAGTGCTTTCTAACAGAGATGATGTCCTATTATGAATGATCAAATCCCAGGAAAGGACTAAGAAGCTATGGTGGGAATCTCTTGCCCCTCCTC
Source organism: Halichoerus grypus (assembly GCF_964656455.1). Taxonomy (NCBI): domain Eukaryota; kingdom Metazoa; phylum Chordata; class Mammalia; order Carnivora; family Phocidae; genus Halichoerus; species Halichoerus grypus. The sequence continues at coordinate 110,876,206 of NC_135719.1, read as the reverse complement.
CTCCATCCCCCAAAAGGAGAAAGATAAGGCGAAAAATACACACTTCGAAACTAATTCCTATGGAAAAGACTTGGACAGAGAGGAAATCAAGGAAAGGAAAAAAAAAAGCCATTTGAGTCAAAGATCCAGAGGATGCTTAAATGAGTGCTTCCTGATTCATTGGCAGCTTTGGTGTCTAGTGGAGATTGAATCTTGATTAAGCACCTGCCATGTGTAAGTCTCTGTGCTTGGTGCTTTGAGGAAACAGGCATGTATATCACCTACAGAGCATAGTATCTAATAGCCAAGACAAATTGCACAATTATAAGTGAAGTCACAATGGAATGTGATAATTGTGCTGAATCATTTATACTAACAATGTCATGGAAGCGCAGAACAGGGGAAGGATAGATTCTTATTGGGGGAATTGGGTAGGATTTGGCATTATGACTGGGGCAAGGAATATCAAGCAGAACAGTGAAAATGAAGGCACAGCAATGGGAAATAAAATAAATGTTGAAATGAAACCAGCAGTCTAATTTGGCTAGAATGCAGGATGTGAAGGGAGAGTAGTAGAAGATGAGGCTGGGAATGCAAGGAGTGAAAAGACAGAGAAAATTGTGGGACGACCTGTGCTAACACGTGTAGCATTCATTCTGGACACAAGGGAAACTCCTGAAGACTCTCAAATGGGAGAGTGACAGGATCAACCCTGAGCCTTAGGAAGATGATCCTGGCAGCAATGTGGAGCATGCCCTCCTCTTTTCTTCCTCAGGGATTATGGGATTGGTGATTACATGCGTTAGGATATAAATGAGTGGGAGGAGTGACACTAAGGGATAACCACACTAATCTATGAAATGATTGTTTCTAAACGTTGGCAGTTTATAATGGGTGGTAAATGAGGCATGACGCTGTTGAGAACTGGTTGTGTGTGACACTCAAGCATGAGGTGAGAGTTGGCGTAGAGTACCAGTCTATAGGTGTTGGCAGCAAGACCAAGAAAGGGTCATGGAAGCCTGTGATGTGGGCACTGGCAGGAATACAGCTGTCCCTTCCGTTCAGGCTACCATTACAAAACACCAGAGACTGGGGTGCTCATAACCAGAAATTTATTTCTCGTAGGTCTGGAGGCTGGGGAGTCCAAGATCAAGGCACTAGCAGATTTGGTGTCTGGTGAGAGCCCACATCCAAGTACATAGATGGCTGCATCCTCCCTGTGTCCTCACATGGTGGAAGGGGCAAGGGAGTAATCTGGGATCTTTTTCATAAGGGCACTAATCTCATCCACGAGGGCTCCACCCTCATGACCTAATCACCTACCAAAAGCCCCATCTTCAAGTACCATCACACTGGGGATTAGGTTTCAGCACATGAATTTAGGGGCAATATTCGGTCTATAGCGATGTCTATAGCATTCATTCCATAGCAACAGCTTTGGATGGGGTGGTATCACAAGGCTGAGAAAGTGAAGAGAAGATGGTAAGTGTAAAGCCATAGTACATGGCGGTGCATGGTACAAGCTATTTGTAGGTACCATCTGTGAATTGCAATCCCTAGAGTGATGTCACATACACTCTGCTGCAGCCCTGAACACCCACCCCTCCTCACCACCGGGGGTTTCAAAATAGTCCTGGATTGTGAAGCCCTAATTTAGGTCCTTAGATCACTTGGATATAAAAAAAATATATCCTGTATATATCCATATAAAAAAATACTCTGATGTGTTATTGCTTTATTTTTCAGCAGTCTGGTCTGCAGTGGTCTTATCAAGACAGACACCTGTCCGTCTTCTGTTCCTCCACAGCTCTTGGCACAGCGCCCCCTCCTCTTCAAACAGAGCGGGCACTCAACTATTGTTGAGTAACATGCGATTCTAGAAAGAGATTATTAATAATTTATTTGTCATTTTCTTAAAGGAAGAAGAGAAGGGTGGTATTCAGTGTCAACTCTCCTTTCTGATACACACTAAGGAACATGCTGAATTGGCAAGATGACTCTAGCCAGTGGAGAGAGACATGTCCCGAATGGCTCCAGCCAAGCTCTGAAGAATCATAGCTGCCATTGATTTAGCAGTAGGGGCCACCATGGAGTGTAGAACCAAGAGCTGTAACTAGAGCTCCAGACATCCTCTGGTTTAGAGGCATTGTGACATCATCAACAGACCTTAAAATAAGCTGGAATGCTGGGAGCTCAGAAGTCTTCCTTTCTTTCCAGCTTCTGTTATAGGTTGAATTATATCCCCCAACTATTCTTATGTTGAAATCCTAATCCCCAGTTCCGCAGAATGTGACCATATTTGGAAGTAGGGTTATTGCGGATATAATTAGTTAAGATGAGGCCATACTGGAGTGGGGTGGGCCCCTAATCCATTATGACTGGTGTCCTTATGAAAAGGGGAAATGTGGACACAGACGCACACACAGGGAGAATGCTCTGTGAAGATGAGGGCAGAGATAGGGTGGCATTTCTACCAGCCAAAGAATGTCAAAAATTGCCAGCAAACCACCAGAAGCTAGGGGAGAAGTATGGAATAGATTCTTCCTCACTGCCCTCAGGAGGAACCAACTCTGTTGACATCCTGATTTCAGACTTCTAGCCTCCAGAACTATAAGACAGTAAGTTTCTGTTGTTCAAGCCACTCAGTCTGTGATGCTTTGTCACAGCAGTGCTTGCAAACTAATACACCAGCCCAGGGCATACCCAGCCCTGATAAGGTGGCTATCCCTTGAGGGGCCTCTCTTCTGCACATGGCAGCAAGCACCACCTGCATTACTCCAGTGCCACATTTTCAGGATATAACTATGGTCTTGATTAGAAAACAGACAGGAAGCAAAATACATTTGTGTTTCCAGAATTTTCTCTGGTATTTATATTTGTGGGGCTGGAAAGTGAATCAAAGGCCCAGAGCTGATGGGGCGCCTGAATGGCGCAGTCAGTTAAGCATCTCTTGATTTCAGCTCAGGTCATGATCTCAGGGTCTTGAGGTTGAGCCCCATGTCAGGCTCCATGCTGGGCGTGGAGCCTGCTTAAGATTCTCTCTCTCCCTCACCCTCTCCCCCTCCTCCCTCCACTAGCACATGTGCACATTTTCTCTCTCTCTCAAAACAACAACAACAACAACAAAAATCCAAAGGCCCAGAGCTGAACTACTATCACTATAAGGTTGGACACTGAGCCAACAGCTTGAGGGATGGTCCCTGGGAGCCTCCCCTCCTGCCCACCAGTGATTCTTTCCACATTAACCTCAGGTGTAAGTGAGTGATGCCGAAGCCCCAGCTACCTTCCATTCTCTCGGTTCTTTAGCAGAGGGAATAGCCTTGGTTTCGCTAGATCCTCTCTTTGAAATAGTTTCCCTTGTGAATTTTTCCCCCAGTGAGACCTGACTCTTCTCGTCACACTGAAGTCCTCTTTCATGCCTTATTTTATTGGGCCTCGCAGGGCATTGCAAGCACTCCAGGGCAGAGATTCTGCTTTTATCTCTTCTCTAAAGCTCCAGTACACTGAACATATAATTTATTTAAGAGTAACCATAAAAGGCCTTTGAAAGTAATCCTTGTAAATGGCCTTGTGACTTTTGTGATATTGAACTTCCAAAGGAATATGTACTTGAGGTTTTTTAATATATTGAGGAAAAATGCTTCTAACAGTCTGAAGGGGTTGCCTGCCATCTAGAGCAGTTACTCAATAGAGGGGAAAATGCTTGGAGAAAACACTCGGGCAGAATCATCCATGAGGTGGCATCAGCACTAAATAAAAAAGGAAATTAGTGCTTGGTTAAACTGCTCTGGATTAGAATTGCTTGCAAGATGAACTGTCAGCTTTGGTTCAGTATCACAAATCATTTCCCCTCCTCTCATAATTACAGAGCCACAGCAGAGAAGAGATTTGAGTACATTTTAGCGTAAATCAGGACTCTCACATTCAGCACTAAAAAATCTGACATTTTGTGCAGATTTTGTTCATATAGAAGGTTCATGATAATTAGGATAAAATTCTTTGTTGTGGAGGGCTACTGTCCTGTGCATTGTAGGATGTTTAGCAGCACCCCAGCCTCTACCCACTAGGTCCCCCAAGTCATGACAACCAAAACATCTCGAAACTTGATGACATGTCCTGACAGGCAAAATCATCCCTGTTGAGAACCACTGATCTAAATGAGGGAAAAAATGTGCTTCAAACATGTTGATTTTTTGATTCCTCCTGGGAAGGAATGAGGACACATCATGGTTGGTTTTTAGTTACCAAGAGCAAGGTACCTGGCTGAAAGATTTCTGAAGAAACAAGAAGACAGAGCACCCCAATGCCTCTCCACGGTTTCTTATCATTATTTCTTGTCTCTGGTTCACTGACAGTCATTAAAATATGAGCCCTGTGGAATTCATAAGCCCACAAAATCTTCTGGAAAATTCTAGCTTCATCCAAACTAAACATTTACCCACTTGGGAAATGAAGTTAGGTCACATCCCATTTGTGTTAGAGATTTGTGTTAGAGACTCAGAGACCCCATCCTGCTTGTGGCCTGAATGTCTTTCTTTCCTCTTGAAGCTTCCTTCCTGAGGGTACTTTAGGAACGTAGGATGCTTACGCAGTCTAGTGCTTTGATCTGGTTTATTATTTCCTCCAGGAGAAGAAACGTGTTCTCTGGCTATTGTTGCTGTTCAGTCCCTGCCTCCTGCTCTGCCCAACGAGGGTCCCACTTGACAGCACTTTTTCTTGACACGGGAGGAGGATGAACCTCTCTCTGGTCCCTCTAGCCCCCTTGGGCCTGGTATCTCAGAACGACAAAACTTTAGGTAAATAGGGCTCTAGCTCACACTCATGTACAGAGACATTTCCCAAGACACTGCCATGGAGCTTAAACGGCGGGTCTGGCCACAGCGGGTACCTGCACCATGTCCCTCCCTTTGACTGTGAGGAGGAACTCTGCTCTCCGCATGCTCCAAGGGCCATCCTGGTTCCTCTTGGTGCCTGTGTGGTGTGGCTGGTACTCAGAGGTACTCCTTTGGAGACAGCACTTTTAGTATCCGTAGTTGTTGCTGTCCCTCATCTGTCACAGCACTGTAAAGAAAGGGGGTACCCTCAGATACCATTGCTGGCTGGGGTGCACTGGCTGGGCTTCATGAGGCTGCAGGCAGTTCACCGCCCTCACCATTCCTGTTCATCCCCAGGATGACTCATTTCTCAGAATGCCCCACTGGAGACCTTCCGATAAGCAATTGCAGAACTAAAAGTCTGCTATTGATATATTTGGCAAGCTCTGGGTTATTTAGTCTTATTGAACTATTTGTTCATTTATTAAGTCAGTGTGCTGACATTTTTTGAGCACCTACTTTGTGTTAGGTCCTGATCTAGTTGTGAATATGACTGACAAGAGCTTATACTCTAATGGGAGGGATAAGTAAACACATAAATGAAGAAGATGATTTCGGATTGTGATATTTGCCTGAAGGAAATTGACAAGGTAATGGATGGTGTGTGAGGAGGAGGGTAGCTACTTTAGATACAGACTTTAGAGAATCACCTCTAAGGAGGTGATACTTGGTTTGAGACCTGAGGGAGGGTGAGTTCCCAGCGATGCAGCTGGGGAAGAGTTCCAGACACAGAGAAGAGCATAGGCTAAGACACTGACACACAAATAAGCTTGGCCAGTGTGAGAACATCACAGGGACAAGTGAGTGAGAGGAGGTGACCTGAGATGGGGCTGGAGGGCAGGCAGGGGTCTGGTCTTGGAGGGCTTTGAAAGCCAAAAAAACAAGTCTGCATTTAAGTTCGGGGAAGCTATTGGAGGGATTTAAGCAAGGAATGGCATGGTCTGACTGACATTTTTAAAAGACCAAACTCTGGCCACTGCGTGGAGAGCATAGTATAGGAGGAAGGAAGGGCTGGAAGCAGAGAGATTGTTGGCAGATTACTATGGACCAGCCTAGAGATACTGGAAGTATGGATTAGGGTGACGGGCACAGAAATGGAAGGAAGTGGAAGTACATTTTGTGCAGAATCAACAGAGCCTGCTAATGAATTAGATGTTGTAAGAAGAGCATTAAGTGGTTGGATGTTGATGCTCTTTGTTGTGAGGTGGACTCTGAGGGGAGAATTGTATTTGGGAGTGACAGGAATAAAATGTTCTGTTTGGGACATTCTAAGGATAATATTAGACATTCAGGTAAGGGTACCAAGTAGGGAGCAGGACCTGTGATTTTGGAGCCATCCACAGGTAGATAACTTAGAGCCACAGGCCTGGCTGAGATCACCTAGGGAACTGAGCATGGTCAGAGATGAGAAGGGAGCCTGCACCGAGGCCTCAGGCGCTCCAACATGAATGGTCAGGTGGAGAAGTCATACCAGGAAGGCAAACTAGGAAGGAACTGTTGGAGAAGAAGGAGGAAATCCAGGAGACTATGGGGTCCTGGAAGCTAAGAGGTAAGTGTTTAAAGATGGAAAGAAAAGTCAGATGCATCTGGTGCTTCTGAGAGGGAAGGAGAGATGAAGGAAGGCATAGAATCATTGGGTACAGGGGTGCCTGTGTGGCTTAGTCAGTTAAGTGTCCAACTCTTGGTCTCAGCTCGGGTCTTGATTTCAGGGTTGTGAGTTCAAGCCCTGCATTGGGCTCCACGGTGGGTGTGGAGCCTACTTAAAAAAAATTGGGTGCACATCTGAGGCTGCCATGGCATATGCAGGATTTCTTACCTGTCTGCCTCCCTTTGGAAGGAGCGTACCTCTGAATTAAGTATTCAGATTAGTCAGTCTTAGTTGGTGAACTGTGTAGGAATTTTGCTATTTGCTTCAAAGTAGGGAAACATAAAAAGATATATTCATTTAGTTCACTGACATTCATCTGGTGCCCATTACATGCCAGCCCCCTGAGATAAGAGTGGGAGAAAATAGATGTGGTCCATTTTCACAGTCTGTGTGGTGCTGTGTAGGAAGGATAATGACCCCTCAAAGACGGTCACATTCTAATCCCTGAATCTGTGACTATGTCACCTCACATGGCAAAAGAGACTTTGCAGATGTGCATAAATTAAAGATCTTGGCACAGAAAGAGTATCCTAGGTTATCTGGGTGGACCCAATCTAACCACAGTGTTCCTTCTAAGAGGGAGGCAGGAGGGTCAGAGGCAGAGAAGGAAATGTGAGGATGGAAGCAGGAGTGATATGGGGCCATGAGCCAGAGAATGCAGGAATTCTAGAAGCTAGGAAACATGAGGAAATGATTCTCCCCAGAGCCCCCAGAAGGAATGCAGCCCTACCAGCCAATTTTAGACGTTTGACCAGCAGAACTGCACGATAATAAATTTGTGGTTTTTTAAGCCACTGAGCTTTGGTAATTTGTTTTGCAGCAAGAGGGAACTAATACAGATGCTAATCATATTAGCACAGAGATAAATCAAGTAATTACAAGTTGCGATAAGCGCTATGAAGGAAAGAAAAGGTGTTGACCGAAGTTTCAACAGAGGAACTGATTTTGATTAAGGAATCAGAGAGTAGTCTCTGAGGAGTGACCCTTGAGCTGAGAGCGGAAGGATGAGGAGGGGCTAGGCAGATCGCGAGGGGGCAGCACGTGTGGAAATCTGAGGAGCTTGGGGGTTGGGGCAGAGACAGGCAGAGTGATGAGGGTGGAAAGACGAGGGCAGTGAGTGATGGGCAGGGGTGCCAGGCTTCACAAATAAAATAACAGAACACCCAATTAAGTTTGAATTTCAGCTAAACGGTATATGATTTTTAGTATAAGTATATCCTATCTGTATTTTATCTGACAGCTAGTGTAAGGGAGATGAGATGCAGACGGCAGATCATGCAGGGCATTGCTGAAGAGCTTGAGAAAGCTCTATTTTATTTTTCAGGGAAAAAAATGCCTTGTACGCACTTTTTGAAAGCTCAGTTTACCCCCACCTTTTTTTTTTTTTTTAAGACTTTATTTATTTATTTGACAGAGAGAGAGAACACAAGCAGGGGGAGTGTGAGAGGGAGAAGCAGGCTTCCCGCGGAATAGGGAGCCCGATGCGGGGCTCGATCCCAGGACCCCGGGATCATGACCTGAGCCAAAGGCAGACGCTTAACGACTGAGCCACCCAGGTGCCCCTACCCCCACCTTTTAAAGAAAGGTGCATAAACCATCCATATTTATATTTTTAAGTTGAAAAATTAAGAAAGGGAGGACTATTGTTTTTGAGGAAAGGCTGAACTGGAAGAAAAATGGCAGGACCCCAGCTTTCATTGCAGACATCTCTGATCGCTCTTCTCTTCACTGAGCCCAGCTGTGGTCTCAGAGTCCCTCTCAGATTTGTTCCTTGTGCAGCCACTACTCATTCAATGCATGTGGCATCCAAGCTGAAACCCATGGTATATCATGGAACCTACGATTTTTAAGATGCACCAATATTTGATATAGCTCTCAGAAAATAATGGCAATGAAATCATGACACATTACTTTCTTATTGTTTTGGGCTAATTTAGACATAAAACATTAGCATCTATCTCTCTTTTGAACGTATGAAAATTTAAATGCCTGAATTGTCCAAATCACTCATCTATTCTGTGTTTGAAGTCTTTATTTTCCGTGCTGTGCCATCAAGAGTGATGGGGATAGGGCGCCTGGGTGGCTCAGTTGGTTAAGCAACTGCCTTTGGCTCAGGTCATGATCCTGGAGTCCCGGGATCGAGTCCCGCATTGGGCTCCCTGCTCGGCAGGGAGTCTGCTTCTCCCTCTGACCCTCCTCCCTCTCATGCTCTCTGTCTCTCATTCTCTCTCTCTCAAATAAATAAATAAAATCTTTAAAAAAAAAAAAAAAGAGTGATGAGGATATATCATTTCTTCACTCCATTATTGTCTCCAACATTTTCTTCCAAGCTGTTGACACCCATAGTGCAAGATATGATGTTGGCATTTTTTAAATTTTGCCAGAAGGTACCAATGGAAGGTTTTCAAACAACAGCCAGGATTCCTTTTCCTCCTCAGATAGACTTTAAATGGTTTATCGACTGAAACATGAAGCAGTTGGGGTTGTTCTGTCGTGCCACTAGGAATTACAACAGAGTTCACACATTCAAAGACAATGTCAACTGCACCACAGCTACCACGGGCTAACTGTGATTGTAAGATGTCATTAGCTCTGAGACAAATCTGATTTCAGAGGTGCATCTGAAATCTGAGAAATCTATATCTTACAAAATATGGTAAACATCATTACTAGGCTGATCTTTAATATTCCAAACACCTGTAATCTTCTGGAAAAATGAAATTATCAGCTAAGCATGAGTTAATTGGTTGTTTATATGAAATCATCCTCTAAGGAGATGTCTTTTTCCTTAGTACCCAGTCACTAATGCAGACACCTTTATCAACCATAGTGGTCATTGAGCATGGAAAGAAATGCAACCAAGGTAATTAGCAGTTCATCTAGATAAGGTTAGAAATCACCTCCTCATTTCACCTTAAAAAGTGGCTGTATTGCTATTTCACTTACTAATGGGCAAATGTGGGATAAACTAATAAAACGAAGTAAGGCAATTAAACTCTAATGATGCTCTAAGGTCAAGCATCCCGGATATGCAGACATTCCAGCAATAGAGACTGTATTTGTGTTAACACAATGATTATTTGTGTTTATAGATTAGAATTGATTATGTAATCCTCAATGTCATGTTCAAACAAAATAATCTATAATAATTTCCAAAAAATGACTTTTGGTAAAACGGGCTCATAAGCCTAGACATTACATATACCCACCACTTTCTTTTTTTTTTTTTAAAGATTTTATTTATTTATTTGAGAGAGAGAGAGAGAGAAAGCACATGAGAGGGGGGAGGGTCAGAGGGAGAAGCAGACTCCCTGCCGAGCAGGGAGCCCAATGGGGGACTCTATCCAGGGACTCCAGGATCATAACCTGAGCCAAAGGCAGTCGCTTAACCCACTGAGCCACCCAGGCGCCCTATACCCACCACTTTGAAGACTGCAGTGTTCCTCAGTTAATCTAGACAGATGAGAATTGCCTATCTTCATAAAGATGTCCGTGTCCTTCATAAAAAAATCCAGAGTCCATAAATTGTTATGTATTAATATGTAGTATTTTGCTCTATGTGATAGCTATAGTATTAACATTTTGTAGGTGATGTTTTCTTTTTTAGAAATCAAATCTTTTTTTTCTTAATTGTACCACAGATTGCCGACATTTAAAAGAACAGTGGGGGGCGCCTGGCTGGCTCAGTGGGTTGAGCATCCAACTCTTGATTTGGGCTCAGGTCATGGTCTCAGGGTCCTGGGATTAAGCCATGCTGCTCAGTGGGGAGTCTGCTTCTCCTTCTCCCTCCCTCTGCCCCTCCCCCCCAATAAATAAATCTTTTAAAAAATAAAAGAATGGTGGGATGAATAATTTCCGCATAATTTTTAGTTCATTCATTTTATGAGTTTTGAGGCTTAAGTATTGAATTTTCTTGAAATAGGTCACCCTACAAGTGGCTGATTACAAATCTTCAGCTAGAAAGTGTATCTACATTTCCTCCTATGGTATTTTGGAGGATGTTTTTGTTTATTTTTTTTTTTGCTGTCTGTGGCCATCCAGTCCAGTACACTCATCCACAAGATGAGGAAACTGAAGCCCAGAGATATTAGGCTCACCTGGGGATTCAGGTCCCTGGCATCTTATTCCAGGGCCATCTCTGTTGACTTTGGTAAAATGTTCAGTGAAACTGAGAGGCAGTATTGTTTATCACCACCTTATTTTAAAAACCATCTCTATTTTTAAACTTAGCATGTCCATGATCATCTTTCCTCTGAGTAAACTATTAAGATGCAACAGGTGTTTCTGATATTGAACAGAAAAAGGCTTAGATTGTATAACTAATTACCTCTGCTTCCTCTCTAAGTCTAGTTAGGATTTTGTTCACAGGACATCTGTTTCTTTATAACACTGTATTGATTTTCACTTTTGTAATAATGCCCTCGAGCAAGAAAAATGAATTTTTAAAAAGACTGGAAAGCCATTATATTGGTGTGCAGAGTCAGCCCCATTAACCAATTAATTCGTGGCTCATGTAAACTTCTGTTTTCTCTTATTTCAGAAATCCCATAGGATATCAACTGTCTGGCTTTAGTCAAGTCTATGAGTTCTATTTTTATATTAATATCATTTGTAAACCTTCACCTGATTCCTTTTGAGTCTCAAGTGGTTCTTTTTACAGACTGAACACAAAAATATTTATCTTTTCTAGGTAATAATTTGATAGAGATAATCTATGTGAACAAACTTATGGGAAATACATTATCCAAGATAATATATCAGGGCTCCATGTGATTCTTCTTGCTATATAACCTTGTTCATTTTACTGGACTTCAATTTTTTCATTCATAAAAGAAAGATAATACTTCCCTGAATAAGGAGCAAATCAAATATCATTTTAACACTCTGAAATAGTATTTGGCAGATGTCAAAAGAGGGACTAGTAACCAAATAAAACAAGAGAGTTCTCAGAGTTGCAATTTTAGAGGCAGAAAGTGCTTACGTCTGCAGCTGGTTCAAGCCCTATGTGTTCATGTGTTCTCTTGGCTTGAAGCTTTCTGGACTTTCCCACCCACCCACCCCACCCCCCTTTTTAAGGTCTGTGGGTATTTTGTATTTCTTTTGTGCTTGATACTTTTTGTGAATAGGGTTTAGATGGGCAGGGATGGATTCTTTATTTTTCCTCTATTTGTTCAGTGGGATTCATGGAATTTGAGTTGCCAAGGTGTTGGGAACACCATGAAGTTAAGATGTTGGAAACACATGAATCCATCTGGAACATTTACAGTGCATCTCAGAAGATAAGGAAACCAGAGGGGACCCTTGGAAAGAAACTTTAATTTTCCCTTCCCTCTTGTGCCTATCTTTCTGGATTAGGAACTCAATGATTTATTATGAGATGTGTGTTATCGTTAAAGGAAGGGGTTGTGTTGAATGGAGAAGTGAGAAGATTTTTAATATAGAAAAAAAGAGCTGGCCTTTGTCAGCTTTGAGGAAAAGTTTGCTTTTTCAAGCTGTACTTCAGATGATACCTCACATATTCATGATGTTGATGGGCACCATGAGCTGAAAAGCGTTCCTTAAGGTTCTTCTGGATAGATTAGCCTATGTCTTCCCTTCATTACTCCAGAACATCTGGGAGGCCAAGTTTTCTAAGGCAGGAGGTTTGCTGGTAGAAATAGTAGTAGTCGTATGTACTTGTAGATTCAAGATGAGTAGGCCTAGTAGACTAGTAGATTTCAACCATTGTCATTTATGCAATAAATTGGAATCAGTACCTTGTCCTCTGAGACATCTCCTAATAAATCACCAGGCCTTTCACCAAGAAGGCGGTAATGTTGCTGGAATTATTTTAATATAAAATTATGAGATCCTGAATATGAGATCATATTTCAAAGTTTTATCTGACATTGATGAAACAAATAAACATGTCCTTTATTTGACTTATGTTTTGGTGAACAGTAAACTGAGCGTAATCATGAACCAATATGAAATTTTATAGATCTAAGCTGATCTCAAGCAGAAGATACTGTATTAACAAGGGGGTTGGGAGGTGGAGGTTGAATCTTCTGTGTTTTTAATTTATACACATAGGTAAAAGAGGATGAGAAAATGGTTTCACAAGAGAAAAATGAGAAGTGAGATAGTTTGTCATTAATGAGGCAGGATACATTTCGGGCAAGAAAAGGCAATATGGTCATTTGGAGGCATCTCTCATTCTCTCCTGTCAAGTCAAATGCTGTGTAATTCACTTAATCTGCAATGTTGCTGAAGAAGTTGATTTTTCACATTGCTTTTTTTTTTTTAATTTTATTTATTTATTTGACAGGGAGAGACACAGGGAGAGCAGGAACACAAGCAGGGGGAGTGGGAGAGGGAGAAGCAGGCTTCCCGCAGAGCAGGGAGCCTGATGTGGGGCTCGATCTCAGGACCCTGGGACCATGACCTGAGCCGAAGGCAGGTGCTTAACGACTGAGCCACCCAGGCACCCCTTCACATTGCTTCCTGAGGACTGGCAATGGCCCATTAGGTCAACTGTTAACTTCCCTTGCCTAGGGCCATGGAGACTGGGCCTGACTCCTTCCTTCATTTACAAGTGACAGATCCCTAACTCAGACTGGGTGCAGAAAACAAAACCAAAACAAAACAGAATGGAATTTATTGCCTCATGAAACTGAGAAGTACAGGGGATCTATTGAGTTCAGGTGAGGCCTGATACGAGTGCCAAAACATTGATGACCCTGGCTCTATTTTCTTTTGAGGCAAAGGTGACCCTGAAAACTCTAGGCTCACATTTTACCAATATAAGTGATCTCAACAATTACAGAGCACCTTCCATAAGGTTCTGGCAAAAGTCCTGGAGCTGGCCCTCACTGCTTTGAGTCTTGTGAGGCTGAGTTATGGAATAGAATGATTGGCCAGCACAGGTTTACGTGTCCATTCTTGACTCAGGGGCCTGGGGTGGGGTGTCCAGCTTCACCTAAACAGTATTGACCTAGAGCGGAATGGGCATGGTTCCTCATGGGAAAAGCAGAGGCTCTTATCATGAAGAAGTGGTGGGGGGCAGACGAGAGTAGTATGTGTTCCCTCCAGCCTTTCTTTGCAGTAGCCTTTCTCATAACAGAAAGGCTGGCTCTTGCTTTATAAAGTCCCATTTGACTGTAAAGCACCAAACCAGCTAGTTCCATGCCTTAGTCTCCTCAGGAAATGTTTGTAATAATGTTCATATTAAATTCTATTAAAGCAGTAATTTAGAATATGTAAAATGGTAGAGTCTAATGGTGATAATTCCTTTCAGAGGTGACTTTTAGCACCTCCATCAATTAGCTTGAAAGATTGAGCTGCTTTTAGTACAGTAGTCCTGGCTGGAAGCTTCCTCTGGAGGATCTCATTTTACATATTCATACATTTGCATGTTTCCATGTAATCTGCATAAGACTGCAGGCTTTTTTATAAATTAAAATTTTTATTATACCAGTTAGGGTCAGAATTTTTAGATTTCTTGTCTCTTCACTTCTTACCACCTACCTACTATCTGTGACTGAATATCAGAAGCTCACAGCTAGAGAATGCACATGAGGTTCAATATTTCTACTGCGCATTTTGCATTGTTTTGTCTTTCATCATTTCTGCTATTTGTCCAGTGATCTCCAGAGCCTTTGGGAGTAGTGAATGGGGATTATGGCCTGAGTGTTCCACAACTTAAAGTAAATATATTTATCACATCTCCTTCCTTAGCGTGTGGTAGTATAAAATCAAGAAAAGGAAATGTTAATTTCTTTCTTTATGACAATATCAATAGTTTCTGAGAGCTTTCCCTCATATCCTATTGACTTAGCTGAATATAACCACAGGACAACAATAAGGTTGTTTGAGGATTAAATAAAATAAGGACTTAATAGAATCAGTAGAGCTTACAAGCCTATCTCAGTTTACATTCCAGCTTCATCACTTGTATGACCTTGGGCTGGTTAATTCACCTACATATGTGCTTGAGTGTCCTTCTCCGTCAAATGGGATAATAATAGTACTTATTTCATATGAATATGATGAAAAGTAAGAGTTAATGTATATTGGGGAGACTGGGTGGCTCAGTTGGTTAAGACTCTCAGTTTTGGCTCAGGTCATGATCTCAGGGTCATGAGGTTGGGCTCTGCGCTGGGCATGGAGTCTGCTTGAGATTCTCTCTCTCCCTCTCCGTCTGCCCCTCCCCCCACTCAGGCACACACACACACACACACACACACACACACACACACACACTCTAAATAAATAAATAAAATCTTAAAAAAAAAAAAGAGTTAGTGTATATTAAACAATTCAAAGAGTTCCAAGGAATTACCTCCCCCACACAAACTGGCTGATTATGATGTCCCCATCTCTCAGTTCCTGGGGTTCCCAAGCCCCATTCTGTTGGGGTCATGTCACCTCTCTTGGGAGTCATCTTGGGTAGGATCCCTTTTAAGGCCACCAAGCCAGCTCCCTTGCTGGTCTCCAGCATAGGACATATCATTTTGCCTAGTCGTTGACAGAAGGGCTCTTTGCTCCTTGTGCTGCTCTTTATACTCTGTTGTTTCACAGGGTCATCTCCAGCTGCCAAATCCCACTGAGGAGACTCAGGCTGCAAAGCCTATGGACCCCAGACCCTAGTGGACACGTGCCAAGTTGCCCCTCCACCCAAAGTGAGGAGAAACCCTCCCCCTCCCTCACTTCAGGGGGAGGGGTGCGAGGGGCCATGGCACAGCACATCAACAACTCTCTGCAGAGTGGTCTCTTATAGGTGGGCTGAGGTGACGCGCCCTGCATTTAGGGGCAGGGGGATATTTGACAACTTTTAAATTTTTCTGTGCCTTTGTGGCCTCATCCAAAACTGAAGGAAGAAGATTCAATTTTAGGATTCTACTTTAGCAGTTACTGTCATCAGCCTCCAGAATCCTATAGAAAAAGAAGCACTTGAGCTAAAGAGTCGTTGACCGGTTTCAGAGTGCCGTGACTTAACTATTCACTCAAAGCAAGTCACGTGGCTTCTCTAAGCCTTGGTTTTCTCATCTATAAATTGGGATCAATATCACTTGATCTGCATAAGAGCCAGTGAGATAATGTATGCAAAATGCTTTGCAAACTAAAAAGTACTTTAATATATAATAAAGAGATGAAATTTTTCTTAGCTAGAGCCTTATAATTTGTTGTCTAATTATGCTGTAGTCAATAAACATCAGTCTGTGTTTTGCATTTTGTTGGCAGATAGAATTTTTCTGGAAAATATAACATTTCAAATCACTTTGTATAATATAAAAATAACAAGGAGGTCTCTGTTGGCCTAGGTGGTTCATAAAACGTTTCTAATGACTTGTGAGGTTGCTAGATCTTGCACATAAAAATACAAGTATGCCCAGTTAAATGTGAATCCGATAAACAAGAAATAAGTTTTAATGTAAGTCCATCCCACATACTATATGGGATTTTATCTGGTAACCCCACTAATAAATCAGTGGACTGTGAGCAGAAATCTAATTTCTACCTAACTTTTTTTTATATTTCCAGATTCTAGCATAATGCCTGACCCCCAACAAGTGCTTAATACATGATTCTGGAATAAAACAATATTAGAATATGTATTTGGAAAACTCTCGGCCATGTGACAAATCACATTTAGCAACCCTTGCAAGTTTTGGTGTCCTCGTCAGTTAAGCAAGAGTAATAGTAAGTGCCTCACAGATGAATGGAAGGGTAACATGACATGGGGTATTTCAGTAGTCTTTATAAATTGTGAAAGCCATCTACAACGTGTCATAAACAGCGCAAGGAGTAGACTGCTGAGAATGGTATTTGCGGTGTAGCCTCTGCCATAAAGAGTAGAAAGTAAGTTTTCAAAACGTTTCAGTACGATCTGCATGTTTAGTAAGTAAATCCAGTGTACATAAAATAGCTTCTCTTGGGCTATCTCCATCCCCTACCCCTATCCCCCAGAAGAGGCTTTGCCCCGCATTTAAGCTTGAATGGGTTTCTGCAAGGAATTAAACTGTACCCGAGGGCTTCTGTTCCTCTAGACCCCTGCATGCCCATCCCTGCTCCCTTCATGTCTTGGGCTGTCTAATTTGGTGATTGCGAAACAATCATGAAGGTTTGCTGTGGAAGTTCCTGGTAATTTTCTTGAAGCATCTGTTAACAGCATGCAAAACCTACTTCAACAAATCAACAATAAAATCCTCAACAGGAGTAAAAGCTGCTTGACTTCACCTGGCAGAGCCAGGAAGCTCTGAGTTAAGGCTCGGTTCTCCCTTGCTGTGCTCACATTTTCACATGCCGTTGAAGGAGTGAGTGGTTTCTAAGTGCAATATGTGTTGGCGTAATTACATACCCTGGCATAAATTGTTTGATGGAATTTCTCAAACTTACTTAAATTTGTTCTCAGAAATCAAAACAGTTCATTAGCTTCCAAGAATACATTTGTAATTCCTGGAAAATAATTTCTTCTGGCATCTCGAATGTGGCATATTAAGCTATCATCCTGGAGGCCTTTCTGAATTTCAGTTTCGCAGATGCTTCGTTATTAAGCATCTGTCTCCTTTACTGGCTCCCTTTCAACCTCATCTCTAAGTGCTAGAGGTCTTGGGGCTCAGCACTGTTTCCTCTTGTGGCTCTCTCCATTTGTTAGTTGACCTCACTCAAACTTGTAGCGATTTAAAAAAATCTCCCCAGTGACGATTCTCCTATTTGTCCAGCTCAGTGTTATCTCTTGAGCAACAGACTGCAGCCCACCAGCCTTTATGATATCCCCACTTGGACGTCTCATAGACTTCTCAAACTTAACACAGCTAAAATGGATCACTTAATCTTCCATCCCCTTCCCCCCACCGTCTCCCGTATTTGTTCTTTCTCCATTGTTCAGTAATATCCATCCGGTTGCAAAGGCCAGAGATTTGGAGCTTATTTGTAATGCTTTCCCTCCCTCATCTTCTGCGTTCTACGACCCTCTTCTGGCTTGGGTTGGATAATCTGTCACCAAATATTGTCAGGCCTGTCTCCAAAATTGTGTTGGCTTTGGCTCCTTATCTTCACCATTCTAGCCAAAGCCACCACGGTTCACCTGAACTCTCCACTCCATTAGAGTCCACTCTCCATTACCCCACTGACCCTTTTAAACTATAAATAAGGCCAGCTTACTTCCCTGTTGAAGACCAGTCATAGGTTTAAATTACACTTAGGAAAAAAAAAATCCACAAGGCTGGGCTTTTCTACTTTATCTCATACCCATATATTTCTCACTCACTACATTACAGCCACATGGGCATTTTCTGTTTCTCCAATGAACTGTGTGGCACCCTGCCACAGGACCTTTGCATATGCTTCCTTTGCTGGGGAATAGCTATCCTCCCCCCACTTTATTACTTCTTATCATCCAGATCTTCCAGCTCAAACATCACTTCCACAGCATAGAATCTAAGTAGCATAAGGATAGGAACCTTGTGCATATTGTTTACTAATATGTCTCCATAATCTTGCACAGAGCTAACACACACTAGGCACTCAATAAATCTTGCACAATGAATGAAAAAATAAAAGAAGAAAAGAAGAAATGAATGAACTCTAGATTAGGTCTGGTCCCTCTGTTATACATACTTGTAACATCATTCCCTTTCTTTTATCCATACTTATTCCAATTTATATTTTTTAGTAAAGTTATTTGTTTGGTTTCATCTTTCCATTTAGACTCATGAGAACAGAGACCATGTCTGTTTGTGCTTCCCATTTTATTTTCAGAGCCTAGCTCCTTCCTAGCATGTGGCAGTTGCTCACTATCTTATTGGTTGTGGTTGTCCTGCAAAATTTTCAGTCCTCATCTCACTCGGCAGCTTTGACACAGCTGAGTCCACTGTCCTTGAAGCTCACCTCCCCTCCTCTACTTCTGGACTCTGGTTCTCTTGCTTTCCCTTCTCTGGTCTCATTTTCCTCACTTTCATATGTGGGTTTCTTTTCTTGTTTCAGTCCTTTAGAAATTAGTGTTCCAGGGACACCTGGGTGGTTCATTTGGTTAAGCATCTGACTTTGGCTCAGGTCGTGATCTTGGGGTCCTGTGTCGTCAGGCTCCGTGCTCAGCGAAGAGTCTGCTTTTCCCTCGGCCTTCCCCTCTGTCCCTCCCCCTGCTCCTCCCCTCTTTCTCAAAAAAATAAATAAAATCTTAAAAAAAAGAAAAGAAATTAGTGTTCCAACTGGGACAGATGTAGACTCATATCATGGAATACTACTCAGCAAGAATAAGGAACAAACTGTTGATACACACAACTATATTGGATGGATCTCCAGGGCATTCTGCAGGAGGTTTTTGGGGGTGATGAAGCTGTTGTGTATCCGACTGTCGTGGTTAGACAAATCTATGCATGTAATAAAATGCTTGGAGAAGGGTTCACGGGATGTCACTACAATTTTTGCAACTTCTATGTAAGTTTAAAATTATTTCAAAATAAAAAGGTTTTTTTAAGGAAGTATTTTTCAGGGCTCCACCTGAGGCCTGCTTTTCTTTACTTCCTGCAGGCTTTCCCTGCGAGCTCTCAGCTCCTCCCCTCACTGTAGTCTCTGCATTGATGCGCTCGGCTCCCTCCCTCTTTCCTGGGCTCCGGGCTTGGGCTCTCAAGTACATAGCAACCAGACCAGTCTCTCCGGATCTATCCGTGCTGGTCCTGAGTAAATTGATGCAAATGTAGTGGTAATGTCTGTGATCATGAAATGAGAAAATTCTGTTTCTTTTCTACTTATGGAAGCATTTCACTCTTGGAGATTCTATACAAATGAATCGCCTTTCATCCAAGTCAGAATGTTTACCCGGGCATCATAGTCTTTCCATGTGATTTGTTCCAATGAACTCAATGCTTTTCCAAAGATTTTGTTGCATTTGTTTCCTTCTGGTTGCACCCTGAAAATATTGTGCTTCAGTATTTCATATATATATATATATATATATATATATATATATAAAATATAAATGTATATAAATATAATAAATATGTATATATAATGACATTATCAGTTTACCAATCTGGAACTTAAAAATCCTTTTTTTAAAGATTATTTATTTATCTATTTGAGAGAGAGGGAGCAAGCATGAGTTGGGGGGCAGAGGCAGAGGGAGAGAGAGAAGCAGACTCCCCGCTGAGCGGGAAGCCCAATGTGGGGTTCGATCCCAGGACCCTGAGATCATGACCTGAGCCAAAGGCAGACACTTAACCAACTGAGCCACCCAGGTGCCCCATGGAGCTTAAAAATCTTAATATATCTTATACACCACACACACACACACACACACACACACATCTTTAGAAAGGTGATGCTTTATTAGTTCAGCAACTGTGCTGTGCTTTTTAGTGGAAAGCAATCTTGATTTTCCCTTTCATTTTTCATAGTTTTACACTTTGCCTAACAGTTGATTAAGAGAAACATTTTAGTGCAGGCCAAACATTGCTTGAACACGCGGGCAGATGGTTTCCCAGGGAGACAGCACATCAGTGCTCGTAGCTTCCAGAGGCATCTCCAGACCAGCACCCAGACACCAGCCACAGCAGAGTGTTTGCTATAGAACTGGAGACTCAAACCATCTCAGAAAAAGCACTGTGAACAAGGTGAACCATTTCAAAAGATAAAGAAACATTCTTCAAGAGTGGTGCCCTTAGCATCCTACAGCGTTTCTGCAGGAAACTCACCTCTCTCAGACGGTAAATACTGTTTTACTGGGCATTTGTCCTTCTCCACATGGCTGGTCTTATGCTCCTTATGCTCATTATTATTTTCACTGTGTTTATTCTCTGTAGAAATCCTTGAAATGCAGCTTAAATTACCCGTTGCCTACGTTCAGGTTTTACTTGCAGAATTGGCAGTTTGGAGATGAAAATTATTGTAGAGAAAAATTTATTACATTTCCCAAAAGACAAAACTTTTAAAAGTTGCTTAGATTTGACTTATTCAGGTATCAGTTTATTTGGAACCTGAATTCTCTGTCTTTGACTTCTCTAATATTTCAGTCATTATACTTAGTTGCTGTTTCTCTTAACAACGTACATAAGGCAAGTATATAAAGTCAGACTTCTGTGTTAGAGTCTAGCGTTTGAAAAAATAAAGGTATACTAAAAGAACTGAAGAAAATGTATGTTTTCCTACATAGTTGAATTGAGATCCTTGTCAGCCTAACTGACATTTCATGTGAGCTTGTGTTGAGTCTAACGCTAAAGAATGAAGGGGAAAACAACATTAATTGTTTAAGGGGAAATTATCAGTCCTTTTGACTCTTGGACGTTGACTAATATTGAATCTTATGACTCATATATTGAATGCTGGTTTGTTTGTTTAAGAAAAAGAATTAAAATTCTCTCTTTACCAATCCTACATGTATTAGTTTAGACATCAGATTTTTAAGTACTGGATTGGTAAAGTGACAATGTCTTTATTTAATTAAGGAATATTTTACAATTACTTTTACTAAGAACTGCTCCATAAGTATTGCATTCAAGAATGAGTAATATGGTAATTTCCATTATATTATTCCTTGGATTCATCGAGAGACTGTGTATTTCATTGATATTTTTGTGATGAATAGCAATAAACATCAAACTAATTAGGTAAAAAGCTCAGCTAAGCTGTAATAAAGTTTTAACTAAAAAATGTTTCTTTTTAAAAAAGCAGTTGAATTATTTCAAGTAGATACAATTCCATAAACAATTAGCTAACAAAGTTTTGCTTAGACTTGATCTGAGGAATAAATGCTACTGCTTGCTAGTTAGCATATTAACTATTGATATTTAAAAAAATTAAAAAACGTTGATATTTGATATGCAGACAAATGCTTGCAGAGGGGTTTGGCAAATTAAATGTCCTTCCTTAGTCTTATTTCTCTACTCTAAATGTATTCACCAGACCCTTTTTTGAGACTACAAAACTAAACTCCAATCTGGCTTATGTTCAATTGATCACAAAATGTAAAATACTTAAATCCCAAACAGTGGACCTTTATGTCCATCCTAATGCAAGTTCATCTTTTCATGTGTTGAGTTCAGATATGAGTTGCAAAGAATTAAGACATTACTGATGCTTTGTGCATGATTGGATTCCTTAAA
This sequence comes from Halichoerus grypus, assembly GCF_964656455.1. NCBI lineage: Eukaryota > Metazoa > Chordata > Mammalia > Carnivora > Phocidae > Halichoerus > Halichoerus grypus. Next base: position 110,854,622 of record NC_135719.1, on the reverse strand, counting down.
TCAAATATACAAAGTTTTCCAACATTTTATTTTAAAATCTTGCTCATGTCATCCATCTGTTTTACTCACGTACTACTAATAAATTCTAAATGTTAGATAGAAACACTTCTAGTTTTAAATCTTTTCTTAAATCCCACCTGATATGATTTTATTACTGAAATGCAAAAAGAAAATGAATCTCATCATGAGACAGCATCATTGTTTACCCCAAGGACAAGCAGACTCCACTGTATTTAGATGGCATCTTTAAAGTCCTTTCTGTTGCCTACACATCAGTTAAGAGTTTGTTTTACTTTTTGGATAAGAGAAACATTTAATTTTTGAAAAATAAATGAAATTATCATGATCTGTAAATGGCGTGCAGTGTATTCCAAATTTCCTACGATGGTGCTTGGCTAACTTCTTCTCTTGGGCTCCTGCTTAATATCACTTCTTCAGGAAGACTTGCCTGAGCCCCATGCCTGGTTAGATGCCCCTGTCATAGCTCATGCAGACCCGCTCGACCTCTCCTATCACCGTGCTTATCTGCACTATTGCAATTGCCCGTTTGGGGTCTATATTTCCCTAAAGACTTTAAATTCTATGAGGGCAGCAGCTTTCTCATTCACAGTTATTTTCCCAGCGCCTAAGATGGTGCCTAGCACATGCAGGGTATTGAGTAAATGTTTGGTGGGAGAATGGATGAACAAATGCATAATGCATTCTACATAATGATGGCTCTGCCATTTTTTTAAAGAATACGTGCAGTTAAAATGAACCAGATTTTCTTTTTTTTTATTTTTTAATTTTATTATGTTATGTTAATCACCACACATTACATCATTAGTTTTTGATGTAGTGTTCCATGATTCATTGTTTGGGTATAACACTCAATGCTCCATTCAATACGTGCCCTCTTTAATACCCATCACCAGGCTAACCCATCCCCCCACCGCCCTCCCCTCTAGAACCCTCAGTTTGTTTCTCAGAGTCCATAGTCACACATGGTTCGTCTCCCCCTCCGATTCCCCCCCCTTCATTTTTCCCTTCCTACTTTTTTTTTAGACATATAATGTATTACTTGTTTCAGAGGTACAGGTCTGTGATTCATCAGTCTTACACAATTCACAGCGCTCACCATAGCACATACCCTCCCCAGTGTCTATCACCCAGTCACCCCATCCCTCCCACCCCCCACCACTCCAGCAACCCTCAGTTTGTTTCCTGAGATTAAGAATTCCTCATATCAGTGAGATCACATGATACATGTCTTTCTCTGATTGACTTATTTCGCTCAGCATAATACCCTCCAGTTCTATGCACGTCATTGCAAATGGCAAGATCTCATTCCTTTTGATGGCTGCATAATACTCCATTGTATATATATACCACATCTTCTTTATCCATTCATCTGTTGATGGACATCTTGGCTCTTTCCACAGTTTGGCTATTGTGGACATTGCTCCTATAAACATTGGGGTGCACGTACCCGTTTGGATCACTACATTTGTATCTTTGGGGTAAATACCCAGTAGTGCAATTGCTGGGTCGTACGGTAGCTCTATTTTCAACTTTTTGAGGAACCTCCATACTGTTTTCCAGAGTGGCTGCACCAGCTTGCGTTCCCACCAGCAGTGTAGGAGGGTTCCCCTTTCTCCGCATCTCCGCCAACACTTGCCGTTTCCTGACTTGTTAATTTTAGCCATTCTGACTGGTGTGAGGTGGTATCTCATTGAGGTTTTGATTTGGATTTCCCTGATGCCGAGCGATGTTGAGCACTTTTTCATGTGTCTGTTGGCCATTTGGATGTCTTCTTTGGGAAAATGTCTGTTCATGTCTTCTGCCCATTTCTTGATTGGATTCTTTGTTCTTTGGGTGTTGAGTTTGATGAGTTCTTTATAGATTTTGGATACTAGCCCTTTATCTGATATGTCATTTGCAAATACCTTCTCCCATTCTATCAGTTGTCTTTTGGTTTTGTTGACTGTTTCTTTTGCTGTGCAAAAGCTTTTTATCTTGATGAAGTCCCAATAGTTCATTTTTGCCCTTGCTTCCCTTGCCTTTGGCGATGTTTCTAGGAAGAATTTGCTGTGGCTGAGATCGAAGAGGTTGCTGCCTGTGTTCTCCTCTAGGATTTTGATGGACTCCTGTCTCACAATTAGGTCTTTCATCCATTTTGAGTCTATTTTTGTGTGTGGTGTAAGGAAATGGTCCAGTTTCATTCTTCTGCATATGGCTGTCCAGTTTTCCCAACACCATTTATGAACCAGATTTTCAATATGGGATTTCTCTGCATGGAAGTCTGACCTATAAATCAGCATCAGAAAGCTGAAGCTCAAATTATCTGATCCAATATTATGTTGTTGTTGTTTTTAATTTTATTTTATTATGTTATGTTAGTCACCATTCATTACATCATTAGTTTTTGATGTAGTGATCCATGATTCATTGTTTGCCTATAACACCCAGTGCTCCAGGCAATACATGCCCTCCTTAATACCCAACACTGGGCTAACCCATCCTCCCACCCTCCTTCCCTCTAAAACCCTCTATCTGTTTCTCAGAGTCCATAGTCTCTCATGGTTCATCTCCCCCTCTGATTTGCCCCCCTTCTCAATATTATGTTGTTTTTATGAAACATAGAAAACCACGTTTCCAATGGCTGTGGCTCTGGTTGTGAGTGAGAGAGAGGGTAAAGGGGAGAGAAGAAGGGCTAAGAGTTAGCCAGCTATGGCCAGGAGGGGAATGGAGGAGGCTGACCTACAATGGCGTAGGATTAAGCAAAAGGGAACCTCGTCCATATCTAAGATGAGGGTGGAGCTGTGGATGAGGGGTAGGAAGACCTGGGACATATGGGCAAGGTGAGGCAGGGAAGCAAGGATGGTTCAAAGCAGTGAGTAAAAGGAACTGGATTCAAAATGAACAGCAAATAATGGAGAGTAGACAGGTGAGCGTTGGAGCTCGGGAAATCCCCGGATGCAATGATGCTCCAAGAGTCTCTTCTGCACAGACACAACCAGCCCACTTGATTCGTCTACTTCTTTGGAAGGTTGATCTTCCAGAATGCTTAACTCTGTTAGTCTTCTCTGGCAATTCTTGGTGTTTTTCACCAAAAGGGACAAGATTCCTCTTGGTGTGCTTTTCACAGGGAGAGTATATACATCAGTGATCAAATGTTTGAGTTCAAACATTTGAGAGTAACCCAAATGGGCTTTTAATCATCAGAACTTGATACATAAACTTCATAGCAGATTTGACATCAGACTGGCATATCTGCAGTTTTCAATTTTCCCTTCTTAATTCTGTAAAATTATTTTCACACAGCCACACTAAGGGGGTACATGGTATAAGAACTCTATTGGTTGGTGCTCTGAGTGGATTAAGAGAAATATTATTAAAATAAGAGAATGGGGGGGGGCGCCTGGGCGGCTCAGTTGTTAGGCATCTGCCTTCAGCTCAGGTCGTGGTCCCGGGGTCCTGGGATCGAGCCCCACATCGGGCTCTCTGCTCAGCGAGGAACCTGCTTCTCCCTCTCCCACTCCCCCTGCTTGTGTTCCCTCTCTCGCTGTGTCTCTCTCTGTCAAATAAATAAATAAAATCTTTAAAAATATAAAATAAAATAAGAGAATAGGTACAGAGTTACAGTTTGGGGAGATGTAAAATTTGGAAGTGGATGGTAGTGATGGTGAGCAACAATATCAATATACTTAATGCCACTAAACATTACCCTTAAAAAGGGTATAATGGTAAATTCTATGCTATACCACAATAAAAATATAAGAGAATAGCAATGAGTTTGATGTAAAGAATGGTAGTTATTTTCCAGCTTCATATATAGAAAATCAAGAGACAGAATGACAAAAGAAACATCCAGGATCAGATGCTTAGTCAGGAGTTAAACTGACCACTAAGCCCTGGAGATCCTAATTTCTGGTACAATGTTCTTTTCAGGCAAAACTACAGATTCAACCCTATCCCTTCAGTATGCATAACTGAGATTCTGGAAGCCTCATAACATTGTTTTATAAAAATGATCAGTTTCACAGTGCGCACAGTGGAATTTTAAAACCATGTCCTTTGATAAAACGTGAGTGTAATGAATTTGTCATACATCTTATTCATTTTTTTTTCTTGAAAATACACTCTTTAAAGTAGCATTTAACACTGCAAAATATGAGCCTTCTTTATATTTTAAAGGAAAATCAGTTTCTGTTTTTTATTCTTTCAGGGATTCTTCCTTAGATCTTTTACTCTAGGGAAAGTTCCAAATGCAGTGATATTTCCTGAAAAATATCCTGCCCTGTGTCTAGGTGTAAGTCTGAAAATCCCTTCCTTAGAAGAAACACAGGTTATTTCTCAGTTGTCATGGTGATGCTTAGGGAAGATAACTTTTTAAGGAGGTGAGGGGGAAGGACCATATTGGGTTGCATAAGCAAAGTCTGTGATTTTAACTTGTACCTAACTGGAAACAGTGCTAGTTGGTATTAAGTCATAAATTTTTCATAAAATTTAAAATTTTTTACACTAAAAATTTCCAGAGTGTCTAGTCCCACTTTCTCATTTTATAACTGAGAACACTCCAATCTGGGAAGGTTAAGTGACCTCCCAAGGTCACCCAGCCTCCTCCCTTCAATTTGCCTTACAAACTTTTCTTATGCACTTGTTTAGAACAGAAACCAAGTTCTCGAATGGCTGATATACCACAGAGAAGCCATAACGGGGAACTTTCTTTCTGACGTTGACCACCACTCCCATTTTCACCCTCCAAAAGAGAACGCCTATGCCATTTTCCTCTGGTTTTTCCTCACTTTTTCATTAAGATGATTGCCTGAGGTAGAATTGTCACACACACACACACACACACACACACACACACCTATTTTTAACTCTGTTTACTTCCCATTTTTTTCAACTTGTTCTTAGAGTTATAAAAAGCTCTGTTGTTTGTTCAGTTTCTCTCTCATGCATCCGTTTTTCCCCTCCAGTTTCCTATTTCTGGGGAAATAAAACTGTATTCTTGAAACCCCACCATTTGTGAGCTAAAAGAAGTGTTTGTTACATTGATAAGCAAGGAATTGGTGCTAATGGGGTACCTGTACCAAAGAAGAAGTCCTAAGGTTTGGTGGGAAATTAAACAGAAGAAAGATGCAGGGCATCAACACTGAGAGTCTTTGGGAAATACACAGTAGTTTCCCTCAGGATCCCCGCCAGTAATTATTTACAACTTCTTCCTCTTCCTTAAATTAAATCTACTTTTTCTCGACCACCAACATTCAAGATAAATATAAAACTGTTTTTAGTCAATGTTGTCTTGTTTTGCTTAATGACTGTGCTTCCCCACTGCAAATGTACAGTATTTTAGCAACGCCGTGTACTAAATGGGACTTGAGTACCAATCCGCGGTCAAACAACAATTTATAACTTTGTTTATATGGGGAAGTGCATCTAGAATTGGGAAAAACTCCCGTTTATAAGTCAGATTTTGCCGATGGTATATGCCTTGCGCTAAAATAAAATTCAATCAGGAAATAGTTTTTGAGCCTTCTGGGTGAAAGGCACCATTCCGGGTGCTATAATGTTCTACAAATAAAGTAACAACAAAGCACATTATCTCCTCTAATCCTTACAACAACCCTGCTAGGTAGATAACCACTCTCCTTCTTGCCAATGAAGACGCGCAGGCTCAGAAAGGAAAGATTGCTTGCTCAAGAGCGCAACATGGTGAGCAGCAGAGCTGACATTCCACCCTTGGTCATCTGACTTCCAAGTCTGGGCTCTTTAACTGTGCTGTAGTGCAGAAATTATGCTCTAAGGAGACTCTGTCAGAAGCCACGCTGGACCTTAGAAAATCCTTGGAAGCTACGCTGTCAGCAGCTTCCAGAAAAAAAATTCGTGTTAAATCTCAGATGGGACAAAGTTTCCTCTGACTATTGCTGTGTAGAAATGCCTTCTCGTGAATGCTATTGCAAGTTACTGGGAGATCAGAAAGTGTCATGGGAACAACTGAGACTCTGAGAGTACAGAGAGACCGCAGAGCTTGTGACTGTGAGCATCCCATTGGCGAGGAGAGAAGGGGATGCCAGGGGAGGCACAGCCTGTCATCTTCCCTGGGGCGTGTATGACAGACTCTCTTTTTGTCCCTCAACAAGACTTTGTAGATCTCAAGCCTCATGTATTTCACTTTGATCTAAACCCCTGATGGAGCCACATACATGATAAATTTTATAATTACTCTATTAAGATTTGCCAGAAATCCTGGAAAGCTGATTCTTTTCTGTGCACCTGTTGATCAGGCCAACTCAGCGGGTCTGTTAATGGCCTCCATCCAGGAGGTAGAAACACAGACACAAAGACCATCCTGTCCTTGCTGCCCAGATCTTAGATGTGATAGCTCCTTGGAGTCAACTGCATCTGGCATTCATGAGATCTAAAAGCAATTAATTGCCAGTGCAGTTTCCGTTTCCTGCTCACATTTCAAAGATGCAAATATGAGAAAATCCCTTTTGATGGGGGGAGGGGGCCATCAGAACCAACTGAGGCTTTATTTTGGAAAAGACACTTGAATTGGTTTCTTTAGCTGGGGGCATGGGCAAGATGGGGTCCTTAGGGCAGTAGACTCCCCCCAAGGGTAGGCTGAGGACTGGGGCTGAGCCTCACGTGGGCCTCCTGTTCCCCACGCTCCCCTGCACAGCTCCTTTCCTCAAAGGCTCTAAGGCAGCTACAGGGGGGGGGGCGGCTGGGAGGGACCTCAGTGGCTGTTCACTTGGAGAGGACATCGTAGGACTCGGATGCCAGTTTCCCATCGCAGGTCTTGATCTTCTTGGCAACCATGGCCTGACTGGAGGAGGCGCTGACATGCCTGAAGGAGCTGGAGCCCCCACCAGAGCTGAAGCTGGACTGGAAGGAGTGGAGGCCAGGGCTGGTGAGACCCGGCGGACTGAGCTCAGCCCACCTGAGTAGCGCTGGTGGTCCCGGTATGGATATGCACGTTCTGCATCCCAGACTCCAGCCGGCTCTCCCTGCTCTCCAGCAGCTTGGGTAGGTGGCGATCGCCCTGTCCAGGGCCAGCCTGACATTCACGAGCTCCTGCCACTTGCACGGCCGCTGCGCCAAGTCCTGCTCAACTCGCTGTGTCCTTACTGCCCCCCACCCGTGCTGCCCGGCAATCCGCGAGGGCCGCCTCCACCCAAGCCCTCTGGCCTTTGACGGCCTGGACCTCAGCGGGGAGTCGGCTGATGTTGTGGTTTACCTCGAAAATCTCCCTCTGGTGCGTCGGAGGTCATTGGCGTGCTTCCCAGCCGAGTTCTGCAGCTCCTACTACTTGATCTGGGACAGCCCTCAGTCTCCGCCCGGCTGCGGCTGGCCATCTCCTGGTCCTGGACCTTGAGCTCGCGATGATGCCCTCTGGTCCAGGGAGCGGCTGCTGTCCATGGAGAGGCCCGCGGAGGTGTCGGAGATCTGTGGCCGACTCCAGCTCTGCCTCGTTCGCGTGAGCTTCACCCACAGCCTTCTTGATGGCGACAGATGCATTCTCCATCTCTGCACACTCTTCGGTCTCTTCCTCGTATTTATTCTGAAGTCCTCCGCCAGCCCCTGCATATTGCCCAGTGCCACCTGCAGCTTTGGGGTCTCCTGGACCACAGTGTCCACCTGCCGACAGAGCTTGTTGAGGTAGCTCTGGAGCATGTTGTCCTTGTTGCTCTGAGCTGTTTCCTGCTGCTGTGGGAGGCTCTACCTGGTCTCCAGAATCTCATTCTGCTGCTCCAGGTTCCACACCTTGTCGCTAAAGGAGGCAAACTTGCTGCTGAGGGAGGGTCTTGACCTGCTCCTTCTCCTGGGTGCACTCGGTCTGGATGTTGGGGTTCGCCTCCAGCTTAAGAGGACTCAGCAGGCTCTGGTTCACCGAGACAGCTGTGATGCCCCCCACACCCCCAAACCCACCGTAGCCACGACCATACTCATGCGGGTGTCCAGGCCATCTTGCAAGCTGCTGCGGCAGCCCACTGGGAAAAGGCTGGGGGGCAGGATGCGGGCAGCAGGCCCATGTGTGTGAGCAGCTGCTGAAGGCCTGGGGGCCAGAGGTGGACACCTCGTAGGACTTCTGGGTCACTCTGATGGACGTGATGGAGGCTGGAGCAGAGGTGAGTAGCTGGACCAGAGAATCCAAAAGGAGCTGAGAAGCTGCTTCTAGGTGGGGGTGAGGGAATCTTGATGTGTCTGGAGTTTACTGACTTTCCTGCTAATCAACCAGTTTCACAAGGATTTATTGAATAGTGAGTGTGAGCCTAACATCCTTTCCTAAAGGACTAAGAGACTCAAAACAAGTAAGAATTAGTTCTTAAACTTAATTAGGGCATTTCTAGTCTTGTCAATTTATTCATTTAGTCTTTAAACATATGTTTCTTGAGCATGTGTTAAGTGATAAAACATAGACACATGAAAGTTACTGAACATAAAGAGCATGATTAGGTGCTACACTTAGTTTCTCCTCAAGGGCCAGGCAACTCCACAAATGCTCATGAAAAGCTACTGAGTGCCGGGACTGGGGACACAAAAATGACCAAGATAGAGCACATACTATTAAAAAGCTAAAAGCCAGAGAGAAAAATAAATGTATAAATAAAAATACTGAAGTGACAGGACAGTATGGTATGATTAGGGAAGTGGAGCATGCACAGAGGAAAGCAGGTGGTCAAGGAATGCCCTTGAGGGTAGGCAACATTGACCTGAGTCCTGAAGCTCACATACGAGTTCACAGAATGTAAGCCCAGGGGTTGGATGGGGAGAAGTGGTCAATGGCATGACTAGAGAAACAGGCGAGCTTGTACTTGCTTGTGACAGTGTCGGGAGTCACAAGTCCGTCCTCTCCAACCGGACCATGAATTCCAGTGGCTCCAAACTTCGATCTCTGCCTCCTCTCCTCAGTGGTGCCTCACGGCTCTGCTCAGACTCACCTTTCTGCTTCACAGGGAGGAAACTGTTTCCGAGCAGAAGCTGGAGATCAAGGGGCTCACCTTGTGACCTTTCTTAGAGATTGCAGTCTCATGCCACCTGTTGGTTAATGCCTGGAAACAGTTGCCTCTATGGTTTGTCCAGTTTTATTTTGTTTGCAGTGGGAGGGAGCACTAGTCCTGTACAGGTTACTGCATCATAGCTGGAACTTTCCCCTATATCTTATATAACACTTCACTCGACCCTGACGCTAAATCCTTCCAATTTCTCAAACCTCTGCCTCCGTGCCTCTTCCTTCCACTTCCTTCACCTCCTCTCTACTGAAACTGCTTCATAAGTCACCTGTGACATCCTTATTGCCATAATTAGTGGCCAAAACAAATGGTAGCCAGGAAAATTAGTCTCTGGGCTGTAGAGTGTGTGGGTCAAGGTTAACCCAGAGTTTTCTCTCTGATAGCAGATAACTTCCATCCTCATGTGGCAGCAACCCTGTGCAATCCTGGGGGCTGGAAGCTCGTGGCAGTCAATTATGCAAGAAAAAGCCAAAGGAGGAGGGCATCATCTGGGGGGTTGGAGGGATAAGGATGGCAAGAGGAGATAGATTCAAGGAAGGTGATGCCAGCAGGACCCTTTAAATTATTCCAGGGCTCCTGCAGTAAATTCAAGTCATCTTCCAGACAGTGTGAACATCTGAAGTATCTTCCACTCCATTAGATTAATTTAGGATTGCAAGAGGAGAGCATGCCTAACAGACTGCAAGAGCTACCTCTGCAAGAGAATTTTTAAATCTATTATGCTCAGCCGTCAGTACCAGTGCAGTACGCATCCCAACACTTGCCTAGCTGCGGTGATTTGCCTCACGTGGGCGAATACAGTACTCCCCGGGGATAATTTACTCCCATAAAACAAACACTTTAATATTTATCCCTCATCTCTGGCCAAGAAATGGCCTTGATAGTGAGTGAGGATTTCGATTGAACATTTTTTTTTTTTTAAAGATTTTATTTATTTATTTGACAGAGAGAGGCACAGTGAGAGAGGGAACACAAGCAAGGGGAGTGGGAGAGGGAGAAGCAGGCTTCCCACCGAGCAGGGAGCCCGATGTGGGGCTCGATCCCAGGACCCTGAGATCATGACCTGAGCTGAAGGCAGACGCTTAACGACTGAGCCACCCAGGCGCCCCTCGATTGAACATTTGAAATGACCCTGGGGGCAGGGAGGTGATTAACATGACAAATCAGATCCCCTGGATTCTGGGTAGGAAGATTTCAGGAAGCTTAAAGAAAATTTCACATCTTCTCCTATTAAATTACAGCACCATGCATGATTTTTATGAATCTTTTGCACTGTGAATAAGAGATTATCTTTCTTGTAACAAGACTGTCCTTGGGTGCCTGAGTGGTGCAATCAGTTAAGTTTCTGACTTTTGGTTTCGGGTCAGGTTTTGATCTCAGGGTTGTGAGATTGAGCCCCACGAGGAGCCCAGAGTCAGACTCTGCACTCAGCGAGGAGTCTGCTTGAGATTCTCTCTCTCCCCCTCTTTCTGCCCCTCCCCCTCATGCACTCTCTCTCTATCAAATAAATAAATCTTAAAAAAAATAAAGTATACTGAATGACCTGGCTCTGCCATCTTTCTTCCATCCTGCAGCTCCTCATTTCCATGAAGCCCAGGATTTGTCACTATATCAGGGCTTTCCATGTTGGGATAGAATTCACCTGTTTTCTGGTTTCTTTGCCCCAAGTGTACCGTGCACCAAGGCAGAGAGACTTGGTCTTCTCCCTGCATCCATTCATCTGCATAAGTGTCCATCCCCACCCCCTTCATAACAGATTTGGGATGATTTGTCTACTCCTTAAAATAACATGATTTCTGTATTTTCAAAATCTGTATAAAACTATGTCCTTTCTCTTTGCATTTGTTGCTGTCAACACTTCCTGCTTGTGTTTTCTCACCTTCCATGCCTTTCTCTGTAAACGCTGATCCCTTTGCGACTGCTACTCCACCAACAGTATTCTTTCCACAGTTGACAATGACCGAAGCCAAACTCTGTGCTATGGCCTTCTTCTCCTACTCTCTTTCTCTGCCTTCAATATTGTTGCATCCCCCTGTTTCTTCCCCTCACTTTTTGGCTGCCTTTTTTAAAAAAAAAAAATAGGTTCATATCCCTTTAATTAATAGTTTTCTTGAGTCTCAGCCCTAGTTATCTGCATTTCTCAGCATTCTCTCTCTGAATGATCTCATTCCCTCCAGTATGAGTTTACTAGGGTTGCTATAGCAAAGTACCACAAATTTGGTGGCTTATAACAGAAATGTATTGTCTGATAGTTCTGGAGGCTACAAATCTGAGATTGAGGTGTCAGCAGGGTTTCTTCCTCCCAGCGAGAGGGAGAGGGAATCTATTCTATGCTTCTTACCTAGCTCCTGGTGATCTGTTGACAGCCTTTGGTGTTCTTTGAGTTATAGAAGCAACACCTCAGTATCTGCCTTCATCCTACATGGTGTTTACCCTATTGTGGGTCTGTACCCAAATTTCTGCTTTTTATAAGACACCAGGCCTATGGGATTAGGGCCCACCCTAAAGACCTCATGTTAATTTGATTACCACTGTAAAGATCCTATCTCCAAATAAGGTCTCATTCTGATATATTGGGGATTAGGACTTCAACATGTGTTGAGAAAGAGTGGGACATATTCAACCCATAACCTCTCCTCTAGCTTCGATGACTTGTCCATATACTGACGACTCTCCAATCTGTGTCTCCATCCCAAACCTGTCTTCTGGACTTTGGACCTGTGTGTCCAACTGCCCCCCGTCCGTCTCTCTTGGATGACTTTCATGTACCTTAAACTCAACATGTCTAAGAATGGTGCCTTATCAGTTCAGTTGTCCTGGGCAGAAACTGACACTTACTCTTGACTACTCCTTCACCCTCATTTCTACAACCACATCTCATATTTACCAAATTATGTCAGTTCTATCTCTGCAATGGCTCTCAACTCAACCCCTCTTTGACCTCACTGCTACCACCTCTGGAAGACCACTAGAATCTCTCCCCCAGACCACTCCAGTGGTTTCCTAACAAGTCATTCTATCTCTGATTTTACTCCCTCTCAAGCCATTCTCCACATTGCAGGGCACTCTTCTAAAAACCCAAATCTAGTCATTCCATTTCCCTGCTTAAGCCATTCAGTGGCAGTGAGTGCCCTTGGAAGTGGACATCAGACCCAGACAGCTGCTGTGAGGCCTTGAGCAGGACATTGAAGGGACAGTAGAATCTAGGTGAGTGGGGAAAAGGCTTGTATGAATATGGACCTTGGCCTAAACCTTGTGGGTTTAGATTCAAGGGCCATGTCAGTCCACTTCCCTGCTAAGTGTAGACACCCACAACAATTGTGAAAATGACCTGATGCTGATCATGTAGCTTTCCCCATATCACTCAAGACAGAAACTTGTGAATAGTTGTCTTTAGATGTGGCCTGAATCACAGTGGGCTGCCCAAGCAGCTGCCTCTGCCAGTTCCGGCCTTGCACTCCTCCCTGGTGACAGATGTAGATGCCAACAACATTAGCTGTACCCTGGCATGCCCTTCTACCCATTTATTTTTTTCTGCTCATGCATAAGGCATAAATATTTTGTGAACTCTTCCATAAGCTTATGGTTTAAAAGCTAATTCCCAAATGAGAAGATATTGGTGGACCATTGGCAGTTGCAAAGAGCTGCAGTCAGTTGGCTGCCAGATTAAAAGGTGGCTTGTCCACCCATTCAGCCTTTAGTGCTGTTTATGGAAATTCCTTTGTAATTGGCTTTTCCCCTTTTAGACCATAAGAAAATGAAGGGCAGGTATCATGCCTTCTTACTTCCTCACACTAAGCAGAGGGCCAGACACATAGTAGGCTTCAGTAACTTCTTTTTTTTTAAGATTTTATTTGTCAGAGAGAGAGAGAGGGAGAGCACAAGCAGGGGGAGCAGCAGGCAGAGGGAGAAGCAGGCTCCCCGCTGAGCAAGGAGCCTGACATGGGACTCGATCCCAGGACCCTGGGATCATGACCTGAGCCGAAGGCAGGCACTGAGCCTCCTGAGCCACCCAGGCGTCCTGGCATCAGTAACTTCTTAATTAACGTGTTATCACACAATCTGGCCAATAGCCACAGGTCTTTAGGGTTATCCTGAATTGGTTTTTGACTACAATGAGTTATGAGGCTGCCTTGTGAATGCTTTGTCTACTCCATCAATCGAGAAATTCACCAGGGCCATTTGGAAGAAAATGTATTCCAGGAGAGCCTACCAGGAAGGAATTTGTAAGTAAAGGGTTTCTACAGTCAGCAGGGTGTATTTTCCAAGATTTTCAGGGCAATAATGACATCGCTGGAGGGTGGTAGTGATGCTGCAAGGTACATAGGGATCTTAGTCCCCTTCATGTGCACCTGCATGTGGGTAAATACTTCAGTTCAAATCACAAAGAAATCAAGACTTTAGGAGCAGAAGAGACAAAAACTCAACTAGAAGACAGTCAATGTGAAGGCTTAATGAAAAGCAAACAGATCATTCAAGGAAACAAGCTGAACATATGAAAATCCAAGATTAGAAAACAAATTAGAATCAGTTACTTATTTTAACAAGAAGTTATTACTTCAAGCATAAACACTCCCACTGCATCTAAAATATGATTAATGCAAAATTAATCAATTCATGTAAAATATGATTAATACCGTTACATTATTTATATGTGTTTTAAGAATAGCGTATACGGTATTATAAAAAGCACAATAGTTGTGTAGTCTTAATGCCAGTATCTTACCAACTGAGACACAGGGGTGTATATTCAAAGGTACAATTTCCAGAACTGCACTTAATACTCCAGGAGTAGCCAAGCTATAGATTTATACTAGACCAGGGTAACACTTTTACTTTTATTTTCTTCATATGGCACAGCATTTTCTTATCTATCTTGCTTCAATTTATTGAGCTGATCTCTTTGGGAAATGTTCTAAAGTTGATCCTAAATTTCTTTTGGTTTTCCTGGGTTAAGGTGAGTATCTCAGAGCCATCAGGACAGGTCATTTTACTGTATGGCCAGTGAATCTGCACCTGCTGTTGGCATTAGTGCCTGGAGCGACACCGGAGAGCGGTGGGGTTGGTGCATCACTGAAGTCCTCCCATTCCACCTTCACCTAGGAATCAGCCAGCCCCCTTCTGCGGGGGGGAATACTTGCTTCCAGGTGTTCAGCAAAGGTAATGGCCAGCTACACCCCCTTAAGAATGTCTGCCATTGTGTTCTCATAGGGCAGCTGGCAAGAATTCCAGAAAATCTTCCTAAATCTTCCTAAATCTCTCCATAGACCCCTCCCTGAGAACAGAAAATGTCACTCATAGAGAAGGCGGCAATACAGGGGAAGTAGTGGGTGAGGACATCGGAGAGAAGGGGGAAAGGACAGGAGAGGAGGATACTGTGGGGTTGGGTACGCCTGAAGGCCCCAGAGAGTCCATCTCTGATGGGGCTCTCAACTTGGAGCCTCTGAAGTTGTTATGGCTGGTTAGCAAAAGGGAAATTTACTGGGTGGACTGGGGTGGAGAGACTCACAGAACCCTGGAAAATGTGCAGGAGCTGAGGGGCTTCACAGTTGAGCAGCCGGGACAGGCCCCCAGGGTACTGCTGTTGCCATCACTATCTACGACCCGGGCTGCCACTGTTGCTCGTGGAACTTGAACCATCCTGGTTTCTGGAAATTTAAAGTTCTGGATAGGAGGGTCTGATGGGATGAAATCCAGTCATGCCTGCCCCCTATTGTTGGGGGCAGGGAGAGGTGTAGACCTCTTAAAGAGTCTCGTTTGGCTTCCACTGTGGGATATGGGGCACTTTCCCAACAAGGCTTATGTAATTGGCAGGGGGAGGGTCCCCTTAAATACGAAGGGAGTTGAGTGCTGGGCAGTTAAAAGTAGGACAGAGGCCCAAGGTATTCACATTAAAAAACATTCAGGGAATTGTTAATGGGGCTTAGAGATTTTTTTAAAAATTGTTATTTGTTCTTTTGCAATGAAAGACACTTTCTATCATCTGGGAAATTATTTAAGACTGAGGCTATCACCAAAGAAAAAAAATGTTAAAGGTAATTTTATAGTTTTCTGCTGATTCATATCTAGGATCAGCCAAATAGATTTAAAATTCTCTCTTAGGTACCTTGGGAATACTTAAAAATCCATTCCAGATCTATGAGTGTTCAGCAAAAATCATCAAGGTTAACCTACAATCTAACTCTCCAGATGATGAAGGTGTAAGGAATCACAGGCTGCGTAGTCAGAGACTGAGGATGGGCAAGATAAGAGGTAGCTGGAAGTAGGATAACTGTAGGCTTAATAAAACATGGGCGTGGTTGGAGCCATAGTTGAGGGAGGGGTGACATCTTTGAGCAGCACTGAGGCAATAAATGCTTGATACTGGATGGAGATGTAGGTCCAGAAATGATCTAAACAAGCAGCTCTTAAGGATGATATTTTGTTTGGGAGAAGGAAGCCAGAAGAAATGTAAGAGAGGTGGGGGCCCGGGGTGGGTGGGTGGGTGTGTGGAGCAGAGAGAGAGAGAATCTTAAGCAGTCTCTATGCCCAGCGCAGAGCCTGACACTAAGCTGGATCTCATGACCCTGAGATCATGACCTGAGTTGAAATCAAGAGTTTGATGCTTAACCGACTGAGCTACTCAGGGGCCCCGCCAACCTCTTCTTTAGAGTATAAATCCAGAACATGCACTTGACAAATATATGGGTTGCCCAAGTAAGAATGAAGTCCCTCTGGCATACATAGGCCCTGGGGTAAAGGGTGCTCTGGTTGCATCACAAAAGGGTTAGATCATGACCAGGAAGAAGAAGTATGACCAGTTTATAAGCACAAGATACTGTTATTATTGGTGTTCTTTTGACTTTTACCATGTGAATGCTTGGATCTTAGCAGGGAAAAAAGGATCCCACTGCCATACACGTTTCTACAGGGGAAGTCCCGTCTCTCTTTAAGGAGCATGTTTTGCTTCCAAATAGATGTCTTCCTTCCAGGTTCTATCTGTTCTGTGCATCCTGCCTTCTCCTGCCAATTTTGCCTTCAAGAGACTCTGCTTCCAACTCATCATCCCTCTTCAAAATACCTCTTTTGCTCCCAGCAACTAAAAGGGCAAAATCCCCACTTTCCTTTGTTGGAAGCTGTTCTAGGCTCTCTTCCTATCCAAACCCTGCCCTGTGCTAGCATCTGCTGGAATCCATCATCCTCTGCTAAGTATTCTGTAATTGTCCAGGCTGAAATTAATCTCGCCACTCTCTGAACAGTAATTGTCCTTATTTTCTGTACCACACAACTATTTCCCCTTCATACAGAAAGAGCTCAACAATGCTGATTGGCTGAAATGGGAAGGGCAACAAATTATACTGGAAAGAATATGGGCTTTGGAACTGGACCTGCCTTGACTTTTGAAAATACTTATTTGGGCTGTTGAAGATCCACTTTCCTCATCTATAAAATGGGAATGGTAAAATCCACCCCACAGTATTGTGTTGTCAGGAGATCATTTATGTAAAGCTCTTGGCACATGGTAAGTGTTAAATAAGTGCTAGACATTTTATTTTTACATTGTAAAAATAGGGAGCAGCAATATACTTTTTAGTTTTAAAGGTAGTTATTGGTAGAGAAAATAAATCACATTCCACGGGGCGCCTGGGTGGCTCAGTCGTTGGGCGTCTGCCTTTGGCTCGGTTCATGGTCCCAGGTCCTGGGATTGAGCCTCGCATCGGGCTCCCTGCTCAGCCGGGAGACTGCTTCTCCCTCTCCCACTCCCCCTGCTTGTGTTCCCTCTCTAGCTGTCTCTCTCTCTCTCTGTCAAATAAATAGATAAAATCTTTTAAAAATAAATAAATAAATCACATTCCAGATAGAATAAATTAATACTGTTTTAGGGACAAGATGTGTATAACAGAAATAGAACAATTTTTAGTCTTTTCTTCCAATTACAGGTTTTAGGTGAATAAAAATGAATTAGGCTTTAAAAGATTTTTAAAAAGGTCATTTTAGTACACATGTGTAGGTACCCAAATATTTCAGATTTACATCTTGAAAATCTAACTTTTAGTTAATGGACTTTTTATTATCATTTGCAATAAGATAATTAGCAAGTCTTAAAAATTTTTTTGATACAAAAAATGTGGATAATAATATAATCAACAGCCAGTTTATTTTAAAAGATATTTCTCTAGGAAATGAATCAAGAGTGTTCAGGGGTGCCTGAGTGGCTCATTTGGTTAAGTGTCTGCCTTCCGCTCAGGTCATGATCTCAGGGTCCTGGGATCGAGCCCTGCATTGGGCTCCCTGCTCAGTGGGGAGTCTACTTCTCCTTCACCCTCTCCCTTTGCCCCTCCCCCTGCTTGAACTCTCTCTGTCTCTCACAAATAAATAAAATCTTTTTTTAAAAAGTGTTCAGAGCTACAGAGAGTGAATAGTATGTGATAAGTAAGGCACTGCTGTGCTGGGAGGGTTTGGGCTTTAAAGAATAAGGTGGTACAGATTGAAACGGAAAGTTGGTATATTGCTTGTGAAAACATCCACCGTGCTGACCCCTTTCAATAATTCTAGGACTAAGTGTTTACCTAATAAGTAGCTTTTTTGCAAATTCCATATGGACTTAAATGAAAACCCAACCAATACGACAGTAAATATTCCCTCATTACAAGGAATATTTGCTGTCATTGTAATATGATGAAATATGAATTTAAAAATAAGCTGAAATGTAGCTTTTCACATAATCTTTTGTTGAATTGCTAATACCTTATCTCTTTTTATAAAACAAAATGTCAAAGTAATAATCGTGGCTTCCAACCAACTCCATGTCAAAATTCAAGATTACATTTCTGTCTTTGATGTTTCTTCAGTGATTGTAACATGTTCACAGAAAAGATCACAGATATTTAAAAGAAACACACTTATAAAACATTATTTGAAAATAGTCAAAGTTAGTTTTATGCTTAAAGTATGATTTTCAAGAGATTGGTTGGAAGAGTCATCAAAGAAGAATCCTCAATCAAAGAAGCTTAAAGCTAGAAGATCATGTGGCCTAGCCCCTGATTTTGTGATTATAATATTATTATTGTAAAAACATGGTAGATCAGATGCCTCTGCCCTTCCAAATTCTCTTTCTACCTGCCCCATAATCTCTCTCTACTTGCCCTTCTTTGTGGTGGTTGAACTATAAGGACTGCAGAAAACAGGCTCTCTCGCCCTCTGACTTTGGCTTACTGATCAATGGGGAGTCCTTAGGAGATATCAAAGGAAAGGAGTATTTTCAGGAAGCCCTAGCTGAGTGCCTACCTTAATGAAAAGTCATAACTCATATCAGGCAAGCCCCTCCTTGCAGATTTTTCTAATCACTCCCTCTCCTTGTCCCTTCAGGCCTAAGTGTAGTAAGAACGGTTGCTACACCTGGATATTACCCTCCCTCCTGTGGTGTCACACGTAGTGGTTCTCAAATTTTTCACTTGCATTGGAATCACCTGGAGGGCTCCTTAAACCATAGGTTACCCCCGCTGCGGTTTCTAATTTAATAGGTCTCAGGTGGCTGCTGAGAATTTGCATTCTAACAAGCTCACAAGTGATGCTGCAGTGGGAGGCTTAGGGAACCATATGGCCCAATAGCCCTGTACCTTGACCACCTTTTCAATAAAGTATCCTAATTTGAGTTTGCTCTCTCTTGCTTCTGGAACCTTGACTAATATAAATGACTATAAAAAATTAGTTGAAAATAGACAAAGTTTGTTTTATGGTTAAACATGATTTGCTTGTTTGAAAAAGATGTGGTATGTATATATGTATACACACAATGAAATATTACTCAGCCATCAAAAAGAATGACATCTTGCCATTTGCCACGAGGGTATTATGCTAAGCAAAACAAGTCAGAGAAAGACAAATACAATATGATTTCACTCATATGTGGAATTTAGGAAACAAAACAGATGAACATGGGGGGGAAGGAAAAATAAAATAAGATGAAAATAGAGAGGGAGGCAAACCATAAGAGACTCTCAACTATAGGAAACAAATTGAGGGTTGCTGGAGGGAGGTGGGTGTGGTAATTGGGTGATGGGCATTAAGGGGGGCACTTGAAGTAATGAGCACTGGGTATCGTAAGCAACTGATGACTCACTGAATTCTGCCTCTGAAACTAATAATACAGTATATGTTAATTAAATTGAATTTAAATAAAAAAATTTAAAAATCCTTAAATCAATGGAGAGAAAGCTGTAGGGATTTAGGAAACCATTTTGTTCAATCATTAAATTTCAGAGTATAAAGAATACAGACAGAGAGGTCCAGTGATTTCCCCGAGAGGACATAGCCAGTTGGTATCTTGCTTTTCACGGAAGTCTTTCCAGGATACTGTGCTCCCTCTGGTCACACAGCTCTTACCTCTCCAACCCCACTTTCCTTCCCAGCCCCCCACCCCCCAGCCCCCGGACTGTGTAATTGCCTTCTGTATTTTCATTACCTCTGCCTTTAGGTTTGGGCACCAGGGCTACCTGTGGTGTTTCAGGTAAGTATGCACCATAGCTCCGGGCGAGTGAGGATAAGATCTCCAGCTCACTGTTCAGGATAATGCTTAGTAGAACCAAATGTGTCATTGACCTTTTGTGTTCATGAGAGAGAAGAGTCAATGGCAGGGCTCTTCTTAGAATGATATCTTAGAGTCTGGTCTATTATCTTCCAAGTCATCTTGCACTTGCTCACACAGAGCCTTACCTGACACTTTGCTTCTCACCTACTTTCCAAAGAGCTTTTCCTAGTTACTCTTTATTGCTTGGCTTTTCAAGTTGTTTTCTGAGAACCCTACACCTTACACTCTGGGTAGGCAGTTGCTTTACTTTTTTACTTTTTGCTTTGACGTTGCTAAGGGGATGCCCAAGGCCCTGTCTGCCCACCCCCACCCGCCCTTTCCCGGTTTTGTCACGGTGTTCTCTGGCCACAGAAATTGGACCAGGTGTCAGTATAAGACACAACAAGATCCTTCCTCAAGATTTTTGACTCTGGGAAACTGGATTTCTAGTTGTAAGACTGGAAACCTGGGAGCTTCAAACAACCCAATGTTCTGCAGAGAAAAGCAGATGGCAGCCAAGGGAGAAGACATGCGGCAGTACCTGCAGTGAGAGATGGGGGACTGTTCGCCTACACCAAGCCCCAGGCCCAGGTGTTCCTGAGGTTTAGGGACATTCTTGGCTGTCCTGTCCCTTGGTTGCTAAGCTCCTAAAAACTCTACATTTTTGCTTAAACCAGGTCAAGTTTGGATTTCTATTATATGAAGTCAGATATTCTAACTGATAAAGTACTGCTAATAGTCATTTTTGTTTACCTGTTTATTTTTTGTTATAATAGTCTGCATGTATTGAGCATGTTCCGTGGACCATTTAATCTGAGCAACACTCCTCAAAGGATTTTCAAGGCTTGTTTGTACTCAGAATTCAGCATCTTAGAATTGCTCATCTTATCATTGTCTCATAGCACACTCTTTACCCCTCTGAGCATTTGCTTCTATGGTTGCCTCAGACTCTATTGCTTATTCCTCAGTGTAGAACTCTGCCTGGCAAAGTCCTGCTCATCCTCCAAAGCCAACTTTGATGTAGCCACTCATAGAGACTTCCCCGCTCCTGGCAGAATGAATCACTCCCTTTCTTCTTGCCCTCCAATTCATGTTAAATTATGCTTAATTGGTTACAAGTCTGACTCCAATACTATGTTGAGAGCTCCGTGCAGGCACGGACCGTGTATTCTTCATTTGTCTAACTCCCGTTCCGGACACAATACCTGTCCTAGAATAGGTGTTTAATAACTACTTGTTGAGTTACATCAATTTGGGGAACTGCAGAGCCTAACCAGTGCAAATGAAGAAATTATATTCTTGTGCCTGGACAAATATGAAAAATGGCACAAGATGGCCCTACTGCTATGGCTCAGGTGAGCAGGTGTCTTTACGGGGGGTGCGGGGGGACCATCTGGTGTGACTAATGAGAGTCTTCCAACCTATCACTTCTAATACACTTTACGCTCAATACCTATTAAAGTCTGAACACTGTTCACTAACTGAATTTGCAATGCCCAGGTACTCACTGTGGCATAGAAAATTGAAAATAGACATTTATTTATGATCCTTGACTGCATCCCAGGTGACGTTCTGAATATTATTTTTGTCAGAGGTGGCTTTATAGTAATTGAAGGGTACACAACCATGTAGCATGGGGCAGTGTTTTTGTTTTCCAGGATTGGAGATGACTGTTTCATGGCCCAAGCCCTGAACATTGCCTCTGGGCTTGGCTCTGAAGTTTAAAGTTTGCCTTTTTAGGACAATGATTTAAATGTCTCCAGTGTCTCCAGTGGCTCAGCTGCCCTCGGATCTCTTCCATAAATCAACCGGTGTGAGGCAACTGGCAGCAGGAAAGGGTGTTGAGCCTTATTGCATACAGACCAGGAGGTACAGAAGCCAGAATGTAACAACACTTCAGTGAAAATGAGGAAGCAAGAGAAATCACTAGTTTGGCTTACAAACCCAACACTCCCAGCTGCACATGATTTACCAGCTTTGTAACTATGGCCGATGTTTTATCTCAATCCTTGCTCAACTAACTTCCCAACCTATTTTGGAATTTCCTCCTTTCCACCTATAATTCCACCTCTTATCCACCTATAATGATCATTGCTGAATGATCACAAAATGAAACATGATATTCACATAAGAAAACATGAGAAGGCACAATTCATGTAAAATAAATTATGAAAAATACTTGAAAGATAAAATAAAAATGACTCTTGGAGTATCTGAACATCAGCCCCTCTTGAAGAGCATAAATAAATGAGAGTTCACTGAATTTTAGACAGACTTTTCTCATTGAATTTGAAATATTCCATTAGAAACATAGTTGTGAAAGGCATAGGAAATATCTTGGATATATAAAATAAGAACCTTATGTATTTTTGACACTTTTATAATAACAGTATTAACATAGCATTAATTTAAGCATAATAATCAATGTGTAATTCTTCTGTTGCTTATTTGAGTAGCGGTACATTTTTTATTCTTTTGAATCCAAGATTAAATAATACATCTTAATTAGACCAACTTAAGACACTTAATAATAGATGGTACAGCTAACTCCATTTTTATATATCTCTACCTGTTTTTCCCAATACTGAGAAAAAAAGAAAAGGGAAGAACAGAAAACAAGATGTACTTTGTCATAGATGAGGAGGCCTGGACTGCAGAACTAACACTCACAGCCAAGTTACTCTGCTGTTCTGCTAGGTTCTTGTTGGAGACCATGGTCCAGGAACTCAAGCTTTCTTTTTCTGGATAGCCCTGCTTCTCAAGGTTCTGATTTGATTGCTTCAAGTGATGACTCACACAGTATGTGACATGATTATTCAAAGCCAAACTAAAGCCAAGATGCCATTGCTGTTTCAAGATTTTGCTCTTCATTTGATGGTTTCTACCATCTCAGAAGCATCACACCAAGACATAGCCTCCATGACCAGAGAGGATGATAGCCTCTGTTGTTCCCCTTGGAGCCATGGAAATAGAGAAACTCATAACTTTCAAGGAAAAATAAATGTACCCTGTGAACAAACATAGGCAGCCAAGGAGACACAATGACTGAATACTATGTGGTGTCCTGGGTGAGGTCCTGGAACAGGAAAAGGCCATTAGTAACAAAGCTAGGGAAATCCAAACGAGGTTTGGAGCGTGGTTAATAGTAATCGCCAATGTTAATCTCTTAATTTTGACAAATGCATATCGGGGAGAGTGATGCAAGATGTTACCATTAAAGGAAACTGAGTAAAGAGCATATGGGAACTTTCTGAACTGTCTTTTCAATTTTTCTGTAAATGTAAAATTATTTCAAAATTAAAAGTTTACTGAGAGAAAGAGAGAGAGAATGCAGTCTCCAGCATCAGGCAGCATCTGCAGATGGAGAGGGTGAAAGCATTCACACGGGAGAAAGTTAAGCATTGGGGCAGCTAGTGCAAGACTACTGTCAAATGGGGGCGCCTGGGTGGCTCAGTTGGTTAAGCCACTGCCTTCGGCTCAGGTCGTGATCCTGGAGTCCCGGGATCGAGTCCCGCATCGGGCTCCCTGCTCAGCGGGGAGCCTGCTTTGCCCTCTGACCCTCCCCCCTCTCATGCTCTCTCTCTCTATCTCATTCTCTCTCTCAAATAAATAAATAAAATCTTTAAAAAAAAAAAAGACTACTGTCAAATGAGCTCAGACAGTAAAAGTTCAAAGAAAGTATAGATGCATGTGATTTAACAGCAAAGACTGCATGAACCAATCAGGATTTGATCGTAGTATTTAAAGATTTGGGTAGATTCAGAGTGTTCCAGGTAGAGGAACAACCCAGTTAAAGGCTTAAAGCTTGTCAGTACTGAGAGGAAGGTGTCAGAACACAGCCAGAACCAGCCTAGTTGGAACGGACTGTTCAGCTTGGAGCAAGGCTAGCTGTTTAATTAGAGGTCCCAGGGCAAAGTGAAAATGTAGAGCCCCTTTTCCAAAAAGCAGAAAATGGCTTTTTCCTTTCTTATGTTCTCTCTCTTTCTCTTTCTCCATTTTTTATTTGCTACTTAACATCTGTTCCTTGGACACAGGGATACTTGTTGGGTGAGTGCAGGCCCCCACACACACTGGTGGTCTCACCCTGAGATCCCAACACTCCCCACACCAGTACTCAGGTCGCTGTAGGATTGCTAAGCAAAGACATGGGAGTGGTGGCTGAAAACCCACCCCAAGAGGTGGGGAGGCAACAGGAGGCAAGACCATGCCTGAGCTGAGGCTCTGAGCCCAAGCCCCCTGCGTGTGCTCCATTATCCCATTGGAAATCACTTACAGAAAATAAGTTGAAAGATAAAAGAAATCTACACATTCAAAGGAATCCCTATCAAAATACCATCAACATTTTTCACAGAGCTGGAACAAGCAATCCTAAAATTTGTATGGAACCAGAAAAGACCCCAAATAGGCAGGGGAATGTTGAAAAAGAAAACCAAAGCTGGGGGCATCACAGTGCCTCACTTCAAGCTGTATTACAAAGCTATAATCATCAAGACAGCATGGTATTGGCACAAAAACAGATACATAGATCAATGGAACAGAATAGAGACCCCAGAAATGGACCTTCAACATTATGGTTAACTAATCTTCGACAAAGCAGGAAAGAATATCCAGTGGAAAAAAGACAGTCTCTTCAATAAATGGTGCTAGGAAAATTGGGCAGCCACATGCAGAAGAATGAAACTGGACCAAACTTACACCATACACAAAGATAAACTCAAAATGAATGAAAGACCTCAATGTGAGACAGGAATCCATCAAAATCCTAAAGGAGAACACAGGCAGCAACCTCTTCGACTGCAGCAACCTCTTGCAAGACACGTCTCTAAAGGCAAGGGAAACAAAAGCAAAAATGAACTATTGGGACTTCATCAAGATAAAAAGCTTCTGCATGGCAAAGGAAACAGTCAACAAAACTAAAAGGCAACCTATGAAATGGGAGAAGATATTTGCAGATGACATATCAGATAAAGGGCTGGTATCCAAGATCTATAAATAACTTATCAAACTCAACACCCAAAAGCAAATAATCTGGTCAAGAAATGGGCAGAAGACATGAACAGACACTTCTCCAAAGAAGACATACAAATGGCCAACAGACACATGAAAAAATGCTCTACATCACTTGTCATCAGGGAAATCCAAATCAAAACCACAATGAGATACCACCAGTTAGAATGGCTAAAATTAATAGACAGGAAACAACAAATGTTGGTGAGGCTGTGGAAAAAGGGGAACCCTCTTACACTGTTGGTGGGAATGCAAGCTGGTGCAGCCACTCTGGAAAACAGTATGGAGGTTCCTCAAGAAGTTAAAAATAGAGCTACCCTACAACCCAGCAATTGCACTACGGAGTATTTACCCCAAAGATACAGATGTAGTGAAAGGGGCACCTGCACCCCAATGTTCATAGCAGCAATGTCCACAATAGCCAAACTGTGGAAGGAGCCAAGATGCCCTTCAACAGATGAATGGATAAAGAAGATGTGGTCCATATATACAATGGAATATTACTCAGCCATCAGAAAGGATGAATACCTACCATTTACATGGATGGAATTGGAGGGTATTATGCTAAGTGAAATAAGTCAAGCAGAGAAAGACAATTATCATATGGTTTCACTCATATGTGGAATATAAGAAATAGCACAGATGATCATAGGGGAAGGGAGAGAAAACTGAATGGGAAGAAATCAGAGAGGGAGACAAACCATGAGAGACTCTGGACTCTGGGAAACAAACTGAGGGTTACAGAAGGGAGGGGGCTGGGGGGAGGGGGTAACTGGGTGATGGACATTAAGGAGGGCATGGGATGTGATGAGCACTGGGTGTTATACGCAACTAATGAATCATTGAACACTACATCAAAAACTGATGGATGTACTATAGGTTGGCTAACTGAATTTAAATTAAAAAAAGAAAGATAAAAGCACTTCCACATGGCAACTATGCACTGTTGTGGGGGAGGCGTGTGAGGTCCTTCTGAGCCCCGTGCGGCTGCACTGCTTGCAGGCCCGTAAAGCCGGCTCACCCTGGGCAGGGGTGCTTAGAAGATTAATCAGGATCAGGAGGGGCTTAGGCTGTGGAGGATTCTGAAGGCTGGGTTTTCCTCTGTAAGAGTGGAGAGAGGCCAGAGGTGATTGAGGAGACACAACCAAATCAGATTTTTGTGACCGATCCAGTGGAAAAGTGGAGAGTGGGCTTCATAGGAGACACCTCTGGCAGTTTTCACCAGTCAAGAATTCAACAGTCAATCTTAGGAGGAAAAGGGAAGAAGCAAGCGTGACAGGACAGTTTCCTTCCCTTGAGGTAAACTATTTGACTGTGTTAACAGTTCTAATTCAGAACAGATGTATCAACCCAAACACCGTTTTCTGAAGTTCATTTTTGGTTGACAGATTTATCTAAAAAGACCCTTTATCTTAGGGACACAGACCTTGCCAATATAGAATTTTCTTTTTAGGAGCCTCTCTTATAAAATCAGAATTGAGCTCAATGAATGTCCCTGATATCAGGACTGTGATTGCTGCCACCATGTATTTTACTGCCAAGGCATTTAAAATCTGTTTCCAGTTTGGGGGCGCCTGGGTGGCTCAGTCTGTTAAGCATCTGCCTTTAGCTCGGGTCATGATCCTGGGGTCCTGAGGTTGGGCTCCCTGCTCAGCGGGAAGTCTGCTTATCCCTCTCCCCACCCCTCGCCCCTGCTCGTTCTCTCTCTGTCTCTCGCTTAAATAAATAAATTTTTAAAAATCTTTTTTTTTAATCTGTTTCCAGTTTTTCCTCTGGGAAGTTCTCAAACTGCTTTGAACTCTTTTTTCCCAGGTACCTCCAGATCATCAGTTACTCGATGTAAACCAGGGGCCAACTACCCCAGTTCCCACAGTGGTATCAGTAGACAACTCTCCCCTCTTTCTGTCACTGAAGATTCTTCTGCTCCTATTTTTGAACTTCAGAGCCGAGGATCCTCTGGAGTTTGCGGACACAGAGTCGAAAGGCAGAACAGATCAGGTACGCTGGTGACCTCCTCTTAAATAACAGTACATCTAGGTAACCTTCTAGCCAGCCATGAAAGATGGTACCATTGGCCCAGAATGCAGAGACGTTCCATGGACTCTCAGGGGTGGGAGTGGGGAAGGTTTGTCAAGTGGAAGAAGGAAGAAGGGAAATGTGTAGTAGGATCTGTTAGTGGTGTGCAGTATAGCAGAGAAAGCAAATACCAAAGACGGTCCTTGAAGGGCTTAACACAGGATTAAACAGTGACACCCAATTAAGTTTATAAGGTAACTAGTTCTCTCATCTTGAAGATGTCAAATGCCAGCATCTTTGATCTCAACCCTGGGATAGTAATAGCCCACTCCTTCTCTGAGAATAAAAACAGCAGTAAAATCACAGACTCTGCTTTGTGCCCATCGGGACTGGCGGTCCTTGGAACCCTCTTAGTTTTCCTAGATTTACACCTTCTTCAGGACACTGCACTGCCTCCCTGATCAGCATTTACTGGTCAGTCAAGACCTCTAGACTTTCCTCACATCCACTTGACCACACTCACCAACTCCTGGGTTACTCAGGTTACTGGAATTGCTAGATGAATCTCATAACTAGATCCAGGGATTTCCCAGCAAAGTTATCATTTTCCGATGCAGCTGAGTCCACTAGGCTGCTGGCCATACCGGCCTTCTTGGCAGTGGACATCTTACTGCCTTCCCTAGAGAATGTGCTCAAGTTCCCAGTTCATACTCACTTCCTCTTGTCACATGACTGCACTTCCATTTCTGAAAAGAGCGAAACAATCAACGATCGTATGCTAACAGACGCTTTCCTCTGTGCCGCGATGTCTCTGTTCTTTTGTTTGCCAATTACCATATTTTGGGGCCACCTTTA
Organism: Halichoerus grypus; assembly: GCF_964656455.1. NCBI lineage: Eukaryota > Metazoa > Chordata > Mammalia > Carnivora > Phocidae > Halichoerus > Halichoerus grypus. The sequence continues at coordinate 110,827,190 of NC_135719.1, read as the reverse complement.
ACATGTGTGTTTCTACCTTTCCATTGTCAACTCCTTTTGCTATGTCCATGACCACCTCCTCTCCATTTCTGCCACCTGCATTTTCAGTCTCTCCTTCCACTCATTCCTTCAGCTTGGTCAGTAACATATTAAATCTCTTGCATCCTTAAAAACAATAATAAAACAGCAAAACCAACAAAAGACTCCATCCAAAATAAATGGTTAGTTGAAAATAAAACAGAACTTTGAGAAAACTGGCTTAAAAAAATAAACAGAAGAAAATGGAATTCAGGGCACTTAGTATGGATGGGGGGCGGTAACAAAAGTATACAGGAAATAGAAAAGCCTCTTCTAGGGCTCTCCTAATTTGAGAAGAGGGGTTTTTTTTTAATATAAGAAAAGATATTTTTCAAAAAGTGACAATATTTTAAAATAGTATCTCAGCAACTATTGACCCCAAGGCTGAGGTTCTTTTTTAAAAATGAAGAAAATGACATCTTAAATCATCAGAAAGTTTTAATTGGCTTTAATAAGTTGCAGTAATATTCCTATTATCCCAGTTATCTACAGAATAGAATGTTCCAGTTAATTAAATATACTGATTAATAAAGACTTGCCCTATCTATCATATGCAGACTACAAATTTTAAAGGCTATACCATTAAAGATCACATGGGACATAATTTACTTTCTGTGATGATTCAGAAGGCACTTGGGGGATATTCCAGGGCACCAAAGAAAAAAGAGAAAAGGGGAATAATCTGAAGAGCAGCTCACCATGGCTCATGAATGTTATATACTTAACTTCAAAACGAATCCCATGAGACAAGTGTTATCACTGTTTGACAGATAAAAAAGCTAAGACTGGAATCAAACATGAGCTCAGGGCCATACAATGGTTGCACTCATGTTTCCAGATTCCAGTGGCCTCATTAATAAATCTAATCAAGTTTCATGGTAATGGATGGAATTCCTGGTATATCAGTTGTAATGATATATACAAAACTATACATCTAAGCAGGACTATAGAGAATTTAAAATGACCAGAAAAATAAAAGAGCTCTGGAGACCCAGTCTTTCTATGGTATTGATAGATGGTAAAAGTAAAGAACTGGCAGCAATTAAATCTAGCTAGCAGAAGAAGAATGGGTCGATGCTCTGGAGGGATCTAGGTGACTACTGGTGTCATCAAGAGTACCGTCCATGGTATGAGGGTGGCACCGAGCAGTCTTCAAAGAAGGTGACAGTGAAGGCAGATACCACCTTAACGGGATACTGAGAACCTTTATAGAATCATTCCTCCTTTATGAGATGGTCCCTGAGAATAATGTAATCTGAAGAGTACACCTTTCTCTTAGGCATCACTCCTCTTAAGCCTCATGCCAGACTACCATTCCTGTCAGGAAACAGAAATTTTTCTCCAGACCGTTTCTGAAACTTCCAATGCTTAAATGAAGAGCTCAAGCCTGAAACCTAGATAGAACGAATATCCAGAATAAAAGATTTGGACGCTAGAGTCATACCAACTTGGGTTCAACCTTGGACAACTTTTAACACAAATCTCAGTTTTTTCATCTGTAAAATGGGAGTGATAATACCTACTTCACCCGGTAGGTTACCGTTTCCTTCCCAGCCTCCCAAGACAAGAGCCTCTTAATCTACCCTCTCACTCATTTTATATTTTTCCCCTCTACTCTCTGCATAAGCCACGTGGTCACAGAGAGGATTTGCAGAACTGTTATCAAGAGCAGGAATTGTCTATACACAATAAAGGGAGTTAGCTGGCTCACACTTCCAGACTCATGTCAATGTTACTACATCATGGAAGTTTCTCCTGATCATTTCCCACCCTGTCCCTTAACCAGTGCTTCTCTTCTGCCTCCACGTGGCCTTGTATCTGCCATAGTTGGCCCTATCACACTATTTTGGATGTTTTCTGGCTTAACACTGGGCCATGAGCTCAGGTCTTTCATCTTTGAACCCTTAGGACCCAAAGAGCTAACTAGCTCCTGGTAATCTCTATAAGATTTTGTTGAATACAGGAAAAAAAGAAGACCAGTTTTCATCTTCTAGAGGCCTGGGTCCTAAGAATCCAGTACTGTTTAGAAGACTTGGAAGTCATACAGTAATTACTGTGTTTGTCATTACTTGGTTTATAGTCCCCAATTCAGAATTCACCTTCAAGTCTTGCTACCCCCCCCCCTCCGCAAATAATTATATCAGAAAGCCTTGGCTGGGTGAAAGTTTTTACCCCAGGGGGGCAGTCATGCCTGGCTCATTAAGCAATAGGACCAACATTCAGCGAGAGAAAGACAGCAGGTTCTGGAGAGATAAAGTGAGAAACCCATCCACTACCACTTACAATCTGCAGACTACACCACTCTCTTAACACCTAGGATAAACCCTGTGCTCAAAGGAGGTGCCTGGAGGCAGGAGAGAACTCGCAGACAACTCTGCCTCCCTTCCCTCAGGATTCTAACACCTGGGATCTCAGCTTGGGGACTCAGGGTGACCTCAGCTTTCTTTTAACCTCCTGACATGTGCATAAATTTATTGTGTTGCACTTGTTTTCTCTATCAAGAGAGAAGGTCTTTATGATTGTCACTTTCAGAGAGTTTTGATTATTTTAATGTAAAAAAATGCTACTAAATTTTCCTAGTAAATGTAAAAACACAAAGCAGAACTCATTGTGCTCCCAGAAATACATTAAATTGTAATTTGTTCCGATGTGGGAAATGACTTTGTGTAGTCAGGATTTGCTCTGTTCTTGGGACACATTGCTTTTCAATTTAATAGTCAGCTTTGCTGCAGTTTCAGGGAAAAAAAAACAAACACCTTAGTGGAGTAGAACAACAAATACTTATTTCTCACTTACTTTTCATGTCAGCAGATACGGGGCCGCTTTGGCTGGGCTCTGCTCATTCTCCCACAGAGACGGAAAGGGCAGCTCCTATTTGGCATATTCCATTCTAGTGACAGAAAAGAAGAGCAGGAGAGTTTAGTGGGACCTTGTGATGCCTCTTTAAGCTTCTTCTGGGAGGCGACCTACCTCACATCTCTCTGTTCATGTTTGATTAGACCAAGCAGGTCATGGGGCCAAGGCCAAAGTCTTTGGGGCTGAAATATGTAATGCTTTTATGAGGAAATGATTAGGGTACATGAAAGGACAGCATAGCATCCACCAAGTTCATGAGCATGACAATGGATGGGGGTCAAGATCCATACTGTACCTTACAGAGCAAAGATTCAGGAGAGAAAGTGAGCCAGAGTTATGAATCTCTTTAAATGAGGGTAAAAAAGCAAAACACTGGTGATTCTACTGTCTGCCTCTTTGGTTGCTGTCCTATAACCTGAATTCCACACATTTGTGTTTCTCTCCTGTTTTCAGGGGAGGATGGAACACAGACACTTCCTGAGAACAGCAGTCAAGAAAACAGAAGCAAGGCTCGCTGCCGGTCCTGCACGTCCATGGTCCTGAAGGCCGTCTGGGGACTCTTGATCATCTTGTCAGTGTCATCATCTTGGGTTGGAACCACACAGATTGTAAAAATTACTTACAAGAACTTCTACTGTCCATTTTTCATGACTTGGTTTTCAACAAACTGGAACATTATGTTTTTCCCAGTCTATTATTCCGGTCATCTGGCCACTGCTCAAGAAAAGCAATCTCCGATGAAAAAATTCAGGTAGGTTTCATGTTAAATGGCCAATACACAATGTTTTAAAAGAATTTCATGAAAATCTGCATAATTTCATCTCTGTGGTATATGAACTGAGCTGACTTGGGGAGTGTGGAGAGCCAGGATCTAAGGTTGGTAATGAATACATGAGAACTAGGAAACAGAATCAGCACCCCCCCACACAGCAAAAAATTATTGAATGTCTGCCACATGCCAGGCACTGTGTTGGTGCTTTTGTAGATCTTATCTTAATTAATCATCATTGGTGGTAACGTGTACCTTTTAAGGTGGTGTTATTCCCATTTTAACACAAGCAGAAACAAATTTAGAAAGGTTGAATAACTTGTCCAAGGTCACACAGGTCTAAATAACAGGATCCAGATTTAAATGAAGAATTATCTCAGAAAGTCATGTTTTAAAAGAACACCGCAATGTCTCAAGCCTAGGAAAAAAAAAACAAAACAAAATGTGTATTAGTAAGATTAATTGTTACAAAAACATTTGCTTAATATTCTGGACACTGTGGTGCCTAAGCAGATAAAATGATCTGGTTTCATAAAAAAGGAAGTTTGGCCCTGATGGTTTAAAGATTATTTATTTATTTGATGGCGGGGGGCAGGGACAGAGGGAGAGAGAATTCCAAGCAGACTCCCTACTGAGTGGGAAGCTGATGCAGGGCTCAATCTATGACCCGAGACCATGACCTGAGCCAAAACCAAGAGTCGATGCTCCACGGAATGAGCCACCCAGGCAGCCCAGCCCTGAGGTTTAGAAGATGCCGTTCTTTGCTGGCTGGGAGCACATGGGGCCTTCACTGTTGGTTCACCAGCTATGAACTTGGTAGTGCCATGGTTCTAGTAATTGCTCTGTGCTAAACTTGGCCTCTGCAGCTCCATCTTGGAGCATTCAGGAAGCTGGCAGGACCAGTCCTGCATAGCATTCAATGAAGGCAAAAAGCAGCATTTGGGTCAAAGTATCTTTGCTAACAGACGGGTTCTTGAAGAGGAAAGGCCCAGAGGGAAGGAATAACTTCCAGGACAGTCACTCTAATCATGGAGACAAAACAGTAGTCAAGACCTCAGTGGATGGCAGTGGGAGAAGGACAGTTCTCTACACCAGTTTATTGTTCCTGGGCAGAATGACAACAAACTCATCTTTCAGAAGCCAAAATCACCTTTCTTTCTTGCCCCTATCCTTCACGAGAAGAAGTGCATTATCAGACTATTCTTAAAAACTTAAACTGCAAAGTGTGTATCTTCAACTTCCCTTTTCTATCACCAGCTTGGAAGTGCCCGAGAATATTAAAGTCACACTGTGAGCTGATTTTTCCATGGTGTCCATGATTATTTAATTAAAATTAAACAAAACCTATAAAAATAATAAATGTCTTCTGGTTTGGAGGAAAGAAATAAGACTGACACCTATTTGTGATTGCTAAGGATACTTTGTATTTGATTCCCATCAAAATAGGTATGATGTTGGGGCATAAGGTCTTTTTTAATAACAATATTTCATAAGCGATTGCAGGGGACATGATTATCAGACTAAAATTCTCCCTGTTTGAAAATAGTTTATCCATAGCATGTATGTTCTACTCCAACGCCCCTATGGTTTAGACACACATGCTGACAAAAACAAGAGTTTAGTACGGGATGTAGCACCTCAGGACACCTCAAAGCAAGCCGACTTGGTTTTATTTGAGATAACACATTTACAAGAGGCTGCTGCTGACAGAAATGTTGTTTTGGGAATCAACTTCATCTCCACCACCTCTCTCATGTCTGACTAATGCCGAATTTAGCAAAACCTGGGATTTGACAAGACACCTCCACATGTTAGTGCAAGTATGGTGAAGTTGACGATTTCTGAAACCGAATCAAAGGGCTGTTATTGTCAAGGAGAAAACATTGTCTTTGACAGAACTATTCTCCAGAGTGCCCCCCCCATAGGAGAGGTAAACATTGCCAGAAAATTCTGAGATCCTGGATCTTGTTTTCCTTGTAGACTCATAACACCATCTGCCAAGAAGGCACTTCGTGCAGCTCTCCTGGCAGAACGAGGGGAAAATAGAGTTAGGGTAGAAGACTGGAAACAGAATGTGTCCCATAGCTTCAGACCCTCTCACTAGTTTCTTCTTTTCCCTTGAATGGTGTGAAAGCATTTTCAGTTTTTTTCTTATCGCTAACATCAAAAGAATTTTCAATAATGTATCAAATTTAGATCGTAGGGGTTATTCATTTGGAAATCGTTTCTGATATTACAATCAAGAGCATTTAATTGCATCATATGAATTTGAAATTTAATAAGAAAATATTTATAAACCATAGTTTTGACAAGGGTGTTTTCTTAAGGAAAAAAATCTCTAGAAAGCATGAAACTAGAGCCAAAGATCTACTCATCTCTGTCAGCACCTATGAAATGTGCTTAAGATGTCATCTGACATATAGAAGGGGTTCAGTAACTAGTAGGTGCTGTAACAGTGTTGAGCATAATTAAAGATTTATGTATTTATTTTAGAGAGAGCCTGTGAGTGGGGGGAGGGACAGAGGGAGAGACAGGGAGAGGGAGAGAAGCTCAAGCAGACTCCCAGCTGAGTGCGGAGCCTGATATGGGGCTCAATCCCACAACCCTGAGATCATGACCTGAGCCGAAATCAAGAATCAAATGCTTAAATGACGGAACCACCCAGGCACCCCAATGTTGAGCATAATTAATTTATTAGTGTCCCCCAGCTTCTAAGCTTCGGCGCAAGCTTTGCCACCTGTCAGTGCCTCTTGCCTAGAAATTCTGATCTCATCATCCCAAGGAGAGCCCCACTGTTACTTGCTTATCTAAAGTAATCCTCCCTTTTTCTGAATTGTCACATTTCTGAGCGCTTAATGCTTAAACAGCATCAGGTGCCACACCGGTGACCTGGCGTTTCAATGGAGACCATTTTTAAGTCCTGCTATAGCAGTGACAAACCGGGAGAAGGTTGGCAGGAAGAGAAGGGAAGAAGAGGGGACTGATAAGGAAGCCAACACCAGGGGGCCAGGCGGGGCCAGGTGAACAGAACAGTCTCTGCCCCCCTGGGGGAGGGGGCTCTCCCTGTCACTGTGCTTCCCTTCAGGGTCAGAATGTGTACTCTCCTGCATTCAAAGTCTTTGCTTGAGAGCTCTCAACCCAGCATGATGGTGGGCTCTGGGAAGGAAGAACCATCCGCGGACAGGGCCAGCGATTTGAAAAGAAATCCTTTCCTCAGAAATGCGTTTGTTGTGGTTCTTCATCAATGTGTATTTCAAAAGTCATGCAGTACTTGTAGATGTCAGGATGAGCCCACAGCTCTCAGCTCCAGCTCTCCCTGGAGACTTTCTCACAGAGCAGATCCCTTTGTGAGGACAGACAGGTAGGATGTCCTGAGCCAACTGTGGCTCTGATTCCGTGTATCTCCCTGGCCGCAGGGCTCGAGAGACGCCCTCCATTTCCCTGGGTGTGTGAGTAGGTGCGATTTCTGTTTACAAAAGACTTTGTTTTTAGGTTATTTCGCCCCTTTCTTGAAGCTTTGTCTCTTTCAAGTTAGAATTTCCCTTTGGGAGATCGCATTTTTATTTTACAAAAATCCTTCCGTTTTAGTTGTCCCCCACATAAAAACTAAAACTATTACACTGGTTTCTGTGTGTGCAATACGCATTTTTAACCTCCCGGGATTTGCTGGCCTACAATTCCCGCATTCTCAGCTGCCTGGAAGCAGTGTTTACCGTGAGACTTGACATTGAAGGCCATACTCCTGTGCTTAGAGCCTCACCACTCTGTCACTCCCTCCCTCCATGTGGCCCTCCCGTGGGGTAAGTTGCTTCATACGTGTGGGGCAAACACTGGTTCGAGATGACTTTGGTTTGCAATACTTTGAGGCACAATTGTTTCTTTTCAGGAAAAGCTAGAAGAGAAATCAGTGCCAGAGAAACCATGTAGATTTCATTATAACCATGCAAACATCAGTAACTTGTTGCTTTGAACAAGATATTTATACGACTCTTGAGAATACACTGCCTGGCACATGATAGTTGCCCAGTAAATGCTTGGATGTTCATGAACAACTGAGTGGAAAAAATAAAGCTGAGTTATCCCAATGGCGAGCCTCTTTTCAGTCGTAGTCAGACAAACACTGTTACTCCATCACGTCATTACTGCCTGTCTGTATCGCTAGTTTGAACATTTTGATTAAAATGGCCCCTTGGGTTAAATAATCAATTTAGTCAGAAATCAAACAAAGCAAACATTTAACTGAAGTGATTATTTTTACACAATAAATTCAGATAATTCATCCCAAACAGCCAAATATGTGTATATAAATACAACCTGAGTTTGATTTTTTATTTAGTTAGTTTACCAGTTTGGGGTCATCACAGAAGCTTTCATCATTTTTTTCTGTCTTAAAAATGCTAGAGGAAAAACAAATTAGTCAACTGGGCAGATACATTAGAAAGAGGCCTTGACCCTTAGGAAAAATAACATCCCACATCATGTGGCTTTCCATGGCTGCAAGTCATCTCTACCTGTTCACACAGTCGCAGCCCTCTTGGTCCTGTTGTATTCGCCCCTTGGGAAAGAATCTTCTCTCTCATCCAATAGCTGGTAATCCTAGAAAATACTCATTTCTGTATTTCTCCAGGCTTCTCTGAGAATGTTCAGCAGCAGCAGACTGGCTGCCCCAGCCATCTCGAGAGAATATCTATGTAGGAAAGGGCCTAGCTCTGCGCCTGGGGAGACGTGGCCTCTTGTCCATGGAACCCTTTGCCCCCATTGTGGCCCGTAGGTGGGAGCCCTGGGTTCAGTAAGTTCCACAGATGAACAATGGGTGTTGAGTGTTTGTGTTCTTGCCAGAAAATGGCTGTCAAGAGTTAGACAACCCAAAATGTGTCACAATTAGTACCTGACAAGTAATCTCTTTTTCTTTCCTAGGGAATGCAGTCGGATTTTTGGTGAAGATGGTCTGACATTGAAGCTCTTTCTTAAAAGAACTGCTCCCTTTTCTATTCTATGGACTTTGACTAATTACCTGTATTTACTGGCTTTAAAGAAGCTGACAGCCACGGATGTCTCTGCTCTGTTCTGTTGTAACAAAGCCTTTGTCTTCTTGCTGTCGTGGATCGTGCTGAAAGACAGGTTCATGGGAGTGAGGGTAATGGCACACTTGATTCAATGTGTGAGGACACCCGTAATCGTAAATCCTGGGCATCGGGAGAGCTCCTCTGTTTCATGGAATTTCTGTCAAACTTTCCCCATTGGTTCTCAGTACAAATTGGAATTTGAAGATGCATTAGGACACCCAGGCAATTACCATATCATGAAAGGATAAAGAGACTCCCTTGGGCAGTCAGCTGATTTCAACAGGAGGCTCGAAAACAGACAGGGAAAAATAAGTTTTTTAAGAATTAGTGGTGTGATCAACTCTTTCTGTCCTCAGGAAAGAAGGGTCTGAGAAAATTAGCCACAGTAAAGATTATGATTTTTTTTTTTCAATCAACATATGTTGGGACGACTCCCTCATGCTTTCCCTCCCCTCCAGCCCCGAGATGGATTTAATTAACGTTGGTGTAAGTAGATAAGGTTACCAAACAGTAAATAAAGTCACTGGTAATGGCACAATGCTGTTAAAAGTGGCTATGTATCTAGCGTGACTAATCTAGAAATGGAACGAAAAGCAGCAATTTGTACTTTCGGGTACAAATCCTTCATTGAACTGTATTAAACTCCCACCAGCCACTTCAGTTCTGAGTTTATTCCTTTCAGAAGTAATATGGATTTGAAAAAAAATTCTTTTGTATGCTTGCTCTAGGTTAGGTTGATTGAAAGCCATGCAGATTTAAGGAGCCAGATCTCATTCATGTAATCTGGCATGCCACCATGATGAAAATATTGAGAACGTAATTCTTTAGAAAGAGGTACAAATGAAAAGCCTTTTCCCAGAAGATAAACATCACACACTTATTGTTCTCTGAAAGAGATGTCCAAGACTGGATTTGAAGCATATTTTTCTGTCCAAATATTGTTCTTGTTGCAATGACTTCAGGGTCCCTGGCCCCCTAAATGCTGAAATTAATACGAGAGAGAGTTGATGATGGCCATTAACCCTTAAAACTTTTTTAATAGCAAATTCCAATTGTATCTTGGGAGATGCTGCTCAAAAATTCAGAACTGAAGCTTGACATGAACAAGAAGTAGAAAGCTATGATAGCAGACAAGTTGAGAAACTCTGAACCAGTCCATGATACATTAGAATATACCCAGATGTGTACCACACTCTCCACCAGCTAACTTAGATTTGCCATCCAAAGGACTTACCATTATGTTTTTATATGTGAAACACTGGTGCTAGCTGTTTACCCTCAAGTACCCTGACAAATCCTTGAGAGCAGGGACCCTCCCTATATTGCTCACTGCTCCATTCAGGATTAGCTACATAATCTGTGGGGCCCAGTACAAAATGAAAACACAGGTACCACTCCTTTTTTTTAATTTTTAAAGCAGCTTTATTTCCTCCCCCAAGTTTTTATCTAAATTCAAGTTAGTCAGACACTAATGGTTTATTATATGTTGGCTAATTGAATTTAAATTAAAAAATAAATAAATTCAAGTTAGTTAACATATGGTGTAGTTTTGGTTTCAGGAGTAGAATTCAGTGGTTCATCATTACATATAACACCCAGTGCTCAGCACAAGTGCCCTCCTTAATGCCCATCCCCCATCTAGCCCCTCCCCCCGCCCCTCTCCCCTTCAGCAACCTTTCGTTTGTTCCCTATAGTTAAGAGTCTCTTATGGTTTGCCTGCCTCTCTATTTTTATCTTATTTTATTTTTCTTTCCCCTCCCCTATGTTGATCTGTTTTGTTTCTTAAATAACACAGGGACCACTCAAAAAAATCTGTCCATAATTTCAATGCAGCAACAGCAGAGCATGAAACCAAGGGCAAGGCCCTTCTAATCATGGGACCCTATGCATCTGCAAAGGTCATAGGCCCATGAAGCCAGCTCTGCCTCTGTCTCTGGCACCTAGAATAAGGCAGGGGACAAAACAGGGCTCAGTAGATATTTGAGGATATAGTCAATAAATTCATGGTTACGAGTTCTTTCTCTTTTCTATCTGCCAGCACCATGGATTACCCATGAGGATTTGGAGGGCCTTCTCAGAAGAAAGGGGAAAAGAGGAGATTTAGGGGCTTTTCTGCCCTTTCAATGGCATCTGAATACCAAAAGGGAATCAGTATCTTCACTACTAGATTTACCAGTGAGACAATCAGTTGTATTGGAGTGAATGAATGCATTTAACCAGGGAACTTACTGATGCAAGGTATCCTATCAAGAGAGGTTCAGTGTTTATTTGAGATTTAAAACACACACACACACACACACACACACACACACAAACTCAGCTGTGTAACTTCTATTTAAATCACACATTTAGGAAATCTGCCTACAGGCTACAGACCATCACCATTCGAAAATTGGCATCTATAGTGGGTTGAATGGTGGTCTCCAATAAGGTGTCCACATCCTCATTCCCAGACCCTGTGAATCTGACCTTATGTGGAAAAGTGGTCTTTGCAGACATAGTTAACATAAGGATCATGCAAAGAGGAGATCATCCTGGATTGTTTAGGTGGCCCTAATTCCAATAACATATATCCTTATAAGAGACACACACAGGAGAGACACACAGAAGAGGAGAAGGCAATGTGACCACAGAGACAGAGGTTGGAGTGACGTGGCCACAAGCCCAGGAAAGCAGGGGCGACCCCCAGAACCTGGAAGAGTCAAGGAATGTATTCTCTCCCAGAGCTGCCGTTAGGAGCATGGCTCTGCTGGATTTGAACTTCTGGCCTCCAGAACTGTGAGAGAATAAATTTCTGTTGTTTTCAGTCACCAAGTTTGTGGTAATTGGTGACAGCAGCCTCAGGAAACTACTACAGCACCCGTAAGTAGTAAGACCCAGTAGAAAAAAAAAACCATTACATAGCCAATGAGTTGTATATACTTGTTAATAAGGACATACATAAATTAAGACTTTATAGATGGCAAAATGGTAAACATGAACGTCAAGCATGGTAGAAGTCAGATAGTTTTCTTTTTACATACCAGGAAATGCTTTGCTCCTCACTGGGAAACATGAGGAAGTGTTTAATGCCACAACCCAGAAGAACGTCAAGGTGTAATTTTAACGACGCCTGTAATCAGGCCATGGGATATGAAAAGAACCAAAACAGCTTCAGCGTTTTGCCTTTTGACAGTCTCAGCAATTCTGTTTTTTCCTGAGACATATTGAGAACATGTATAATTGGGTCATTTGAGAAATTAAAGGAGAGCAAACAGAACACTGACAATGTAAATGCGGTTTTCATTGCCTACATCCAGACAGGATCAAAGCACAGCCCGTGCAGGCCTCCCCACTTGGACTACTCTCTCTTTTTTCTTAATAGTTTAAGTGCTGCTTTCGGTCATCAGATTACAGTTTGTATTTTTGACTCACTCTAAGGTTTCAGTAGTTTACAGATAGATTGTTTTTGGATTGTAATTTTCATTTGTTTGACCCGAAGATTGCTCACATTTAGGATGATCACATTTCCTACTTCTATTTTTCACATCCAAATGACACCCTAGACAGAATGAAGGATGCTTTAAGTTATAAAATCGGTAAATATGGGTTGTTCCGGAGCACCAGTTGGCCAGAAGTAGCAATGCTCACGGAGAAATGATTCTGTTTTATGAATAACTTGTTAATATTTTGTTTCCTTAGAATATTGATTGCATTACAGATGGAAAGGTAATTTGTTGTACATTTAGTTTTCTAGCACAAAATCATTTCAGCCAATTTGCTGGTAAACATTGCTGTGTTAAAAACTCTTTCATGAGGAGTTGCTTACAGCTGATGTATGATCATCCCATGGAAATTCGTAAACTTTTTAAAAAGATTTTTCTTTTAATTGCACAAATGTTGGTGAGAATCCAGCTCTTGCAGCTTTGAAAAAGGGTGTTTCCCCATCTTCAAGATCCTGTCTTGTTTAGTTAGAGTTCTTAAATTCATGAAAAGCAGAGAAATCACCTTAATTAAAAAAAAGGTTCTCCTCAAAGAAAATGAACCACTGGCTGGGGGTTTTCTTCTCCGTCACGGGTATCGATTGCACTCCAGTCTGAAAAGTAAATGTCAGGCTAGGAAGTTGAAACTCTTCTTTCAGATCTTGTCCCCCCTCATCTTTTATATTGTTAATTGAAAATTTTCTTTCATTTTTAAATTTCCTTGAATGGAGGAAGAAAATTGGTGGGTGGTGAATGGTTCAGCAGACCCCAAACTTCCTTAGCAGATTTAGGAGATGAATTTGTGTCTCTTTGACTTGACACCCACATATTTTTCTAGCTGGGTCCCTATGCAGTTAACTTTCCAAACTGTGGCTCCTTTGGATACTTTCCAAGATCCACCACGGACTGACTACAGTATGTCAGTTAAATGGAATCTTTCACTGCTTAACCTGCACTTCTCTGAATTCAAATTGAACTCCAGAGTGCCCTAAATCAGGACACTGGAGCTGAGCTGTTACTGATTTGTGCCAATATGACACATTTAGAGAAGAGTCGAGATAACCTTTTGTTTCCATCTTGCCTTTGGTTGACATTTATGCCCTAACTGCTCATTTGTGTGCAGTGCAGAATCCTCTATCCAGAACCCTCATGCTTCCTGGAGGAGGCAGCAGAGGATGGGTAGTGGGACTCATCCTTATCATCCCCCTCTTGGCAGGAGAAAAATTTGTGAATACTGGGAGGAGAAAGCTGAGGTGGAATGCTCTCCCAATTTTATGCCCGCAAGGAATCTGTAATCCCTTAACAAGATGCCACCAATAGATCTGCTCTATCCTCCATGCACACCCTTTAGTCTTCCCCTCTGGCAGTTCTTTCCCACTTTTCCAATCCTGGTCTCCCTTAGAGATCATTTTCAGATGGATTTTATTCATATAAAAATAGATGTGTGTTGGGGGATGGGGGTTGGGAATCTTGGTTTGGGGCTCTGCACAACTTGGTTTGACCTGTCCCCAGGCACCCTCTGCCCCCCCCCACACACACACACAATCTGTACGGCTAAACACTGCCCACCTCTTTCATTTCTCACACTTCAACTCTTGTCCAATTTCACTGGATCTGAGTAAAACAGATGGTTCACCTTCATGGAACCTTAAATGTAGCACGTGGACAAGCTTAAGGATTCTGCATAGCCTTGGTTTTCCTTGAAAATGGACTCTACTTAAACAAGGATGATCATCAGTGCAGGATGATCATCAGTGCAGGTCTCACCGGCCAAGCTATTAATGTGTATCCCACCTTCAGCTGCGGACCTGTAGTCTTGGGCTTGAGTACCACCCTGCCAGCAGTGTACCTTTGAGGCTCTCCTTTCTAGAGGCTACTGGAGGCTTGGGGTTCAGGGGTCCGTTGTGAGCCACAGAAGCCCCTCCGTGCTCACCCAGATTTAGAAACACTGTTAACCACAAGGCAAATTAAGGAAAGTTATTTCAGTTGCAATTAGAAAGAGAAGCGATTAAAGGTTCACTTCAATACCCTGAACCCTGGAAGAGCTGGTATTGTTACACAAATAATAATTCTGGACGCCATTTTGTCAGTGGGGGAAACAGTAACTGTAATGAGGCTGGTGAACACTCACAGAGATCAAGAGAAAGGCCAGACCATTTTGGTTTGGAAGGCCTGAGACAAAAAAAAGAAATGATGATACAAGAAAAGAAAACAGCCAAAAGCCAGATGTTCCTCTAGCTTTTATGTATACAGATGAATTCTTTGAGAGATGACAGAAGCCTAGCTTTCATGCAGGGTCACATATGGTAAATAGCACAGTGATATTATCAAATGTTTACCTCCAAAGCCATCTTTGGGCTTTAGGAACACACTCAGCCTCATGGTCTCCCTCTGATTAGCCCTGAAAGTTGACAGGAGGCTCTCAGAGGGGGCTGAGCCTGCAGAGGAAGGTAGCTGGCTCAGGAGGAAATGTCCCTTAAGAGGTATGCTGAGTAAATGGGCTAAATAAATCCTCTTCCTCGGGGTATTCCCCCCAGGTGGGCACACCATGACGTGAGAGGTCTGAGAGGTTTCCAAAGTTAAAAATGAGGCATTGGGAGGGTTATGGTCATTATGGTTACAAACATTCTCACCCGAACCAGATTCACGGAATGATAGTGGTGAGTGTTCTGTCTTATTTAGACACTCCGGTTGGTTATAGGGCTGGAACTGGAGTAGGGTGTGAGGAGAACCATGTCTTTCTGGAGCCAGACAGGGGGCACCATGAGATGGTGTCTTTTCAGCAGAAGCATCCCTCATCTAGATGCCAATGTGCTCAAAGGCATTTTTGGGGTTGGAGCACTTCTGACCCGGATTTAAGGCACGGGCTTCCTGCAGGCACGTGTCCAGGGTCCTGAGCCCAAGAAGAGTCATTTGTGGTTTTTGTTCAAAAGAACAGACTATGAATCCTTCCTTGATAACTGATCAATTCTGAAAATACCTGTGACTCAGATCTGTGTTTATGCTATTCGTTCTCTGGAAATATGAAAATTATCTACTCTGCTGTTAACGAGTGGTGCCAAAGAGAGCCGCCTCTGGGATCCGCATACCCACTCCACTGAGCCTCCCCCCCCCAGTTCCTTGCATTTCCTAGATTAGCTGAGCTCTCGTCCCTGAGTTCCAGCTGTGTAGATAAGAAACACATTGAAAGATCTTAAAACACAGCCACAGAAAATTTGTTCTGTTAGATAGTGGTGAACTTTAAATTAAAAATGTGGAAAATAATTTAACTTACCTTTTCCTCCCAGGAAACCTATATAACCTATAAATTACTGTTCATACCATAGAGAAGAATTTTTCTAACATCTCAAATATTCAGATTTTCATGCTTTTAGAACTTAACTAATTACATTGTCTGCCCCCCCACCCCGACATGAGAAATGCTCCTCTCCATGAAGGCAATTGAAAGAGACACTGGTGTAATTGATATGTCAACTTAAGTGGTCCAGCTAATATTTCTACAAGCAGTTGAATATAAAATCTAATGGAGATCTTTAAAAGGCTCATCACAGTTATAATTTTGAATTGCTATGAAATTTATAATCTTTGTCCATACGCAATTCCTATCTTGGGAAAATTTATAATAGACATATTGTGCATATATATTTTTCCTAAAGGCTGACTCAGAAAAGGAAGTGCTTCTAACTGAAGCCATATCCTGGGGTAATAGTATCAAATGTTCGTCGCTTTCTAGACAGTGTTCTTGTTTTTGCTTTTTTTTTTTTTGGATACGCTGTTTGTTTTCAGAGTTCCCTCGACCCAGAATTCTATATTACACACAATTGCTTAAACCCAGATATTATGTGTTATACAATAATTTTAAATATGAAACAGTACATCATGTTAAAGTTCATTACAATTAATAGTGTATTCTAATAACCCTGTCTTGATCTGAACAAGAAAATGTAACTGATGCTTGGCTGAAAGAAAACAAATATTGGTTCAAATTTATTGTCCTACAAGCTCAGTCTTATGAGGGAAATCGACTTGTGCACCTGAACATTTTGACCCATGAACATTATTTAAACATGAAAACAAATCAGAAAATGCCAGTGTCTCACGTGCTTTTTCATTTCTCTGAAATCAGACTGCCCAAAGGATCGTTGCAAGTCCTGGGCTGAACTATAAATCCCCAAATCAAAGAAAATGATAGCCCTCGCAGAATTTCCAGGTCGAGAGAACCCCCTCCCCATGTTTATTTATGAGTCTATTACTTCTTGTTTGGAAAATTTCCTTGACACCTCATGGTGTGTGTATTAGATTCTATTCCCTCTAGTGAGAGGCAAAGCCTAACTAGAACACATGCCTGGGAGCTTTAGAGAATATGATATTCACTCAGCAAGAGGAATGCCTCCCATCAAACAGCCTCCTGGAAAAACGCTTTATGAAGACGGTTTTTCACTGCTGACATGTCAGCGTCTGTTCACAAGTACTCCTGCTGTTTTTCATAAAAGATGCTTCAGTGTGGAGCTAGGTCTGAAACCAACAGTGCACTTGCTTTTGGTGGTCATTAACAAAGAATTGCTTTAGCAGCATCTAAATTATATGTGTCATAGCTATCATACTCTGCACTGGCCTGGAGCGAGTCTATAGTCACATGTTGAAGGGCTACATTTTGTTGTAATAAATAATTCACTAATAATATTCGGAGGGGCCAACAAAAGTCACATATGTGGAAAAGCTATCTCGGAGGAATTGATTTACTTGGGAATACTCAGAACTGAACCTTAACAAAATTAACCACCAGGTGCCTATACATTTCTCGCAAAGCTGCATCTGGGTTTAAAAGTCAGTGAGACTATTTCACAGGGAAATGACACACCGTTCCCTATTCCAGGGCCATCATTGTACTGTTTACTACAGCTTTGAAATGTTTTCTACTGGAATCAGGTCAAGATAATTTCAGAAACAGATGCAAATCAGCGTTTCACTAAGGGAGTGGACTCCTGTTTTGAATAGATCCAGGATCATATCAATTTATAGTAAACCATTATGATTTTAATCAAATGATGAATATTTCACTTTATGCAGTTAATGCTCTAGAATATATCTTTTTGAGGTTAATTTGTACGTAAACCAAAGGAAGAACTAGCCTCCGTTTGACATGCCAAGTGCCAGTGCAAAATCAGCTCCCTCCTTATAAATCACTGGGAGAGATGATAGGCTTTCCTTTTTGTCCCTTGGCCTAAATTTTGCCTCTTAGCTGCATCAGTGTTATGTCTCCCTAATCAAGTCCTGGTGATGGGTCAATCTTCAAAATCATGCATTGGTCTGAGGAACTGATTAAAATGTATGCTGAATTGTTTGAAGAAAAAGAATACAGTCTAGATGAAAATGCTGTGGAGTGATTTCCTATTAAATTTATTTCACCAACATGGATATTAATCTCTAAGAAGTTGAGCTAAAAGATTAAACTGCAATTACTAGCCCTTAATTAGAATGTGAGCAGCTTGTATAGTCTCTGTCTGGATGTCTCACGAGCATACTGATTTCTTGTTAATACTGACCCTTCCTACCTTGAAACAGCGATGTATGAGAGGTAATTGGGTTTGAGGAAGCATTTAGCAACTCTCATGAAGTCTTCAATTGCTTGCCCTGAGATATGAAGGCATCAATTTTTTTAAAAAAAATTTCTTTGCGTTCTACTTGACAGATAGTTGCTGCAATCATGGCCATTACTGGTATCGTCATGATGGCATATGCAGATAATTTCCACACAGATTCGATCATAGGAGTGGCATTCGCAGTGGGCTCAGCCTCTACATCTGCATTATATAAGGTATGTTGTGCCTTTTTTTTATGTGGTTAGCTGTCATTCGTAACTTAGATGCAAGTGATAAAGGAAGCCAGGACAATGAAGGTCGTGGCTAGAGAAGAAAAAAAAAAAAAAGATGGTTCAAATAAGACTAAGTACCATTTACTGGGTACTTGCGACATGCTGGGCACTGGCCAGAAATTTTCACCTGTGCTAACTCAACTTTCTGAGGCACAGGCACTGATCCCCACTTTCCAGATGAGGAAACTGAAGCTTAAAAGATTAAGTAACTTGCCCAAGGGCACACAGCCAGGCAGCGATAGAAAGATTTAAATTCTGACTGGCCACGTCCAAAGCCCATGCTCCACGCCTCGGCCCCTCCACAATCATCAATCAGTTGCAGCAGGGGCGGATAAAGACTCCTCTTCTCTTTAAGTTTCTTTATGTTACCTATCTACAGTCATTATCTTAACTCCAATGAGGTGTTAAAAATAACAAGCAAGCCGTCACTTGCGAGTTGACTGCTACGTATTAACCCGAAGCCACAGGAACTCCTGTTATTAGTGAAACGAAGGGCCTCCTTTCCTCTCTGATGGATACTCTGAATCTGCACTATGTACTTAACACTCGTTCTCTGCTGGAGCTGCCTGTCTTCAGTGGAAAATCTGTTCAGTCGTCGCCCCTGACTTCAGAGGCAAGGACTAAGAGAGCAGATCTAAAAGGTTATCTCCAAAACTCCACTTTTCAGAGCCAGCTTTTGGGATGTAGCTAAGGCACTGTTCCACTTTCCCCTCTCTTGGTGTTTCAGTGAGAAACTTCTCTGTGAAAAGCAGGAAACGCCCTTTGCATCCCTCCTGGATGCCTGTTCTGATTATTCACCAACACTGCGGCTCCTGGGGCACTGAGTCTATTTCCATATTGACATTTCCTGGCCCACTGATTCTGTGACAAGCTTGACAAGTTTTCACTCAATTGCCATTAGTGTCTAACTGGCCCCCAACTGAGACTCCACTGAGGTGTCTGATGGGACCAAAGAACAGCACGTGGTCAAGTTCTCTTGATTAACTCTCTCAAGAGAAAAAAATAGTAAGTTTGGTTAAAATTAAAAGCAACCCCTGGAATTGCTATGTGACTGGGATGGCTGTCTTATTGAGGTATTCTCCTGACAATGTTATAGATGTATTCATCCTGGGAGCAGTAACATTTGCAGACATGCATAAAATCAAATGTGCACCGTCAGGAAGATCTGCTCCATTCTACATTGTTCGAGGATTAATATAGGAAGCAGAAGGGTTATAAAGCCCAGAAGTATCAACTAGACACCTGGGTCCTCCTTAGCCCAACGTGGCTTTATGTTGACCATTCACACCTCCTTGCTATCTTCCTCTGTACACAGATTTATATCCAGGAAAAAAAATTTTTTTTTAATCTGGAGAACAAACAGTATTTGTGAAAATATGTTAAGCTCAGAGAGAAAGGTGCTTATAAATCCAAGGCATCATTATTATGTCTCTCAACAACATAAAGATCGTCTCTCTAATTTAGTTTTTGGTATCTGTCAGATTATGGGTAAAATGAATCCCATGCTTGAGGGGAAGAATTGATGGCATCTCAACCCTAGATTGTCCTGGGTTTATCTGCACTCTTAGTTATCATTCACCCTATACCCATCCCCGATGGTGGTATTTAACACAATGCTTTCAGCAGTTTCCAACATCATAAGGAATTCATTTTATGGCATTTGCTGTTTCATATGAAGACTACAGGGCATTTTACTTCCTTATCTCAACGGCCCATTTAGTGCCATGGAGTTGGTGGGGTAAGAAGAAATAGAGGATAAACTCTGGGCTGGTCAGTTCACTGTGTAGAACTTGCCTTTCTGCTCTAGCAAAGTTTTTAACTGTGTGGCTAAGGAGTTTCTTTCCCAATCCAAGGTTTTGTTCAAGATGTTTCTTGGAAGTGCCAACTTCGGTGAAGCAGCACACTTTGTCTCCACATTGGGTTTCTTCAATTTGATCTTCATCTCTTTCACCCCGATCATCCTGTATTTCACCAAGGTGGAGCACTGGTCCTCATTTGCAGCTCTGCCATGGGGCTATCTCTGTGGGATGGCTGGGCTGTGGCTGGGTAAGTGGCCCTGGGTTTTGCCTTCCATTCCCTATGTCACTTGAACTTTCCTTGGATAGATAAATGATCATAGTAGGGTTATTCCCTTGGGAAACTTCGTCCTCTATTTCCCAAACTTACCTAAGGTTGGCTAATGGTTAGAAGGTTCTTTGCAGGCTATTGCTTCATTAGATCAGAGATGTTCAACTGGTATACCTCCCATGGGTTAATGTGTGAGCTGGAGGCCCAGGCCACTCTGATCACCACTGGTCTTCAAGAAGCCTTGTCCATTCTTCATGATGTACTGTATGATGTCACTGTGTTCCAGGTGTAGCACGGTGCGTCAGCAGAGGGAGAGAGGAGATGGTGCATTCAAGGAACTCAAAGTGGATCAAAATAGATGGAACACCAAGTGCAGGAGGAATAGGGAGGAAGGAAGGAGATGACATTCTGGAAAGAAACAGGTCATGAAGGGCCTGGAAACCCGTTAAGGGAGTGGATTTAAAATCCACTGAAAAATCTTTAAGCAGAGATGACAGGCTCACATCTGCATTTTAGTCAGCCCACTCTGGGGCTGTGTATGGAGAAGGAATTTGAGATAGGAAGCCCTCAGCAAGCAGGAGAAGAAGGCAGAACTAGACTTGGTTGCCCTTCTAAGTAGGCTGTGCCTAGTCGATGACCAAGAAAAAGTCAACTGGAGTCTTTTTAATGTTGTCTCTCCAAACTCCCCAAACTCAAGGTGGTCTGCTTCACCTGAGCAACCAGGGGGCTCCCACTTTCCAGCTGTGCTGCTTCTGTCACCAGCTGTAAAAGGAACCTGAAAAATAACAAGCCCACTCTTGTGTCCCCAAGCAGGTGAACAACAGCAACCACGACATGACTCATTGTCCCTTTACTCAGAGCCAAATCACTTTCGTTCTGCTCCTCTGTCCTCACCCTTCCTAAGGACAGCCCCCTCTGCCTGGTCCCCATTTACCCACCACACTTGACCTGCAGGACGTCTGCCAACCCTCAGCTGTCCTTCTTTATCAAGATGACATAATCTGAAGCAGCTTTGCAATTCCTGGGAGAAAAACATGCCCGGGTTTTCATTCCCACATAAGCACTGGGTCATCTTTTCTCTACTTTAGCCCAGGCCCCTAAGGAGAGGTCTGAGACAAGAGAATGATCAAATGTTAATTGTTGGTCCTTTGAATTCTACTTTTGAAGTCCAAAAATATGTAGTTATGACCTTTCATAACCTCTGCTAAATTGAGTGGAATTCAATAGCACTGTTTCCATAAGACCCAAACATCCTAATTAAAAGTGCCTAGATAATTTCCTGGCCAAAAACAATCTAGCTGGGAGCAGTCATAACCCAAATTTCACTGACTCTTGGCCTCAGCTGTGTACACATGATCTCCAGCTTTCTGCAAAGTAGCCCTTCACCTACATATATCCCTTGGCAGGTCTAATACATGCTCCTATACCAGCCCCACTCAGGTTGGGTGTCACCCAGCCTACTGGGTACTAGTTCTCCATCAAGCAGCATGATCTCCATACTCCACTGGGTATAGCGCTGCCCAGTACCAGAGGGGCTCCACCCAGCCCGTCCCCAGCCCACAGCAGTCCTCATGGTGCCAAAGCTGCTCTGTGATAAAATGAGGGGACAGCCTCTCTCCTGACTGTGTTACACACCCCAGGGTTTATACAATCTTCACTGCTCCTGTTCTTGAGTTTTTATTTCCATCCCTCTCTTCTCCATTGTAACCAGCTATGATCTGGCTAGAGCTGGGCTGGACAAACAGCCGGTGGCCCTCTGGCCTGCCCACATTGTCTGTAACTACAGCTTTTATTTGCTTAGGCTCACCTTGCTTCATTCCTTCTCGAAGGTCGGGCTATCTGCCAGGGAGTGCCTAAGCCCAAATGCAGGTTGGCCTGGTCCGTTCCCCTGACATGTCTGAAGCCCATTTCAACTTGGGCTGGGCCCCATGCTACAGATAACATATTGAATTATATATTCTTGTCCTTAGGTTGTCAGAAAAATGAGTAAGTGTTCTACCTAAAGAACTGATTAAAAACAGACAACACATTTCAGTGAAGCCCCCTGTTTCTTGCTGAGTGGGAAGGGCTCAGTTCTCACCCAAACACCAATACTTTCAATCCACTGAAATACCCAGTTCAGCTAATAAAATAGCCGTGCAGGAGTTTAGCAGAGTCTGTGTGGGACTGAAAAAATTCCTGACTTGCTAGAGTGTGCCATAGTTGATCCCCTGAGTCTGGGGAGAGAGTTAAGGGGCAGGAACACTTTCATTGTAGCTCTGCCATGAAGGAGAAAGAGTTACTGAGGAAGGTCCTCTGCCTTAATTGCCACTACTATTATATGATAATTATGAAGGAGCCCAAGTTTTATGAAAGTCAAACCCACTGTCTCTAACTACCAAGTACAAGTGACTCCAGATAACTAAGTTAGTGGGCTTAATTAAAGCAAGAATTGTAGATAGCATAGAAGAATAAACACTGTCCTGAATGGAGTAGTTCTAGAACCATCTTTGGTTCTATAGAGATATAGGCAACATGGTTGAGTCATTTACAAAGAGATCTCTCTGAATTGAGGACCATTCGTAGTTGTTAATACTCATCTAAACAACCCCTAAAACAAACACTGGATTGAAATCCATTAAAATAATGCTATGTAGGGGCACCTGGGTAGCTCAGTGGGTTAAGTGTCAGACTCTTGATCTCAGCTCAAGTCTTGATCTCCTAAGATCCAAACATTCTAATTAAAAGTGCCTAGATAATTTTCTGGCCGAAAACAATCTAGCTGGGAATAGTCATAACCCAAATTCCCAGTGTGGAGCCTACATAAAAAAATAAATAAATAAAATAAAATAAAACAATGCTACGTAGCTTATCATTGTTTTTCTTTTTTTATAATTGTTTTTCTTTTGAAAACATGTATTTTTGATCATTTTTGTAGGGGGTAGACGATTGTTTTATATTTTACTAAAAAGATCCAAAGATATTAATTAAAAGGTATCTAGTTACACCTTCCTTTGGTTCTGTGGACCTGCCCTTGGGTAATCTGTGCACAAGTCAGGATGCGGAAAAGGTCCCTGGGGTTCAGTGCATTACATTGAACACACTTTCGTTTGTCTGCATGATGCTCACCACGAGAGAAAGGAAATAAAAGCGCATAGGCCATGCTTGGATAGAGCTTTGTTTTGGCAGTAACATGAGAGCCTTTTAGTTATCAGGAATATGTCATAATATAACAAAGTAACAAAGGGAAAAAGCCCAAACTTCAATCATTGTCTGCTTTCAACCTCTGGCTGGCCCCAGCCTACCTTTATAGTGCTAATAAGCAGTGTCGTGAATTGATTGTTTCACTGCTTTGCATTTGCTCAATATGCCCCTTGCCAGCCAGTTGGCAAGAGATCAGGCAGTCAAGGTGGCAGAGGAGAAAGAAGAATAGACTACTTCAATGGAGAAGCGTGCATCCGGCTCCCAAATTAGAGAATTAATTGACCAAAGGTGCAGACAGTGTAGAAGGCAGGTTTAACAAAAACACTGGTTCTATTATGTTAAGAAGGAAAGAGCCCAGCAGATCAGTTTCCCTTCATCATCTGTATCCTTTATTTTACAGCCTTCAATATCCTGGTGAATGTCGGCGTGGTGCTGACATACCCAATCCTGATCTCCATCGGGACAGTGCTCAGCGTTCCTGGAAATGCAGGTACTTGTAGGATTTGACATGTGCGCAGTCTCTTGCTTGTGTTCCTTTTACACCCTGTGTTGTTTCTTCGAGCAATTGTGAATTATGTCCCTTGCCTGGGAAGATGTTTTTAAATATCGGGAAGGTGGCAGACAACAGAACAACTATGCAGCAGATTTAAAATTTGCAGCTATAAACACTGTTTTTACTCGGTCGTGCTTTTAGAATTAAATACCAAATGTATCATTTGGGTTTCGTGTAATCTCCCTGACAACCTAATTTTGCGGTATTTTTAGAGGAAGTCCTGTGGAAACAAAAGGCATCCCAGCCAAGGACTCTCAAGTAAACGTCACTAATGAAAGTGTAGGAAATGTTCAGGGTGTTGGCTCCCCATCAGACTATCCGTGGGGAGCGGCAGAAGCTTCTCCTGGGGGCACAGCAGATGGCCCTCAGGAATAGATACAGGAAAAAGCAATTGGACTCACTTCAGGGACAAGAAGAGAAGCTATTTTTCCAGGATAATCTTCCTAGTGCAACCTGTCAATGAAACAAGTAATGAAAGTGAGTGATTTGGAACACCGTATAGTCCTTCTAACTGTAAAATTCTATTTTTCCAAGTCTCGGGTGCCCACCTTTCTCTGCCCCGGGACAATCAGCAAGTGTTCATTGAGCACTTACTGTGTGCAGAACTGTAGAAGAAACGGGGGGCAGGGGGCGGGATGGATATTATTGTTCCCATAAGAAACTTTCACCAAATTTGGAAAACAAGCCCAGCATATATGAAATAACTTACAACCCCACAGTGTGATTTATTAGCAAATGCCAAATCGTGTGAGACAGACTCTTAAGGCTAAAAGATATCCAGAGGAAAGAAATATCAGAGAGGAGAGGAGTTGTCAAGGAAGTTCATTCATTCACCCAGGGATCCGGTCATTCAACACATCATTTCTGAGCACTTAGGATGTGCCAGGAACAGTGCTAATGCTGGTGAGGGGTCCTGAGTGACACACAGTTCCTGTTCTCTGGACCGTGCAGTACACAGAGGGAGACAAAAGGAATTGAGTAGTTACAATGTAGAAAGAGAATTGTCTCGATAGAGGTGTGTAATGAAGGCTCTGAGAGCACACGGGAGTGGCTTCCAGGGAGGCTTCCTGTAAGAAGCCAAAAGAGAGAACTAACGAAGGGATTAGCTGGATGGTGTGGATATGAGAAGGAACGGGCATTCCATGTAAAAAGAATAGCCTATGCATGACCAAGAATTCCACTACTAGGTACATATGCTGAGAAACGGAAAACAGGGACTCAAAAATATACTTGTACATGAATATTCATTGCAGCCCTATTCACAGTGGCCAAAAGGTGGAAACACCCAAATGTCCATCAACAGATGAACTGATAACCAAGTTGTGGTACAATGGGCTCTCATTCAGCCATAAAAAGGCAGGGAGTATGGAGACATGCTACCACATGGTTGAACCTCGAAAACGTCATGCTAAGTGAAAGAAGCCACACACAAAAAAGTCACATGTGGTATGATTCCATTTATGTGAAATCTCCAGAATAGGTTAACTCATGGAAACCAACAGCAGATCCCCACACAGGAACTGGGAGGTCGGGGAGGGGAGCTGGGGAATAGCTGCTTCATGGGTAAGGGGTTATAATTTGAAGTGATGGAGATGTTTTGGAACCAGATGGAGGTGGCGGTTGTACAACATCGTGAACATACAAAATGCCACTAAATTCACCTGAACAGAGTTCATTTTAATTTATAGGAATTTCACCTCAATTAAACATTTTTTAAAAAGAACAGCATGTGCCAAGACGTAGGCATTAACAAGCTTGGCTCATCTGAAAAATCAGCGGCCCAGTGAAACTGGAAAAGTGTGAAGGGACGCAGAGGAGAAGTTTCAAGAAATAAAACTTGCAGAGGCAATTAAATGAGATGACATGAGCCTTGAAGGATAAGCCTGAGACTTAGAGAGAAGAAACAGAAAGCAAACAAAGGGAACGATAGAATGATATGGAGAAAGGAAAGAGGAGCTTGAAAGAACAAGGGAGACCTTAGAAATCTCTAGATGTAGCACTGACTTTGGTCATTTGTTCTCAGAGAAACCTAGAAACAGTCATAGCCTATGACAGACCTGATTTTTCTGCCCTAGCTGTGGATCTCCTGAAGCAGGAGGTGATATTCAATGTCGTCCGCCTGGCCGCTACCATCATCATCTGCATTGGGTTTCTGCTGATGCTGTTGCCGGAGGAGTGGGACGAAATTACCCTGAGATTCATCAACAGCCTGAAGGAAAAGAAGAGCGAGGATCACGTGGAGGACATCACTGACTCCAGTGTACACCTGCGGACCAGAAGCCGGGCCAATGGGACTGTGTCTATACCGCTGGCTTAACGACGGACACATTTTGGATGCACGTGTATGTATATTCTGTGAATATAATAAAATTTTCTCACTACCTGTACACTCAAATGACAGTATTAACTCTGAATTTCGATAAGTCATATGTGAAATAATGCCAATGATAAAAGTTTACATTTATATGCTTATCAAGGAACTGGTGTAAATAATCATAATAAAAATTTTTTATTAAAACATATTCATCTTTGTTCTATTTCTTCTGTTTTGGAGGGAATTACCCCCCCCCCCACCCCCAATTTGCAAAGTTTCCTGAAAACATGAGATTCTACTAAGTTATGGGTTTATCATGACCTTACCCTCCCTGGGAACTGAGATGTTTTCGTTCCATCAGAGAAAGTTCCATAAGAGGAAAACACATGTAAAGGATACACACTTTATATATATTTAAGTCCAATAAGAGCCTTAAGTTTGAAGGCTGGAAAGTAATTAAACAACTATCAAAAGAGTATCTTCTATATGCAACACTTACACTAGGAAAAATGAAAGTGTGAAGATATAGAAGAACCCGTCTGTCTTCCGACGTGCTTAGAGTAGTACAGAGCGTAAGAGTCGTTACAAATATCTCTAATACGAGGTAGACATTTAAAAATGACACAGGGATTACAGAGAGGACATCTCTACAGCGCTTGACATGATGACCACTCCTTTTTCCCCAAACATCCTCTTTACCTGGCTCCCATATAGTTTCTGCCTCTCTGGCTGCTTCTCTGGGCTCCTCTTTCATGGCTGGTCTCATCACTGTCAGCCTTCAGTGCTTGGCCTTCTTAGCATCTCATTCCACACTCCCTCCCCCAGGGATTTCATCTACTCCAATGGCTTCAAATGTCACCCATGTGGTGATGACTTAAAAATCTTTATCTCCAGGGGCGCCTGGGTGGCTCAGTCATTAAGTGTCTGCCTTCGGCTCAGGTCATGATCCCAGGGTCCTGGGATCGAGCCCCGCATCGGGCTCCCTGCTCCGCGGGAAGCCTGCTTCTCCCTCTCCCACTCCCCCTGCTTGTGTTCCCTCTCTCACTGTGTCTCTCTCTGTCAAATAAATAAATAAAATCTTTAAAAAAAAGAAAAAGAAAAAGACAAGTTCTTTAAAGAAAAAAAAATCTTTATCTCCAGCCCAGATTTGTACCCCAGGCTTCAGGTCTGACTATCCAAATGCCTTCGGCAAGCTCACTTGGATGCCTCATTGTTGCCTTCAAATTCAAGTACAAAGTTGAATTTATCATCTCTCTTCTCCAGATCTATTCCTTCCTCTCCCTTGTTCCCTGTCTAGGCTAAGGGTGCCATCATTCACTAGCTGCCCAAGCAGGGATCAACCTTAACTTCTGCCTTCCTTGCCCTCCACACCTAAACTATAAGTCATGTAGATTAGCCCTCTCAATATTTCCTGAATCCATACACTTCTCCACTATGCTACCTGTTCTAGGCCCTCATCATCTCTTTCTTGAATGAATGAAAAGCTCTCTGAGCTGGTCTCTCTAACTTCCAGTCTTGCCTCTCTAATTCTTTCCATGCCCTGCCGAGTGGCTTTTCTAATATATAAATGTGATCATTCTCCTCTCCTGAATAAAACACTTCAGTGGCATCTTATTATCCTCAGAATAAGGTCCAAGTACCTTTGCATGTCATTCAAAGTCTACCGCTGGCTGGCCCCTGCCTGCCTCTAGAGGAGCACCATCCAGTGGAATTTCTGTGGTGAGGAGAGGCTTGCGTATCTGCACGGGGCACCACGGTAGCCCCAAGGGCCTAGTGAGCTCTTTAAGTGTGGCTAGTGCAACTGAGGGGCTGCATTTCTAATTTTATTTACTTTTAATTAATTTGAAATTAAATTTAAATGGCTACAGGTGACTATTGGCTACCATATTGGACAGCACAGCTCCAGAGCCTCATGCCGCCATTCCACCCACTGTGGCCCCTGGAATCTGGGCTTTCATGACACTATGACTCCTATAATTCTTCCATCAACACCTGCTCCCTTTTTTGTACTCTCTTTGTCTCTCTCATCACCTGACTAACCATTACCTTGGCTTCATGACATGATTTGTTCCTATTTTCCCAGAAAGCCTTTTCTTATCCCCCGTTCCTCAGAAGCCTCTGCTCACCCCCATTATAGTGCTGATCACCCCCTGTGGTAATTACCAGTCTACTCACCTGAGGTCCCAGGAGACCCAGAGCTCCTTGACAGCAGGAACTGTGTGCCATTCGTCATTGTGTTCCTTGCATTTGTCTGGCACTTGCAGACGTGCAATAAGTGAATAAATGGGTTGCTTTACCCTGGAGATATGCCCCTCCCTTGAACTGTATGAGATCAGTCTTAGTTAAGGACAGGTTTTGGTACAGATGAGACTGGTTAAAGTAAGGAACATCAGGGGTTAAATGGGCCACAGCCTTTGCTGTGTTTCCACAAAATACCAATTTGCTGAATTGCTAAAAAGCACTTCTCCCCGAAGGGGCTGGTTAAGGCATAGAACAATACAAGATAAGCTGCACTTTCTGGGGAGCTTAGTGCAATAAACCAAGCCTTTCTGTTGTCCGTTTTACTCATCTTTTTTTATTCACGTGTCCCCCAAAATATAGGTGAGACAATCACAGGATGAAAAAAGGGGACTCAGGATATCATACCCACTGGGCATCATGGTACCTAAAAACCTTATTTTTTTTTTCATTTCTCTGTCATTTTTTGAAAAGGCAATGCCAGCCTTCTGGCATAGATAGATGACATCATATTAGCTAAAATAATAACCATGACTCACTTTAAACTTCATGAAAAATGGTACAAAATAAATGAAATGCATTATTAATAAATATGAATTAATTCATTATCTAACTGGAGTTGGTTTTGACTATTTCAATGCCATATTGGTAAAAACATCGCTCTTGCCTTATTTCTGAATTACTGTTAAATAGCAGTAATCACGGACTAGCCCACCCCAGCATCTTGCCATTACTTAGCATGACATTTAAAATTGCACTTTGACATCTTTAAGAAATGAGTTGTTCTGCTCTTTCTGATGATTCATTTTGAAAAATGAAGTCAGCTACTCTGGAAAGCTCTAATTCAACCTGTGACTGATCACCGTAATTAGCTTAGTCTATATTAAGAAAACAGTTCCATTACGGTATTCATTCATTTATTCATTCAAAAATTATTAAGTTCTACCTCTGGCTCTGAAGTAGGGTATTATGTTAGGTCATCGCCAACCAGCCTCTGCCTGCCTCAGGAGCAGCACCGTCCGACAGAACGTTCTGTGACCACAGCCATGTCCTCCGCACCGTGGGGGGAAGGGATTCAAGGTGTACAGCAGCTGGTCCCTGCTTCGGGGACCTTCAAACCTTTCTAGGCTACGTTGTCCATGTGACAATTAAAATGACTCGGAAATTTATTTGAATCGCTTTGGGAATATGAGATATTCCTTTAAATTCGGGGAAAGTCATCATAAAAAAAGATAATAATACCCTTCCTGGCTGCCTCTCATTGTGAAAATCCGATGGGATAATGTAGTTTAGTCACTGAACAAATATGGGTGCGCTTCCTGAATGTGCCGAGGATGAAGCAGGTTCCGTCGGGCTTGGAGGATACTTCCCGAGTCCCTGCCCTCGGAGGCAGAAGTGCCTTGTTGAGCTTACTGTTAGCTTGCCTCTTTATCCCAACATCGTTCCTCCCCAAAGTCCAAAGGGCAATGGCTTCTGTGTGGCCGAATGGGCAGCGCAGTCCAGGGATTAACAGCACCCATGTTGCAGCCATGACGCTGCACTAGGGTTAACTGCCGACCTCCCTCTGCCCCTTGATTTCATCATCAGGATAACGAAGGTAGTAATACCTGTCATTTGATGTCGAGTGCATGAACTGAATCTAAGAGCCTCACACGCTGCCAGAAGTAGTAACACATGGTGAAGAGCCTCACACCCTGCCAGAAGTAGTAACTGCTGTTAGGGTTTCCTCTGCTGACCTCCTTCTGGGTCCTTATCCAGAGCACTTATCCACAGAACGATGCCCAGCAAAGTCACAGAGCCTGGTGCTCAGCAGGGGATTTTTACCTCAGATAAACCAGAGAGACAAAAGAAGCCTGGCACGAGGAACACACAGAGGAAGCAAAAAAGAAGGCCATACTGCCTCTGCTTGCCCGGTTCCCCTGGCTCCTGTATCACAGCATTCTTGCCCAGCTAGCGGAACTAATTGCCTGACAAAAAGACAGACTGGTGACTTGGGCTCTGAAATTAAAATCACTTCAACCACGTCCTGATCGCTTCACAAACAAATTATAGGCAAATCAATTTGGCTCATCCAGGTTTTGCATGCATGTTAGTTTTGTGCAGGAGCTTTGTCAAGATCCACCAGAGGACAAATAATTTGGAGAAGGATGAGGCAAACGACGAAAGAGTGAACAGTATAACTGG
Source organism: Halichoerus grypus (assembly GCF_964656455.1). Taxonomy (NCBI): domain Eukaryota; kingdom Metazoa; phylum Chordata; class Mammalia; order Carnivora; family Phocidae; genus Halichoerus; species Halichoerus grypus. The sequence continues at coordinate 110,796,567 of NC_135719.1, read as the reverse complement.
CTAAGCATTGGAATGTTCTTGATATTTAAGTACAAATCCTCTTTCTTACTTATCCATAAGCCCCTGTCGCGAGTACAAAGAATACCTACCACAGGTGATCCTGGTTTATCTGGTAGGCTAGAACAAGAAGTCTCTATTACTTTTAATTCCTTTTATTTCTTTTTCTCCCACCCCCCACTGCCCCCCCCACACACCTGTAGCAGCTGAGCGTGAAGTAAGAACAGAAGAGTACAGGATGTGATGGAATTGGGATGCAAGTGCCCAAAACCCAGAGGCAGAAAGAACATAAGACCCACATTTTAAAGTTCTGATTGGCCGGTGTGCCCACCCCTCCCTCACCCATGTTTGCCACAAAAGCAAGGACTGCTTTTTCACTATTTGCTGGAGACCCGAACACCAGGTCCTTTGGGAGCTTGAGGAATGTTAAGAGCAAGAATTTTAACCTGGGATTACAAACCCCATCCAGGGATGGGCTTCAGACAAAACTCCTGACAGAGTTTTCAAAATAGTGTGAACTTAGTTGCTTTATTCTGGAGGAATAAATTCAGAGAATCTAGAGGCTCTAAAACCACTGTTCAACGTGGTAGCCCCTAGCCACGTGTGGCTGTCGACATACGGCTGGTCCAGATTCAGATATGCTGTGTCAAATGCACCAGATTTTGAAGACTTAATATGAAAGAAAGAATGTAGGCTATTTCATTAATAGCTTTTATACTCATTACATATCGAAATGAGAATATTTTGGATATGTTGGGTTAAATAAGATATATTATAAAATTTATTGCACCCGTTTCTTACTTTTTTAATATAGCTACCAGACATTCCAAAATATATATGAGGCTTGTATTTGTGGTTCACATGATATTTCTATTGGGCACAAATTCTCTAAAAGTTTAAGAATGACTTGCTTAGAGAATAAGAGGGAACAGTGAGGGAAATTGAGGAGGTAACAGCTTTGGAAAGAAGCAATTATGTGATCAGATCCTGTCAGTCAAGACAAAATATACTGAGTTTTTATGTCATGCAACTTCAAACTGTCAGCACTGGGCAGAGAGGGAAGAAATAGAGTAGAAGAGAGTAGTTTAGAACTGCAACTTGGAAATAGAGTAGAAGAGAGTAGTTTGCAACTGCAACGAACTGGAAAGCTTTGTGAAGAACTGGAAGAATGGATGGTTGAAAACCATCATCTAATACCAGCTTTTACTGATACAGAAGTGATAGAAACTGCTTTGAGTTAATTCTAGAGACCAAAAGACACTGATGCAGATTACAGTGGAAAATTATTTTGGAAAAGACCACTCTGACTTCTAGATACTGTAATCAACTTGCAGAAAAGAAGCTAAATTGTATTCTGTAGAAGGCAATAGCAGAATTGTCTGATCTTACGACATTAGTAAATAACAAGTAATCCAAGTGAAAATCAGGAATTTACTAATGTAAACAGTTTCTGATATAAATCATAAGATCAGGACAGATTTGACCTATAGGTAATAACTTATTCTGATCAATAATTAAAAGATGCTTTCCGAGATAGAGTAGTCTTCAGGGACAGGATAGTTAGCTAGCCATCAAGAAACTTCCTAAGATGGCATCTACGTAGAAGTCACCACTGTTTGGGGTCTGGTCCTCTGCACTGGGGGCTCAGAAACTAAGTCATGTCAATGCCCTAAAAACTAGCCCAGTGATTCTCAACTTGTGATGCTGATGTAGCAGCATAATCAGCACCTGAGAACTTTGTAGAAAGGAAGTTCTTCTTTTTTTTTAAGATTTTATTTATTTATTTGACAGAGAGATAGAGAGAGAGCACAATTAGGCAGAGTGGAGACAGAGAGAGAGGGAGAAGCAGGCTCTCCACTGAACAGAGAGCCCGATGTGGGGCTTGATCCCAGGACCCTGGGATGATGACCTGAGCCAAAGGCAGCCGCTTAACAGACTGAGCCACCCAGGCACCCCAGAAAGCAAGTTCTTGAGCCTTATCCCAGATCTAGTGAAGCAGAATCTCTGGAGGTGGGGCCCAGCAATCTACTCTTAATAAGCCCTGCTTGAAATTAACCAAGCACATGCTCAGGGGATGTGGGTGATTCCAATGTATGGTCAAGTTTAAGAACCACAAGACTAATGACCACTGAATCTGAAGAACCGACTGGTACAATTGCTCCCATTCCAATCCAATCACACAGTCCAGTAGCAGAGTGTGTTCTACCAAATCCCATACCAACATTCCTTTCCATTAATATAAACAAGTAGACATCATAGATTTGCCAACCCTTGATTTATAGACACTGGTTATGACTAAAACAGTCAATACAGGTACACATGGTACCCAGAAGTGTTCAGCTGATAGACCATCTTCTTTATGGGCTTATTCTTTGCTACACAAATCCCTTCTAACCACCTTTTCCCTCAAGGGAAAAGCTAACAAGTTGATCTTTCCTTGATTACTTCCTTTACATATGGATTTTATTTTTATAATATAATTAGGGGTTCCATTTAACTAGGTAGCTAAAAGTGATGCCCTGAAATTCAGTCTTTGTCAAGATCTCTATCTCTGTCAGCATCCTTGACTTATTCCACTCTTAAAGTCCCAAGAAGACAGAAACAAGGTACTTTCCATGTTCTGTATCTTACTGGTTATGTGATTTATCTGGGCATATTTGGCCAAAATTTCTCTCTTATATTTTTATTTCCATTAACTCATCTTAATGTTAAAATATTTCCACTTTTCATTCTCTTTCATAAAGCCTTCTATCAAATCCAACTTTGAATTCTACTTTTCAAATTTTACCTATGTTTTCGTTTTTAGTAATTCTCTGTCAGCTAACACCTGTCCAATGCCCTCCTTTTATATAAAAGTTTCCCCTTTCCTTCAATAACCCCTACACACAATCCCTTATCCCTGACCAGTGCTGAGCGGACACTGAGATGTTTTGTGTTTCATGTTGATCACCTACTTTTGGTTGATAGGTTTCTTCTCTTGGAAATGGTAACATCATCGATTACATTCCAGCTCTTCCTATTCCTGGCCTTGAAAGAGTACTATCTTTAAGATGCCATTGCTATTACTTAATCTCAACACTGGTGTTAACTTTTATCACTTGACTCTGTTTTCCAAGAGCCTCTCTGGCACATCCGTTATCTCCTCTTCATTCTTATTTTTTCTCTTTACATCTACAATAATATAAAAGTCCACATTCATAGTGTTCCTTCTGTGGTTCTATATGTTCTAAAGCATCTTCTGAATCATCAAGAAAAATTGCTGTTCAATATGGTTTTGGAGTTGGTATATTTGAATATACTATGATTTAGAAAACTGGCAGTCCAGCTCTTCTAAGTAAGAACAATATATCAAAAGGAATATTTATTTAATGAAAGCAATCCATTCCTGAACCATAAAAATGACCACTCATGTGGTAATTATAAGATATATCACATGATACCAAAATTCAATCATCTATTTATTTTGTCAGATAGTCATATTTGACATATGACATATCATTTCTGGTATCTGTTATAAATAATCAAAACTTTACGGAACCAGGTAGTACACAAAAGCATTTGGGAGCTTTTGAAAACAAAGACTCTGTCCTGCTCTCTTTGCTTGCCCTGCAATAGCTCACAAGAGGAACTCGGTGGGAGGAAGGAAGAAGGAATCTCAGTCCTGCCAAGATAAAGATTTGTTCATTTATTAAACAAGTACTTATTGACATTTTTTTAGTACTTAGAATTCCATCTTTCATTGTGTGGTCAAGACTCAGTATCACTGAGAGGGAGGGAGAGAGATTAAGGACCTTGGCTTAAAAAAATAAAATTAGTCAATAGTCTTATGAATATTCTGTTTTTCCTAAAATGTACAACTGAGGACTGGCCCCAGGCTGACAGGGAGCAAAGAGGTGTCCTGGATTTCTTTGCAGACACACACTTGGTTTTGTACTAGAACCAGGGGGCTGTGAACCAGCCCAGAACATGGACAAATTTCTGTTTCAGATAGGATATTTTGTTTAGCTACTTCAGTAAGAGTTCTGGCTAGAAGCATGAAAAGATGAGGAAGGGAAAAAAAAAATTCACTTGGATAATGGCCAAGAGGTCTGGGCTCCTCATCATAATTCAGATCAATGTCCAGAATCATGAAATCTCAGCTGGAAAGTTCCTCATGGAACTTTCATTCCAGTCCTTCCTAATGCCCAAATCTCTTCTAACCCATCCCAGAGGAGTGGACACCACCAGGGTGAGTACCCCAGGGGAAATACGTTTTAACTGTTTTAAGTAACCCATCCTTTCCAAACCCTTATTATGGTTATAGAGTTCCTCCCTGTAATGAGCTGACATTTGCCTTTTTGAAAGTTCCACCTGATGATGCAAACTGTTACTTAGAGCCCACACAAGTCAAATCTCTCTTACACAGAGGTATGTCATATTCCTTCTGGATTTTTCCTTTAAGCTAAATCATACCCTTATGGGCATACCATCCCATGTTAATCTATAAAAATTCTTTTTTGAGTTAATTAACACATCCATCATTGCACATATTTACCTTTTTTGGGGGGGTGAGAACATTTAAGATCTACTCTCATAGCAAATTTCAATGATACAATATAGTGTTATCAACTATAGTCACATGTTATACATTAGATCCTCAGGCCTTACTCGTCTTATAACTGAAAATTTGTATCCTTTTACCAGCCTCTCCCTAAGCCTCCCCACCCTAGACCTGGAAACCACTTTTCTGTTTCTGTGAGTTTGACTTTTTTTTTTTTTAAGATTTCGCATATAAATGATACCATGCAGTATTTATCTTTCTCTGTCTGGCCCATCTTACACCATACACAAAAATCAACTTGAAGTGGATTAAAATACTTGGATGTAAAAACTGAAACTATAAAACTCCTAGAAGAAACCATAGGGGTTAAGCGACTTGACAGTGGTCTTGGAAATGATTTTTTGAATGTGACACTGAAAGCAAAATAAACAAGTGGGACTATATCAAATTAAAGGGCTTCTTCCCAGCAAAGGAAACCACAAATAAGATGAAAAGGCAATTTAGGTAATTGGAGAAAATATTGGCAAACCAAATATCTAATAATAGGTTAATATTAAAAATACATAAGGAACTCATACAACTCAATAACAAAAAAAATATGACCCAATTAAAAAATGGGCAAGTGGCTCAAACTGACATTTTTCCAAAGACATGCAAATGGCTAACAGGTATGTAAAAAGGTGCTCAAATCACTAATTGCCAGGGAAATGCAAATCAAAACTATGAGATATCTCCTCACATCTCTTAGGATGGCTGTTACCAAAAAGACAAGAGATAACCAATTCTGGCAAGGATGTAGAGAAAAAAAAACAACCCTTGTACACCACTGATGGGAATGTAAACTGGTACAGCTACTATGGAAGTTTCTTTAGATATTAAAAATAGAACTACCATACGACCCAGCAAACCCACTTCTCGGTACGTATTCAAAGGAAATGAAACCATAATCTCAAAGAGATATCTGAACTCCCATGTTCATGTAGCATTATTCATAATAGCCAAGGTATGGAAACAACCTAAGTGTCAGTCAATGGATAAATGGGTCAGGAAAATGTAGTGTATATATACTACAATCCAACACAATAATATCCCATTGTGTGTGGTATGTGTGATTTTGTGTGTGTATATATATATATCCTTATGTACATATACAGCCTTAAAAAATAAGGAAATCCTGTCCTTTGCAACAACATGGATAAACCTGGATGATGTTATGCTAAGTGATACAAAAATCCTTTTTAATATGAGGTGCTCCAGCTGGAACTCAATACCCATTTTGTAGTTTTAACCAGCTCACAGTGTGGAGAGAGTATCACTTCCCTTGTCAATACCACTGTATCTCCACTACTCTTTCATTTCATGTGCATTACTTACCTCCTGCATTATTACCATCCTGCATTATTTACCCTCTCCACGTCTCAATTTCCACATTTGTACAATATAATACTGACCCTCAAGGAATTGCCATGAGCATTAGCACATAATTCTAAGCAGGTAGAAAGTGCTCAATAAAAGTAAGCTATTATTATTAGCCATTAAACATTTAGGGCAAAGAAAGGATGATTTTCCCATCTAACACTGTCCCCAGCCTTCTAATAAACTCAACTTGAAGATGGAGAATGAAATATCAGTAATGGTAAGGAGAGAAGTTTGTCAAGTTAGAAGATGAAGCCTTTGATGAGTATATTAGTCAGCTAATGATGCATAAGAAATTACTCCAAAATTAGCGTCTTAAGACAACAGACATTAATCAGAGTTTTTTGGGTTAAGAAATCCAGGTGCAGCTTAGAGGATCTGCTACAAGTTCGCTCACATAGTTGTTGGCAGGACTCAGTCCTTGCTGGTTGTTGGACAGAGCCATCAGATCCTTGTCACATACCTGAGCCTCTCCCGGGGCAGCTCACAACATGGCAGTTGGCTTTTCTTGGAGCAAGTGGACAGGATGGAAGCCACAGTCTTTTTGTAACCCAATCCGAGGAAGATCACTTCCACTGTTTTCTATTCGTTAGAAATGAATCAGTAAGTCTCACTGGCACCCATTGCAGGGGTTGGAGGGACTACACAAAGGCATGAATTGCAGAGGCAAGGACCACCAGGGGCCATTGTAGAGGCCACCTACCACAGTGAGGTTATGCCATTGTGTCAAGAAGAGGCTGGGGGAGAAAAGTGCTCACCCACGCGTGCACGTGCGTGCATACACCTGTGTGTGCGCACGTGCGCACCAGACACACGCTAGCTGCCTGTTCCCAGATTCCCAGATTTGAGTGTTGAGAAAGGTGGGAACCGTCGCTGCTCAAGTACTATAAAATGTCAGAGTGGGAAAGGATTTTAGACCTCTCTCTGGAAAACCAAAATCCAGAGGAGTGAAGTGACCTGAGCCCAGCCTGACTTCTGGTCATTGCTGTTTTCTTTAGAGTTAACTTTCCATCTCTTCCTGGGCGAAAGCATTAGTTTTCACAAAAGTAGTAGCATTTGTTCTCTCTTCCCAAATTAGTGAAACCCATTTGCCATTGAATTTCAAGGCCAGCACCTATAAAAATGGCAAATTGATAAGCAGATGTCCTTGGTTGTTTCCTGATTGTTCTTTAACCATCTTTGTTCTTACTTGGATGAGAAAGTAGAACAAGATTCTGCTATTACAGATAAACCAGGAAAGTTTCATGCCCAGCAGTGTAAAGAAAGCACCATTTCCCTAAAACAGCACAGAAAGAGTGTAAAATTAAGCTGGAACCCAGAGCATCATTTTAAAAGAACCCATTTTCACAGTAGTAATTTGTGAAGGTCTTGCAGTTTGTGAAAGGAATATTTTCCTTCAGTGTGAATGCCTCGATTCATGAAACGGTCCAATTTAATTTCACCAACAACTATCTTTTAACCCAGATGCATGGTTAACTGAGGGGTCAATTGATCAAATAATAACCAACTGGCCCAAAAGTCACTCTTAGATTTGGCTACTGGAAAATGAACTGTTGCATTCTTTCCTCTGTGTGGTAAGTACAACACAAATTATTCATGATACTGCTGGAAGGTTCAGTGAGTTAATAAATCATAAGAATGGTTCAATGCTCTTTGCTCAGATCCATGAAATCTGACTTGCTGCAGTTGATGGTGAGGCTAGAGAGAATCAAGAGGCCTTAATATTAGAAGCAGTGTGATTAAATCAGAATCTTCCAGATCTATGGTTGTTTTTACTCTGACATGTGACTTTTCCTTTTCCACTGTAACTCTGCCTGCTATTGTAAAGGGAGAGGTCGTTAAACCTAAAACAAAATGGTCTTACTGTCAGCCAGTCAAGCACACACACACAATCCTAGAGGATGTTCAGCCAGTCCCGTGGCTTCTCATCCACTGAAAAATTCCTAACCACGTCAAGTCCATGGGTGACATTTCTAGCCAGTTTGGTGTGTCTTCACGTGTTGCTCCTTGGTACTGGATCTTGTCTTTCCCTCAGTGAGTTATGTGACTTCTCTGGTGCCCCCTAATGGATAGAATGTGGAGGGGTCAATTCATAGCCTCACTATAGAAAGGAGAGTGTGAAGCCGTCAGGTAAAGTGTCTAAAAGACAACTAGCACTTTTCAGCTGTAATGACTAAACCCCAGCCAGCACCTCTTCTACAATGTATTTTGCTAAGAATATCTGTCTCCTTTCTCGCATTGTGTTACATTCGAAGGGCTCACTTGTTTCCATGGCTTCTGTAAGTGACAGTCTCCCTTTGGGTATAAACAGAAGGGATAAAAATCTGAGACTTAAGGCTGCTGAGTCACTTAGACTTTGATGAGCCTCATTCAGTGTGAGAGGGAACTAGGCAGAGTCTAAGATCCAGGTGGGGAGAAAGGGGAAAGGAATAGAAGCAGCTCCCCTCCCAACCTCTAGTCTTAACCCTCCCTCCCCTGCCATTGCCTTTACAAACAAAGAGGAAAATAAAGAAAATTAGATTACAGTCTTCTCAAAGCCTGAAATGGAATAAAAATTGACCTCCTCGCTAAGAATAAAATTAATCTCAAGTTCTTCAAATAACCAGAGCACTGCCTTCTCTCATTCCCAGTTTTAAGGGGAATGGGCACTAGGAACAAGGGGAAGATTATACTCACTGTAGAAAATAATCTGTGCATATCTGAGGGTAATGAGTAAATTCTGGATGAAGAGGGAATTGTATGACGAGAAAGAGGCGGACTCTGGCAAATGAGGACAGCTTTCTCCAAGGAAACCTTTGAAATGGTCTTTAAGGATAAATGGAAAATTATCTCTTCAGAGACTCTGGACATAAAGAACATGGAATATACTAAGGATGTATTGTAATTTTCCTTAAACTACACCTAGGGCCATTCCTAGTCAATATGGTAAATTAAACTGATGAGGGGAATCTCTCTATTCTTCACATACTGCATTACAATAAGATCGAAACCAAGAAAGAGAACCCATCCCACGTCAGAAATAAAGAATGTACTAGAAGTTAGAGGTTTGAAAGTAAGCCTGATCCAAACAGCTCACTGCATTACCAGATTAGCCCATAATGTCTTCGGCTGGAATTCTAGCACCCCGAGAGGGGGATTCCAGCCCCAGGTTCTACGTCTGCTTGGATCTAGAACTGAGCTACCTGAACAAAGCTGAGGGTCACAGCATGAGTGCTCATTCAGGAAGGTCAAATAAAAATATTCCATCCACTGACTGAAAGATGATGGAAGGAATCTTCCCATCTCCTTGGGACCATGTGAACGGGAAAAGAGTCACCATCGGTGTTGGAAGCTAGGTTTGTGCCCTACGCAGGTGAGGGATCTGAATTCATATTACCTGCAAGGTGCAGGCACTCAAGGGCAGTAAATTAGCATGAAACAGTCTGGAGCTGGTGACAGTCATTGGGTCCTGGTGGAACTTCACTACAGAGACAGCTCAACAGAAGGATACTTCCCCAACCCAAATCACGCAGATCTCCATAGAGAAAAACCACTGCTGAAGTAAAGTACATACTCAAAAGTTACACACCACAGGAAAAAAGAGGGATCACTGCAGCAAATGAGAGAATTTGCAATCAAGAACTCCTAATAACAGAACTGTTTTTGAAAGACTCCTAAATAAGGGCGCCTGGGTGGCTCAGTAGGTTAAGCGTCAGCCTTCAGCTCAGGTCATGTTCCCAGGGTCCTGGGATCGAAACCTATGTTGGGCTCCCGGCTCATTGGGGAATCTGCTTTTCCCCCTGCTCATGCTCTCTCTCTCTCACTGGCTCACTCCCTCTCTCTTAAATAAATAAATAAAATCTTAAAAAAAAAAACAAAAAACAAAGAAAGACTCCTAAATAAAAAATTTCAAAATGTTTAAAGAGATAAATCAAGAAATAGAACAGAACAGTAAGGCAGGAAAAGAACAGTTTGAAAAGTACACTTTGAAATCGGGACAAGTTAAACAGGAAGATTTAACCAGAGAAATAGAAGCAATAGGAGATAGTGTATTAAAGGATTTATTACAAGGAATTGGTGTTTGCAAATGTAGGGACTGACTAAGCAAGTTCAAAATCCATAGGAAAGGCAGTAAGGATGGGAAGATGGAGAGCAGCCTGGAACTGATGGGCATGGGATGAAGCCATTGTCCACAGGTAGAATTCTCTCTCTCTCTCTCTCTCCCTTCCTCCTTCTTCCTCCTCTGCCTCCCTCTATTTCCCCACCTCCTCCCTCTGAAACCTGAGACCCGTTTTTTAAAAGTAGGCTCTATGCCCAACATGGGGCTTGAACTCAATACCCTGAGATCTAGAGTCACATGCTCTACTGACTGAGCCAGCCAGGTGCCCCTCAGCCCCACTTTTAAGGCTTTCCAACGTGATATTCCTTCTACCTTAATCGCACACTCTTATTATCCATTCCCACACACATTCTCCAGATTTCTGACTATATAAATTGGGAAAATCATGCAATTCTTTGTGTGTACTGCACCTCCTCTTGGGAGGAGAATAGAAATAATAACTTCACACTTAAATATCTACTAAAATGTTAGAGCATATAAGTGAGTTTCTCTAAAGTTCAGCTTCATTAGCATCATAGAAAATCTACCTCTAACTCTCAGGAAAAAATAACAAGATTGTAACAGTGGCTGCCTCTTGGAGTGAGACTGGAATCAGATTTAAGGAGACTTACATTTTCTTATACCTGGGGGAAAGCAGAAGTAAGGGCAACCACTAAAAGAATATGAAAAGTATGCATAACTTTCAAACCAGGAGAGAGGAAAAAAGAGAAAGAAGGAAAAAAAAACTCAATGAAGAATGAATCAGCATAGATCATTCATTGATTCATACATTTGCTCACTCAGCAGAGTTTCATTGAGTATTAGTTAGATGCCAGACACTATGTCCCTGTTTACATTCATAGAGGATTATTCAGGAAGTGCCTATCTTCCTAATACAGGAAAACTTAAAAATAATTACCTCCTAGTTTGTAAGTTTCTCAGTCTATCTTATAATCTATTAAATGTACAATATTTTCTTTTTTTTTTTTTAAAGATTTTATTTATTTATTTGACAGAGAGAGACATAGCGAGAGAGAGGGAACACAAGCAGGGGGAGTAGGAGAGGGAGAAGCAGGCTTCCCCGCGGTGCAGGGAGCCCGATGTGGGGCTCGATCCCAGGACCCTGGGATCACGACCCGAGCCGAAGGCAGACGCTTAACGACTGAGCCACCCAGGCGCCCCTAAATGTACAATATTTTCAATAGTTGAAACCCATAGGCTATTCTGGTTCTCTCCTTCCCAAGACTCTCATTTGTTCCAGGATTTGGTTGTGTAAAATAAAAATGAGCCACAGGGACTCACACTCAATAGCTACCATGAGGCAATGTATTTCTTCAACTCAAGCGTAACTTCCCGAGCTTGTCTCTCAAGAATCACTGATTGCTTCTTTTAGTAGGAGGGTTTAAATTCCAAAACTCAAAAAATAAGAAACTGGTACTATAACTTAGAAAATATTTGATTGAAGTACTTTTTCCCATTTCCTGAAACAATATAATATGAAAGAATTATAGGATTTTGAACCTGGAACAAACACAAGCAATTGCTTTCTCTAACCTCGTTTTAGAGATGGGAAAGTGAGTCTCAGGGAGGTTTGCATAAGGTTACAGAAGAGGTCAGCCTGGTTACCACGTCTCTAACTACTAATCCACGGAGAAAGCGAAGAGGTCTCACTTAAAGAACCCCCAAAAATCCACTCATGCTTTCAACTATTCACTGAGTACCTACTATTTTCTACTCATTGTTATAGATGCTGAGCAAATGAATGAATGGTTCCTATTCTCTAGGAGTCTACAATGCAGGTGAAATATGTATGCTGCAGTGTTTGCACAAAGTAATATGCTCACTTGAGTTTCACATTTCCTTTTATTATTTGCTTTAAGATTGCAAGTGGAGTGATTCATGGAGATCTCTAATCAGCATCACTTGCTCAGGGTTTTTCAAAGACACCAAATGAAGTATGCTCTATACTTAGGGGCTGAGCTTAGGGAGAGTCCAAATGATCCCAGAGAAACCCAGGAAAATGCTGGCTTAACCTGAGGAACAGCAAATATTTTTCCTTCCTTATGCTCCAAGCCAACACTGCATGCCCTATTGAAAAGTATTTTGGAAAGGAAACCAAGACACCCAGGCTGTGGGCCTTTTTTTAACCCCCCAAATACTGATTTCCCATCTGTGTACTTTAGCACTGGGTTCTTCAAAGGGTGAAAAGAGATTATAAATGAGAAAGCAGAGGTTGGATGGTTTTTTGTTTTGTTTAGAGAAGTCAATCCACCTCACCCTGTTTCCCTTACCTGTAAATTGTGGGTGTTGGACTAGATCAAGGAGGCAAATATAAACGCCCTCAGGAGCATGACAGATGATAGAAACGAGCAAAAAGGGGGCAGCCTTGGTGTAAAACAATAGAGTTTGTTGGAGTCCATGGCCAAATTGGGGAATGCAAGCCCATAAAAAGAACACAAGTCAAACAAAACAAAACAACACCCTGGGGCAGCCAAACTGTGGTCTCCAGATGACACACTCTGTAACAATCCATAAAAAAATACACCTTTGAGCATGGACAGGCACAGTTATTCAAGTTGCAGATGAAGAGACTCTCCACCAGACACCCTGCCTCTGACCCCCCAGGAAAATCAAGTAGCTCAAGTACAAAAGTTTGGAGAGGCAATAGGAGTGGGGTGGGGGTAAGAGGTAGGGAAATGGTGCAGGGAGGAACCTGGGGTGGAGAGAAGGATCTTGTGGGGTGATGGCTTAAAGCAGACAACTGGTCATAGCTAATCCATTCCACCAACGCACTGCCAGAAGCCCATGGCTTTCTGGGGAATCAAAGTGTTAAGGAGATCCCTGAGAGATAGAGCACACCCAAGGATCCCGAGTCTTCTGGCCTTACCTGATTTTCCTGCATCACCAGTTCTTTCATGGAGAGTTTCCTTCTCTTTTTGCAGAATGTTTCTGAAGATGGTATGCTGTGTACTCATTTGCAAAGGCACTCTGCCAATATTCCCAGCAAGTGGTGGAGGAGTCAATTTCCCCTCCTTTTGAATCTGAGGTGGCTCTGACTTCCTTTGACTAATTGAGCACATGTGACTTCTAGGCTGAGGCCCAAAGAGGCTTTGCAACTTGCATTTTCACCCTCTTCAAAGCCCAAAGTTGCCACAAAAAGAAGTCAGGGATATCCCGCTGGAAGGACAGGTGAAGGAGAGCTGACATCTCCAGCCAATAGCCAGAACCTTGGCCCCCGTGTGTGAGTGGGGCCACCTTGGACATTCCAGCCCCACCTAAACCCCCAGCTACATTTCGCCACATAATTGACCCCAGAGGGAGCAGAAGACCTACCCAGCTAAGCCCAGCCAACATAGCCCTAGATAACCAAAACAGGGACACAAAGTTATGGCCATTCAGCTACCAGCGCTCTTAGGTCAAATCTTTGACTTTCCAGAAGTCAAGCCCTTGATGGGACATTCTGAACAGGAGCTTGTATTTCAGAGAATCTGTCTTCAGGGGCTCCCGCATGGTTTTCCCCAACTGGATGGGGTTTACTTGAGAATTTGAGCTCTGTAAAACAGTACAAATATCATCAAGTTTGAGCCCCTTGTTGAATAGAATTTAAGACCAGAGGGGTTAACAAGCTGGTTCAGGGTCCTACAGCTGTCTAGTGGCTAAGTTGGGACTCGAATTCAAGGCTCATGAGTTTTAATCTACCGCTCTTTACAATAAAGCATGCTGCCTCCTATTGGTCCACAGAAAGATTTTCCTCACATCAGAATTATAAATAAACTCCCAGGCAAAACAATAGTCTCAGAAAGAATGGTTGCAAATATTTTGCAGTCTAATAGGCAAAATGTTGTGCGCTGTGGTATTGAAAGCACAGGCTTTGGGGTCAGAATGTCTGGGTCAAAGTCCTGGGTCTTCCACATATTTCCTGTGTGACCTCTTTGAGCCTATTCCTCATCTGTGAAACATCCCAGGGCTGTATACATGGAAGTGCTTTATAACTGATAAAAGCAGTCTACAGATACTAGTAAGAACTATTAATAGGAAAGCAGCCTGTACTTAGGACTTTACACTGTTTCCTTAGACTCCCAGGAGAATTTTCTGAGCGTTGACTTTGGAGTTGAAATTTGCCTCCACTGTGAAAATCAGACTAGAAATTATTCAAAGGAAAGCTTAAGCTTGCCCCCCACCCCTTGCCTGGAAACCTTCTCCTAGACTCCCACAGGAGGTGATAGACCGCTCTGAGGGCTGACTTGGGGATGGGGAGAACAATCGAGGAGTCAGCTCCACACCAGCTCCACACCCCACCACTCCCTGATGTGCTCTTGAGGCAGTGTTGACCCCTAATCACCCTGAGTAACGGTGTTAGATGAGATCCAAAGCATGATTCCAGGTTGTAGGGCAGTTTCCAGGCCTTCACCCTGCATGCTGCCTCCAGCCCTTACAAGCACACAGGGGTACCTCTCACTCCCTTGGGCCCGCAGATGTAAGGAAGTGCAGTTTCTAAGCCCTGTGTCCCAAACGGGACTAAGCTCGCCCTTGCCCCAGGCACTGGGAAACATCAAGTCTGCCCAGGAAAGAGCGCTGGATCTGTACCTTGACAATCACCCTTTCTTTCCAGGGCAGAGTACCATTCCCATCCCATTAGGGGTGGGGGGGTGCGGGGGGTGGGGGGGAGGGATGACACCTGCTCATGTCTCCAGGGGAAAATCAGCGTCCTGCCCCACCTCAGTCTATTTTCTGCAGCCATTCTCATGTATATTTCTCAACTGTGCATGTTCTCTGTGGTCTGGCAACCTGACAACAGTTTTTGTGAAGTGAGATATTGCTTCACTTCGCTCACCCTCCTCAAGATTCAGCCCATGGAAAACAGAAATTTGCAAATCAGGATCAGAAGCAGTGACTGTACCATCGATGCTGTGTGCGTGTGAGAGAGGCGGGAGAGGTCTGGTGGCAGAAGGAGATGTGCCGGGAATCCATGAGGCTGAAAACTTAGCCTGAGAAGGCATCACAGCCCGGAATCAAAAAGGGAGGCCTCGGCAGGCACTGGCAGAAATGCTGTGGGGGCGGGGATGCTTGATTTTAGGAAAGACAAGGCTTGTTGAAAGAACAGGGAGAAGGACACAGAATGGTGGGGTTAGTGTTGGAGAGCAGCGAAAGACAAGGCATGCCAGGCAAGGTTGGGGAAGACTGAGCGAGACGAACAAGGCCAAGTGCAATTTGGGGGATTTGCGTAGCAGGCTTGTCCGTCTCCCTCTCAATAGCCCCTTTCCTTCATCTTCCAACCTACATAACTGAATTGCCTAGTTTATTGTCTTATTAGAATGCAAGCTCTGTAGGGCATGGATTTTTTTTTTTTTTTTTTGGCCTATTTCTTTCAGTAATGTATCTCCAGCTCCTAGATTAGTAGGTGCCTAAGAAATAATTTATTGAATGAATGAATGGATTCAATAACATGTAATAGGTTGAAAGAGAAAAAAGAAGACAGTGAGCTTTTAGCTCATTGATAAGAGTCTGCAGCTTTGCTGTGGAAACAAACCGAAGGAGGACAAAACACAATTTCCTCCAGGAGCTGGGTTTGGAGTGCAAGAATGTCTGTGGCCGATGGGTACCAGTTGCTGTAAAAACTGGAAAGGCTGAAGAGATACTACCACTTCTAGATCTTCACCTCTGTATCTCCCTCCATAATTGTGTAAAGTCTAATTCCTACGATAAACCCCTCATCCCGTCATTCTCATAGGGACCCGGTTCTCCTGCCTAAGCCTTCATTGACAAAGTTACTGATACCAGAAGTAGTCCAGGAGAACAGAAGGTGAGGATGGGAATCTGGCATTGGTTTTCCTAGTGGTTAGCTTTAAAGGCATTGACGGCCGTGTTTCCCCTGGTCAAAGGTACACGGTATGGCCCAGAGTGACAAACGTGTCACCTAAAGTACTGTCTAGTCACCTGGAGTCAGATCCCTACAGTACGTAAAGGCTTTGGATGGCCAAGTAGTTGCTGCTATAGAACATTTTAGTGGAAATATAGTCCTTAAATACACAGTCAGCAGAGTCCTTATACTATGAGGTTGGTTGCTTCTAAGAGAGCTGGAGAGCTTGGAGAAGAAACTGATGAGCTTAGGGCTTTGCATTTCCAACCAAAGGTCTGCATAAGTTATCAGAAAGGCTCAATGACTGCTCTGAAAGAAACCATATCTCCATAGCCGCAGGGTTGAGATTTCTAAAAGCCAAGGCTAGTATCTAATTCTGCAGGTGGGGTGCCTTCCTACAAGATAAAGGATCTGCAGTAAACCAGAAGCAAATATACAGTGCCCCCTCCTCATAGCTAGCATGCTTGTGTCTAAGAAGCAAGGGGTGAAAGTGGGAGTAGCTCTTCTCACTATTAGATAGAATAGCCCAGGTAAGGAGTTTTGGCTCTTTATATTGATGCTGCAACATTGAATTTAATAGTTCTGTAAAGCATCCTGCCTGAGGGAGAAGTGACTCCACCAGTAAACAGTCAGTGTTCCATTAAATTGCAAGCTGGGATTTCCCTCTAGTCAGTTTGGGTTTTCTGTGCTAATGAACCAACAGTCAGTTCTGAGAGGCTGATTTTTGTTGACTGTCAGCTGGTGTTTCTTACCACCCGGTTTCCAGTTGACTTTGACCAATGGGAGGCACTGGCTGAAGATTCACAGGGTGGGAGGAGAGAGAGATTGAAGTATTTATTCACCTGACTCCCTCACTGCTGGGTCATGGGTTGACGGACAGTGGCTGTATTCCTCTACCAAAGACCACAGTCCCATCAGATGGACCTCTTGTATAGCTATAAACCTCTCTGGCTTCTAGAATTTGACACTTCAGGCCCAGGCTTCCTGCTGTTGTTAGATGCTGAGTGCTTAACCCTAGCCCCAGCTGCGTCAATAGTTCATTGAGTCACCCCTTTGAAATATGTGGGCCACCCTGCCAGTTCCCTGACTAATGCCAGGAAGTTGTGATCTCGGTCTCATTTTGGTCACCTTATTTAATTTTCTTATTAGCTTTCATAATTATTAACTTGATTGCCTTGGTCTTTTTTTTTTAAGATTTATTTATTTATTCCAGAGAGAGCGAGAAAGTGCAGGGGGAGGGGAAGAGAGGAAGAGAGAGAAGCAGACTCCCTGCTGAATGCAGAGCCCAACATGGTGATTTCAGGACCCATGAGATCACGACCTGAGCTGAAACCAAGAGTTGGACGCTTAACCAACTGAGCCACCCAGATGCCCCTGGGTCTTTCTAAGAACAAAGTTGTACCATCTCTGAATAATTCATTTTGATTAGAAGAAAAGTTTTTTAAAAAGTGGCAGAACAGTTAGGCAAACATTTTTCAGAATACAAAAAGCAAAAAACCATAAACAAATCTGAAAGATTAGAATTCATCGAAGTTTAAAACCTGTTGCTTTTCAAAAGATACTCTTAAGAAAATGTAAAGGTAAGCCCACACTGGGAGAAAATATTTTAAAGGTGTATATTTGATAAAACAAAACAAAACTTGTATTCAGAACACATAAAGAGCACTTAGAACTCAAGAATAAGAAGACCAAAAAATCTTAATGGGCAACTATAAAGATTTTAAATGGACAAAAAATTTGAACAGATATTTCACCAAAGAAGATAGATGATGTAACGTAAGCAAATGGAAATCCAAATTAAAATTACAATGAGATAGCACCACACACCCACTAGAATGACTACTATTTAAATGGCTGAAAATACCAAATGTTGGCAAGGACGTAGAACAGCTAGAACTCTCATATATTGTTGGTGTAAATATAAAATAGTAAAACCACTTTGAAAGCCCAGTTGGCAGTTTCTTAAAAAGTTAAATATACACTCAACATATGACTCAGCAATTCTCCTTTTACACATTTACCCAAGAGAAATGAACCTGGGCCCACATGAAGACCTGTATGTAAATGTTCATAGCAGCTCTAGTCATCATAGACAATGATTGGAAACAACTCAAAACAATGCCACCAACAGGCAAATGGATAAATAAAGTGTGGTATAGTCATACAATGGAATACGACTTCACATCAAAAAGGAATAAATTGAATGTGCATGAAACAACATGGATGAATCTCAAAATCCTTATGTTCAGCTATAGAAGACGAACACAAAAGAGTATGTACCGTATGATTCCGTTTACAAGGAATTCTAGAAGTTACAAATCTAATCCGCAGCCACAAAAGTAGACCAGCAGTTTGCCTGAGACTGGGGTATGGGGAATGGAGAGGAGAATGACTAAGACGGGCCCCAAAGGATCTCTTGGGGGAGACAGAAATATTCTGCATGTTGATGGAGATGGTAGTTACACATTTGTCTAAACTTGTTGAAATGCACACTTAAAATTTATGCATTTCATTGTTTGTCAACTATACTTCAATAAAGTTGATCAGAAAAAAAAAGCAGAATACATTGTTGTGATTCCAGCATGCTCAGACACTCCTCTTCACAAATCATTTTCGGATTGCAATCACAGTTGTTCAGCAGCAGCCTCTGGAACTGGATGACAGCCAGTAAACACACTCCCAGATGCTAGAGCATCAATCACAATGAAGAGATCGTATTTCAACTCTTGTTTGGGGGATGTGATGTATTCCCTGACCTCAAAGAGGCCGCTACCACCTGCAATGGAATACGGTATTCCACAGATAAAGGACTGGACTCTGATCCATTATCTTACTCTCTCCTATAGTTTAACACCCATAATTTTTCTCCTTTTATCCCACAAGATTCAAGACTGTAGGAAAGCTATGCAGGATAAAGATTACAAATGAGGAAGTGTACCCAGATTTAAAGGTGGCCAGTTACCTCCAAGACAAGTAATTCCAAAGAGACAATCCTCACATTCCAGTAAAAATAGCTCTGACTCAAGCTCTGTCTCTAGCTGAGCTTCCCCAACACATACAAGAAAGGGCTTAGCGGTTTCAGGACAAATCAAATGCAAGAACTCCCTACTTTTTCTTTGCTACACTCAGCAAACAAGCATCATCCTAAGCCAACAATTTGTCTTTGACTAAACAGGCTTTATTTTTTAGTTATTACCATTTTATACTCTCAGGGGTGAAGTGATGAAGCAAAATCTCTGCTAAGTAGACCATAAAGTTTGTCACCAGTCCAAGAATTAGACACACCAACAACCTAGACAACATTATCTAGAGCTTTTTTTAAAAAAAACTTACATGGAATCTGGCCTGTGGCCAAGGAAATGATATGAAATCGGCACAGCGTGAGGTCATGGGGAGGATGGCATTTAAGAGAAGAGGGTTGGCAGACAGGCTGATTAAATGCATACACTGTGTAGACTCACTTCCCTAGAATCCAAAAACCTGAAAATTCAAAGACAATTTTTTGCTGAATTATTTAAGAATATTGGATGTTCATACTAAAAAAGGCAAAGGTATTTCAAGTGTGTAAAGTGGTATCTAAATCAAAGAAAAGCTTATATTTGATATAATTTAACATTGTATGTATTGTCTCTATTTGAAAATTAAAAACCCAGTATTTCATGATTATAACTCTCAATAAGCCAAGATATTCAATTTATTAATCTAGAAGCTCCTGAGAAGCAGGAACTATTTCCTGTTTATGTCATCCCAATACCCAGCAGAGTGCCAAGCACAAAATGTACATTCAATAGGGTGCCTGGGTGGCTCAGTCGTTAAGCTTCTGCCTTCGGCTCAGGTCATGATCCCAGGCTCCTGGGATTGAGTCCCACATTGGGCTCCCTCCTCGGGGGGAAGCCTGCTTCTCCCTCTCCCACTCCCGCTGCTTGTGTTCCTGCTCTCGCTATCTCTGTCTCTGTCAAATAAATAAATAAAATCTTTATAAAACAAAAAGTGCATTCAATAAATGTTAACTGAAATAAATGAAAGCATGCAGTATGGTTCAATTTTTTAAAAAAGGAAAAAAGCCATATATATATATATATATATAATATATATATATATATATATATATGAACACGAAAAAAATGTGGCAAGATGCACACTGAACTTTTACCGAGAAATACCTCATGGATTGGAGTCAATGGGGAGAATTGAACTCTTCCTGTACTACATAACACAGTGGTCAGAATCACAGACCCAGGAGTCAGACTAGGTTCAGATCCCAACCCTACTTCTCATGTGTGTTGTTGAGCAAGTTCTTAGCCTCCGTGTGCCTCATGCCCTCAGCTGTGAATGGCAATCACAATAGTTCCAACCTTACAGGTTTAGGATGAGGATCGAGATCATGTATATAATGCACCTAAGGTGCTTGGCATTTAGCAAGTACTTGATTCATGTTAGCTAGTAAGGTGCACAGGTAAATATTTTGAGAGATGGCATGCCTGCAAAGGTTTTTCTCATACTCTCATACTAAATTATGCTTGTTTGATTAGGTATAAAATTCAGCATTGGAAATTTTATTCCCTCAGAATTTGAAGACATTGCTCGGGCACCTGGGTGGCTCAGTCGTTAAGCGTCTGCCTTCGGCTCAGGTCATGATCCCAGGGTCCTGGGATCGAGCTCCGCATCGGGCTCCCTGCTCCATGGGAAGCCTGCTTCTTCCTCTCCCACTCCCCCTGCTTGTGTCCCCTCTCTTGCTGTGTCTCTGTCAAATAAATAAATAAAATCTTTAAAAAAAAAAAAAAAAGAATTTGAAGACATTGCTCGGGTGTCTTTTAGATTCTGACAATTCCACAGAGAAGTTTGGTACCTTTCTGATTCTTTGTTTAAAACTTGAGTTTTCTCTCTGGAAGCTTTAGGATCTTCTCTCAGTCCCATGTGTTCTGAAGGTTCACCATGAAGACTTAGCACTTTCATCCATTGTGCTATGCATTCAGTGGACATTTTCAGTCTGGCAACCCATGTCCTTCAGTTCTGGGAGATTTTCATAAATTATTTCCTTGATAACTTCCTCCCCTTTGTTTTTGCTGCTCTGTCTCTTTGAAATGTCTTTTGTTGTTGCTGCTGCTTTTGTTCTCTATTGTTCCCTATTTTCTTTCTCCTTATCTTTTTCCTTTATATTTTGCAGAAATTTCAACTAATTTCTCAAAATTTCTATGGAGTTTTAAAAAAATCTGTCCTATGACATTTTTAATTTCCAAGAGCTCTTTTTGTTCCCTGAATGTTTTTTTTTTTTTTCTTCTTCCTGTTCTTCTTCTTCTTCTTCTTCTTTTTTTTTTTTTTTTACATAACATCTGTAGTCTTGTTCATGGATGTAAAATACTCTCCTAGACTTTTGAAAATGTTAAGAGGTTGGTCTTTCTCTCCAATTTTCTTCTCCCTGTATGGTCTCTGTTTCCTTCATTTTATTTCTCATTTGTTTTATTTTCTATCTTTCGTATTAAAGACTTTCTTCAAATGCCTGGCATTCCTTCTCTGTCTGTTCGAATTTAAGAGCAGGGCACTAAAAGGTTGATTGGATGTGTTTGTTGATTGCAGGCTTCCCTGACAGATGAAATGAACAGGCCATGTCACTGGAGCCTCTCTGGTGTCATTATCTCTAGGTCTTTTCTCTTGAGCTAGCCAGAATCCCCAGAGAGATACCTTCCATTTCCCACCTCAGAGAAGCTTGAGCTCTGGGGGCTAGCAGGGGAAGAGAACGAAAAGTCTCAGCACTCAGTATATAAACTTTTAATTGATCACCTTGTTTGTGGTACAGCACCAATCTGTAACAGTAACTGGTGTCCCTAGGCCAGAAACCCATTGTTCTCTAGTCTTTTTGTGGGGTGGGGAGTATTAGGGAAGGGCAACTAGCCTCTTAAAAAGGCTTTCAAATTGTCCATCTCTTTAGCCCTGCCTGCCTTCATCCCCACTTCTTGATGTACCTAAATACCTCCAAATTTCTGGGCCACTGAGTCGCTCAGAGATGTAAAAACTGGGATGCTCCTATAGTCTTTTCTACTCTTGGCTTACGGTTTAGCCTTTTTAGAGGTGTGCTAAACAAGTTACTCACCCATGTACTTTCCAACTTACGGTTTTCTCCTTTTCCTGTCTTGCTGGGCTTTTGCCTGTAAAAACATAACTTTACTGCCATTTTATTTATATTTCAGAAAGGAACAGAGATAAATGCAGGTACACAATCCACTTTTCAACCAGAAGTCACCCACAAAGTTATTTTCAAAGGAGAAAGTTTCAGTAGGATTCAGTAATGGATTGTATATAAGAAGCAAATAAGAAATAAGTCAGACATAATTCCAAGATTTCTAGTCTGGGTGATCAGGAAAATATGATGTCATTTACAGAAACAGGAAAACTGGAAAGGGAACAGATGGGGTGAGGACGGTAACAGATGGTTCTGGTGGGTTTCGACATATTGAAATCGAAGTGATGGGAAACATCCAAATGGATGTGTTATGCAGACAACTGGAAGTGCAGTAATGGAACATGGGGAAGGGTGAAGGCTGGATATGTAGATAGAGGAATAAACTGTATTTAAGTCTATTAAGGTAAGTGAAGGTAGGAAAATATTGAAGAAGTGCTTAGAAAGAATAGGAGGGCAAATACCTAGGCTTGAAGAATATCAAAGAACAGGGAAAAGGAAAAAAAAAGAAGTTTTTACTGAGGAAAAAAGAGTATGGTTAAAAATGGAAGTTAATCAGTATTGTATGATATTGTGAAACCTAATAACAGTGTGTAGGCTTGGACAACCACCAGGCTAGGAAGTGGCTGAGTTCAGACAGAACTTTGGGATAGAGCAGGAGGCCAAAAAAAAGGGCCATTTTAGGGTATTAAGATCACAACTAGAACTGAGGAATATGGACTCCAAGGGAGGCTGTGACACCAATACATTAGACTAACGGAAAAGGCCAGTTGACATCAGAATCCTACAAGTCAAGGTCAAAGCAGAGGCCAAGTGCTGGTGAGTCCATCCTGGCCAGTGTGCTGGGGGAGGATATAAGAACAGTAATTGGTGGAGATTCCAACAGGTAGGTATTGGAAGTCTCTGGGATGCAGGTGTAGGGTTCAGAGACCCAGACACGGGGGAAATCTGGGCAAGTCGCTGAAACAGGGAATGAAATACACAAAAAGCAAGAGCTCAGATAATGAAGTACTCTGGTCAGAGGTGGGACAGCCGCAAAATCAGCTTAGGGTGAATCACAGGATGCTGAAGTAGGATCTCCTAAGAGCCTCCCTGCTAGGAACATGCCTTAATCCTAGATTTGAGTGGGGCTGAGCTAAAAGGTGGCAGTTAAAATAAAGAAAACTAATCTATTAAAATATAACATCCTATAACCCAGAAAGTCCATCTCGGCATTTACTCTAGAAAAATACTGAATATGCCCAAAGAAGCATATTCAAGGATTCTCATTGAAACATTGCTGGCAACCAAAGAATTGAAAACAACCTTCGGGTTCATCAATAAGAGAATAATTATGTGCATCCATACTGAAATAATGCATAGCAATAAAAAATAATGAGGAAGTTCTTAGTGATTGACATTGGAAGATCTCCAGTACATAATGTTGAGTTGGGGGGATAAAAAGTGGCACGATGTTATGAACTATGTGAAACTTTATGTTTTTGAGAGGAGAGAGAAAGAGATCTGCCAAATGTAGAGGGTTCCGGCGGGGTAGAACCTGGTAATCATTGTAGATCATTTACATTTTGACATATCTCATACTGCAAAGATGCTGAGTCAGGAAGAACTAAGAAAAGGCAGATAGCTTTGGATGGAAGGGATCCGTCCCTAACCTTCAGGAGAGCCCCCGCAGCAGAGCGGTAGAGCAAGAAGATTGCAGGTTAGTGGGCGTGGTCTCTACAACTCCTCACCTGGGCCTTACAGGTAAGAGAGGAACACCGAAGCTGTCACAGAAGGAAAGGTCTAGCGCAGAATTTTTAGACCAAGGGAGATCTGGGCATATACTTGAAGTGGGAAGGAAGAAAGCCCTTCTGTGGAGGACACAGGGGTAGAAAGCAGTGGGCTTGTAGAATACTGAGGTTCTAAAGGAAACTGGGAGCCCACCTTGCCCCCTTATTTTCCAGTTGAGGAAACTGAGGCCTGGGGAGGTGTTGCAGATGAAGCCCATGGTTTGGAACCCAGACTCCATCTCTTAGTAGCGTGGGAACTGCTTTGAGCCACTATTTCCTCATCTTTGAACTGGAAATAAAAGCTGCCTGCTTCAGAGAGTGGCAAGCCTTTGTTTCTACTTCTCTAATAATTATTATTCCTACTATTAATGAACATTTATAAATATCCACTATGCCAGGCCCTCTTGTAGTGCTTCACACAGACTAACTTATTTAATTTTCATAATAACCCTATAAGAACTATTATTATTCCCTTTTACAACGCAGAACTGAGGCATAGAGAAACAGTACGTTACACAGCCAGGAAGTGATGGGTCAGGGTTCAAAGCAGGCAGCTATCTCCTGAATCCAAGCTCTTAATTGCTCGGTCTACTGCCTCTAAATTAGGTTACGTGAAGTGCCTGACACAGGGCCTTGCTTGTGGCGAGGGGTCAACCAAGTGGGAACAATTATCGCTAGTTTGAGAAGGAGCTAGAACACAGGCTTCTTGGTGGCCAGGTTTACCCCTTTACACCACACGGCATTGGTCACCTTGTTCTGAGCTACGCTGGAGAAGAAGGAGAAATGAAAAAACAAAACAGAAAACCAGCTGCTCTCTCAGCAGAGGAAGTCAGGGCCCAAGTGAAACTCAGAAAGGGAACTTCTGAAGCCCGGGGGCCTTATGGCGTATCGGTCAAACCCCATTTCAAGCTCGTTTTTTCTACTGGAGTTGCGCTGAGTCAAGGATTGCTTAACACAAGGGAAGCATCAGTCACCATTTGGTAGTCTTTCTGGCTCTGTGGAAATTTTTACTCCATTTTAGAGTTGCAACACAACTGGTTTTTATCTCTTTCGTTGTGACCCCTCATCATGGGTGTTCAGACACAGGACACGTGGTAGCGCCGTGGTGGCTTTCCAGTAGGCTGGCCCATCTCCATTTAAAGGCTGTGAGAGTAGTGGAGCTCTCCTTCACCTTCTACGTGAGAAGATCTCCACCGCCCTAAAATAGATGCCCTCGCTAGCAGCCTTGGTGAAGTGGCCAGGGATGGGAGTGTAGATCGCCGCTGCGCAGTTGGGAGAGATGTGGCCCAGACCGACCATGGGAACGAAGCTGCCCTTCAGCTCTCTGGGGAGGGGCACGCCACGCTCCTCAGGCCACATGTGCCCCCAACACACATTTTGGCTTTTAAAAAAGCAGCTTCGGCATCCAAGATTGCCGTCAAATGGAGGGACTTGAAATGCTTCGCGTGAGTCTACACAATGTACATCACAATAAAGGCAATCACAGATCAACAGCTGTGAGATCCAAAATGGTCACTGCTCTTCTTCCTCTTTGTGCCTATAATAAAACTCATTAGGAACTTAATGAGAATCGAAGGACTTTTTTCTTTATGTTATTCTGAAGATGTAGCACTAATTAGAAACCCAGAGTGTTTTTCCACAGAGCCTGGGGCAGAAGGGGGTGGCGGTGGAGTACAGGTAAGATGTCCATTCGTTCCATAAACACTTAGAAGGACCTGTTATGGGTTCTGCATTGAGTGTTTAGAGGGCGGGGGTGAGAGAGAGCAGAGTATAATCACTACCCTTCAGGAATGATAATTTACTACACTATAAGAGACAGAGCTAGGATTCTAGGCTGGTCAGAGCACTTGAATTCATCTAGTTAATATGGGCCATGTGACTCTGGGTGAGTGACTTGGTCTCTGCAAGCTTCCCTTTCCTCATTGGTAAAATGGAATAATGACAGGACCGCCACCATAGTGTTGCTGTAAGAATTCAATGAGATAATGTATTTAAGAAATTGTATAGAATGTCTAGTACATAGTTAGAGCTCATTGTATGTTAGTTATTATTGTTGTAAATAACCAAAAGCAGTTAAGAATCACAGTAATCATGGTGATCATGAAGATAAAATTCATAGAGATAGAAATGTTTTGAATAGGAATATACCTAGAAGGGATTTGGCTCCCTAGGAGGTTGGAAGTTTCAGAAAACATTTGACAAGAATGAAAGCTGTGAGTTCTTCCAAAATAAGGATTCCTCTTCTCTTCAAAGGATCTCAACTCCAGTCCCACGTCTAGACTGCTACATGGCCTGACCCCACTGCCTTTTGCTGACCACTCCCTGGGCTCTGGACCTGACTTCATGGCGTTTCCTAGGACCCCGCCCCTCCAAATGCAAAAACAATCTTCCTAACTAAATCTTAATCTCCTCAACTCCACTTTCCCTGCTCCCCTGACCACAGGGTGGCCTAGGCCAGTTTTCTGCTATTCACACTGTCTCCTCGTTTAGCCTTAACATTTTTCTTTAAAACTTGTTTCTTTCGTGCACACTTCTTTCCTGCCCTCCAGAAACAAGATAAGATTAGAAATGTGACCAAAAGTCTGGGCAACTACTTTTCTTTCTTAGGGATATTTCCATGTGTCCTTTGCTGACCTGGCAAGATGTTTGAATGGGGGAAGGAGATTAAGAGTTTCTTCCAGGTGAGTTGGCCCCGTGGTCACATACTCCAAACCCCCACACTTGCCCTTTAGAGCGAACACAATTATTATTAGTTGGATGTCAGTTTTTTTAAATGGAGGGGCCCGTGAACTTCTTCCCTGGCCCCAGATGTCAAGGAAATGTAGCGAGGGTGCAGGGAAAGTGACAGGCCCTGCCCGAGGAGTCTGCCTACGGGCCTCCCGGTTAGCAGCGGCAACAGTCCAGCCCTGGGCTCTCCCTGCACTGTAGAGTTCTGGCCCCCAGGACACACCTGGATATTGTAGAGCAGCTCACCAGGCCAGGCGGAGTGTTAATGAAAACAGAGTGCGTGGGAATATCTTCAAATCACCTGGTGCTTTGGGGTCTGTGCTGGGGCCCAAGCTGACCTGACTGCATAATAGACCCACCCGACATAACTGGAAGTGGAAGCTGGAGGTTTCTTTGAGACGGGCAGCCACTGGCATGAGAATGACTCTGGGCAAGTGCGGCTGGTGTCCTAGGCTCTGTGCTAACATCCCCTGGCCTGACCTCCTCAGGGTCCCAAGGGCCTGATGGTTATCTCCACACGGAACCTGAAGAGATAAGGTCCTAACGTTTCTATGAGGGAAATGCAAAGGGGACCCAGCCCTCCCTGTCTCCATTTATTTTTATTTTTTCAGTAGGCTCCACACCCAGTGCGGAGCCCAATGTGGGGCTTGAACTCACGACAGTGAGATCAGGACCTGAGCTGAGATCAAGAGTTGGATGCTTAACAGACTGAGCCCCCCAGGCACCCCTCCATTTGTTTTTAAAAGAAGGCCTGAGACTCCCCTGTCAGACAACCTCAGTCCTTTGGTAGGCATCAGATTTGTCATGGTCCACATGAATTTGCAACTTTGAGGTTGAAATAGTTCCATTGTCTTATGGTTAGTACAGGCTTTGAAAGTATCACCCCGCGGGTTACTCACTGTTTGGGGTTGGGGGTGGTAGAAAAAGCAGCTTTGCAATGGATGGCTCAGTGGTCACCTCGAGAACCCATGGATCCGTCCAAGCGTCCAGACTCCCCGTGGATGCAGTGTGCCGCACGCAGGACCGGCTAGAGTCAGCGCTGCTCACTAGCTGCACCTACATCTAACAAGCCTTTAGACCTGACTCCCAACCCACAGACAATTCAGGGGCTGGAGAAACAAGTGAAATGACACCAGGAGGAGACCACCCGATCCAGAATGTGGGACATTCCACAGGCTCTCCAACAAGTTAGTGGCATGAAAGGGTGGGAGGGTTGCTTGAGAGAAAGAAGAGTTGACGTTTTCGAGATAGAACACTCCCCAAACACAGAACACAACAAAAGGCTGTGGCCTCAGACGAGTTACTGACCTTCTCTGGGCCTGACTTCCAGGGCTGCACGAACAGAACAGTGAGTGGTGGTTCACAGGGCTGTGGTGAAGACTGGGAAAATGCCCAGGCGTCCAGGAGCGAGCCGCTGCTTGGGGAGCACACTAGACATCCGGGTACTCACCACGATGTCCCTACAGCCCAGTCCGACGGGGCGGGCCTTCCTGCTTATCACTTACCAGCCCCTTTACATAACAATACTGAACCCACCTTGTCGGAAATATCATCTCCCCAAACACGAAGCCTCTCATACACTCGGTCTTCCTGAGCTGAGGCTCAAAAAGTCACCGGAGGCCTGCCTGCATGGGGATCCGGTGAGACCTGTTCAGCAGAGGCTGGGGGTGCCCTGGGGGCACCCCCAGGCCTTTGCCATTTCGGGGCGCCCTGCCAGCACTCATCTCTCTGGATCTGGGGCTTTCTCTGACTGCTAGAGCCTGCTCTGCCCTCAAGAGTGTGCCCAGCTGGGGGCGCCTGGGTGGCTCAGTCGTTAAGCGTCTGCCTTCGGCTCAGGTCATGATCCCAGAGTCCTGGGATCGAGCCCCGCATCGGGCTCCCTGCTCTGCGGGAAGCCTGTTCTCCCTCTCCCACGCCCCCTGCCCCTGCTTGTGTTCCCTCTCTCACTGTGTCTCTCTCTGTCAAATAAATAAAATCTTAAAAAAAAAAAAAAAAAGAGTGTGGCCAGCTGGACGCACCAGGCAATGAGCATCTCTCTCCCCTCCCCTGGCTCTTCCAGCCTGGCTCCCTGGCTTCGGCACTCACGGGAGAGCTCCCAAGGGTGTCCTCTACACCATTTCTCACGAACCCGCAGCACAGCTAAGTTCTGCTCACTCACAGTAGAACAAGCTAGATCATACCCCCTTTATTAGCTTTAATTCCTTCTCTGAATTACTCCCCCCCCACCACCTGTGTTTTCTGGGAGCACATCCTAAATCCACTCGCACCGGAAGCTTTGTCCAACACCACATACGTGAGTTTACCTTTTACCCTAAGGGCAGTAGGAAGCTGGTGAGGTACTCACTAGACGGTAGCTCTTAGTAAGTGTCCCAGAGAACCAAGTTCTGCCCCACTCTTTGCCTTTCCATCATCAGTGCTGGATTTTGAATCCAGGAGTCTTAAGTGCTGTGTCTCATTCACCTCAGCTACTTTCCATGTAGTGCCTGGCCCAGCGGGCTGCCTCTGGCTCCTCATCAACAGTAGCCTCCCCATCCTGCTTGCCCAGGGGCAACAGGCAAGGAAATTGGAGGTACCCCCAGAGCCCTGCTTACACAGGACCTATGTGGGCATTGTAGCCATCTCGGCTGTGAACTGTTACATAGAAATTAACTACTGCTCTCTGCTTGGAGGCATATGAAGTCTAAGTGTAAAATCCTGCAAAGGGCATCATGCCAGTTTTAGCAAGAAACATCTAGACGGGACGAAGGTTGGAGGGAGCCTCTGGCTGCCTGTGAGTCCAGCGCCAGGGACCTAACCTTCCACGGGATAACTAAGAGAATCCTGGAACAGACCCGTGGGAAACTGCCCTGCGCTAATAAAGAGAATGCTAAGCCCCTGCCTTGCTTCAGCATGCTTGAGCATGCTGACAAGACCCAGAACAAGCCATAAGCACTGAGATCAGGCAGCTGGCCAAACCATTAGCAAGGCTTTGTGTACTGCTCTTGGAACAACTTCAGAAAGAGTATGGGTCCAAGTGGGTATTATGATGGGAGACTCTTGGGAAAATCTCCGTAGCACCCTGACAACTACTGGGTAACATATTTTTCCTTCTCGTGAGAAGCAGATGGAATAAACAGATTGAGCCTGTTGTTCCATTATTCTATTGTTGTAAGCAAAATACACCAAGATCTGTGTCTTTTTTTATTATTATTTTTATTATGTTCAGTTAGCCACTGTATGTACATCATTAGTGTTTTTTTTTTTTAAAGATTTTATTTATTTATTTGACAGAGAGACAGAAGAGCACAAGCAGAGGGAGTGGCAGAGGGAGAGGGAGAAGCAGGCTCTGCACTGAGCAGGGAACCCGATGCGGGACTCAATCCCAGGACCCTGAGATCATGACCTGAGCCGAAGGCAGACGCTTAACCATCTGAGCCACCCAGGTGCCCCATCATTAGTTTTTGATGTAGTGTTAATGAAGATGTTAAAAATAGAGCAATTGCACTACTGGGTATTTACCCCAAAGATACAGATGTAGTGAAAAGAAGGGGCACCTGCACCCCAATGTTCATAGCAGCAATGTCTGCAATAGCCAAACTGTGGAAGGAGCCAAGATGCCCTTCAACAGATGAATGGACAAAGAAGACATGGTCCATATATACAATGGAATATTACTCAGCCATCAGAAAAGATCTGTGTCTTTTACTAAGATACAAACTGGTAGCAAGGGAACAAATTTAAGATTAGCAAATACTTTGCCTATATCTGTTTGTTTAGCAATTGTGCTGATTTGCTTTCTGTTTGTATTTTAGATAGAAAAAAAAAAAGGAAAGGAAAAGAAAAGCAGAAACTTGCCCCCAGAAGGTCCCCAAAGTAAGCATTGCATTAAGATTGGATGTCATCATGGACACGTGATTTCTGCCCTGAGGAAAGGCATACATGAAGTCAGAGTGGCTAGGAGCTCAGCCACAGGGAACAGGAAGCCCTCTGTCCTCACTGCACTTCCAAGAGCCCTGGGCAGCTTTCCTGGGCCACCTGGACAGAGGAAGACTGTCGGGCAGAGGGCCAGAGCAGAGAGGAGGGTATCTCTGTATTGCTTCGCATTACATTTAGTGGCAAAGAA
The DNA here is from genome assembly GCF_964656455.1 of Halichoerus grypus. Taxonomy (NCBI): domain Eukaryota; kingdom Metazoa; phylum Chordata; class Mammalia; order Carnivora; family Phocidae; genus Halichoerus; species Halichoerus grypus. The sequence goes on along the minus strand of NC_135719.1, from coordinate 110,765,900 downwards.
AATAAAAGAGGGGACGCAGGGAAAGGAAAATCTTTTGGGAAGATCTCTTTATTTGGTGTCCTCTAAACTTCATCTCAAAGCAATTAAAAATAAAGTACAGACTTTCCCAGAACAGGGAGACATCCTTGATCTGTGCAGAATGCAGGACATATGCATTCGACAACACATCACTGACAACGGGGGTTTCTGAACCCGGACACTAGCACTGGCCAGGTTAGCATTTAGTTCAGCAACACCAGCCACCAGCTGAAGCGTCACTCTGGGCCACTTTGGTCCATCCTGAACTTTAGGACATGTGGCTCATCACACGCCTCTTCACCCTGTTTTTATGACTTCTTGAAGGCTAGAAGCTCACATTTTTTTCTTTTTTTAAAGATTTTATTTATTTATCTGAGAGAGAGAGTGAGAGAACGCACGAGAGGGAGGAGGATCAGAGGGAGAAGTGGACTCCCCGCTGAGCTGGGAACCCAATGTGGGACTCGATCCTGGGACTCTGGGGTCATGACCTAAGCCAAAGGCAGACAGACGCCTAACCGACTGAGTCACCCAGGCACCCGAAACTCACATTTTCACTTCTGGGTCCACAATTTAAATTTCTGGGGGGAAAAAAAGACTCTAAAATTTGTTTTTAGTAGTCATTAGTAAGAGGAAGCCTTTTGCCTTAGAAGGAAGAAAATACACGTTCTGCAATTTAGGCCTATCTTGAGTGACTGTTTAGAACAGAGACCATATATTAAGGGGTAAATTTCAGTGTAAATTCTTGAGACAAACATCTATGGACAATAGTTAAAGTGTAACCTTATTTTAGGAAAGGAAAGAAGGGAGGGAAGGAAGAAAGAAGGCAGATATCCTAAAGATGTCTTTAAAAGGATTATTATAACCAAAGGTTGATGTTCTCCCAGTGAGAGATAAAATATATAAAAACTCCTTGACCTTAAGTGAAATCCGTGGTAGCAATACATTTTAAGAAACTCATGTATGGGGGCGCCTGGGTGGCTCAGTCAGTTAAGCATCTGCCTTTGGCTCAGGTCATGATACCAGGGTCCTGGGATCGAGCCCCACATCAGGCTCCCTGCTCAGCGGGAAGCCTGCTTCTCCCTCTCCCACTCCCCCTGCTTGTGTTCCCTCTTTCGCTGTCTCTCTCTCTCTGTCAAATAAATAAATAAAATCTTAAAAAAAAAAAAAAAAAACTCATGTATGCACTGGCTGTCATCAGGGTAGCAGGCATGTGATGGTCTGGTTTTAGCATTTAATTCAATGATGTGCTTGCAGATTTGGGTAAAGATATAAATTTGATTCAACTGATCTCATTTAACAGTTTATGAAAAAAAGCTTCAATTTACCTTTTTTCCATTTGTTTTGCTTCAGCATTTCCCTACCAAGTAGGTCTGATTGTACTGTCACCCTCACATTCAATGTATAGATAAATATAGTGGGAAATAATCACTGGGAGGAAAATTAAGGTTTGGGTCATACATCAACTCTGCTTAGTTGGCATCCAAACACATAATTCACATTGCTGAACAGACTCCAGTGATTGCTTATCCATTACAGATCAATTGCAGAAAAGGCTGTAACATTATTAGAAGCATAATTTAGGAATCCTTTAAACATTTAAGATTTAAACCTCACTTACTGAATAGCCAATACACAGTAATTAACCCATGTGTGAAATTACATTCAACCCTAAGGGATATTTATATACATGTTGTTTTCAATCCTGTTTGAAGCCTTTCTAAGCAAACTGTACACTGAAGGATCAAAAGGCAGTCTTAACCAACCTGACTCCAAACCACCACCTATCCTAAAGAATATCACCTTACCATTCATCACCTGCATAATATAAAACATCCAAACGTATATATCTATAGCCCATTAAGAAACTCATTTGTCCAATATTAGGCTGTTTAAATTTTATAATGTACTACCCATTAACATCCACAATCATTGAGCAGTTGAATAGTTTTCTTTGTCTGTCGCTGCTCAGAACCCACTTCTACTGCCGTCAGCATTCCTGTTTGATCACATAGTATCTGGTGAAAATCTGCCTTTCTTTGCCCCAGGCTCCTTATCTCCAAGCGCCATCTTAACCAAGGTGGAGGGCCGAGAAAGTAGGGATGACCCTGGGAAGTCCATCAAAACTAAGACGAGAGTTTTCAAATCACGATCCTATAGACAAAGGTAGGAAAAGTTTTCACAGAAGACAAACAATCGCTGTTGTCTTGCCAGCTCTAAAAGTTGTAAGAAGTGTAGAGGTCACCTCACCCACCCTCTGATACCAAACTCCTACATAAAGCCTTCTGTCATTCAAATGTAAAACGTTCTACTGTTAGAGAGCAGGAAAATCCATGTTATCTCCTCTGAATGTGTGTTGAGTTTCTGTAGAATTTAAATCCCCTACACAAGATTCCTTAAGTTTTGCACAAGGCCAGCTAGGTGTGGACCAAGAACAAAATCAGAGATTTCAGGCTGTGAAAAGCAGCTTTGAAGCTTTACCTCCTTCTTTCCTTTGGATCTGAAGTCTGAAGAGAAAGGTTAAGAGTAGGGCCAATAGGCTCTTGGCTCACTCCCGGTCTTGAAGAAAGGAGTGTCTTGAAGGAAGGTGCTCAAAGAAAGGTCCATGCATTCTGAGCTGGTGCAAGGATATTGCTTGGGAGCTCTGTGGTCCGGTTGCCCTTGGAGCTGCTCCAAGCTGGGGACTCTAATCCCTCACTTGCCAGAATAGAACACTTGGTTACCAGGCCCATCTTCACTCTGTTGCCTCTGGGGCCTCACCGCCTCCTCTTCTCTCTGGGCCCTCTGTCTTAGTCAAGTTTTCTCGGGCTCTATAAGCATTAGACAAGTTTAACTAATCCTTTTTCTGCCTGAAGAGATTGGTAAACTTACATTCTCATGTCATATTCACAAATTCTGACTGTTACAAATAGCACCATGTCTTCTCACCTTTACACACAGTAATGCGTGTGCATCACCATGCTTGAACTGGGGAGGGACCATTATACACATCATGGATAGTCTGGGGAGTCCAAGTTTTGGTGAGTGAGACATTTTAATGTTTTCCAGCTCTTATGGTTAAGAAATTACATCTTACATGTAATGCTATCGGTGAGATTAAATTCTCCTTTTCCTCTTTTAATGAAATTGAAATTATTTTTCACCATCATCCTTATAAAAATCCTTTCAGCGCATGAACACTTTTTAAATGATAGTCCTTAAACACCACTGTCTTCTCCATTAATAGACCCAACTAAAGTACCCTTTCCTTATTGGTCTTTTTTATATTTAGGTGTAAACTCCTTTAGACAGGAATATGTCTATTGATTCTGACCAATAGGTAATAAGGACTGTCTCATTACATGCACTACTTTCTCGGGAGGAGGAGAATACTGGCTAATATTTACTGAGAGCTTAGCGTATGTCAGGTATTATTCGTAGAGCTATACATGGAATCAATCGATTCATTCCTCATGAAGTATTATTATTTAACCCCTTTTTACAGATGAGGAAATTGAGGCATGGAACAGTCAAGTTATTCTGTGCAAGTTATAAAGCTTAGAAGCGTCTAGTAACAAAAAGAGAAACAGGGCGCCTGGGTGGCTCAGTTGGTTAAGCGACTGCCTTCGGCTCAGGTCATGATCCTGGAGTCCCGGGATCGAGTCCCGCATCGGGCTCCCTGCTCAGCAGGGAGTCTGCTTCTCCCTCTCCCACTCCCCTCTCTTGTGCTCTCTCTCTCTCACACTCTCTCTCTCAAATAAATAAATAAAATCTTAAAAAAAAAAAAAAGAGAGAGAAACAAACACGGTGTATATCCACTGCTTTGATCATTTCCTCAACAAGTAACCAACTCCTGCCACAAAGGCCCATATTCTCCACAGATAAAGTCTCTTGAAACTAAATAATAAAAAAGCTAAAATTGAGAGCAGAATCCCTCTCACTGGTCCACATCCATGAAGTCCACCATTTCCAGCATAATTTCTAGTTATCCAGTTGTTTGCAATACTTCCTCTGCCCTTAGAAATACTTAAACTGATTGTATCCAGAAATAAGATCTTGTTCAAGTATTTTAATCTTTATAATTAAATTAGTCTCTAGTTGTCAGAGGTAATTTTGTTTGCAGATACTATTAATATGTGATTCTTTCTTACGAGTCTCTCTGCCACAGAGAAAATTGCATGTAAAATGCAAAGAGAGTTAAGAAGGAAAAAATTAAACTCAGATATCTTTTTAGATGAACTCTATTGGCTAGTGAGACTTTCTAAATCCATGTCAGCCTCTTAGCAAGTAGATTTTGCAAAAATAAAAAAATATATTTCTCTGAATTTCTCTACAGGGAAATGATGAAAACATAAGTAATATGTGATCATGAACAATTAATACTTGAAAGTGAGCTTTGTTTCTAAGTATGAAAAATAAAATAAAAATCACCCATAATCCCATTAAAAAATCACTACTTAACATTTCAGCACCTTTTCTTCCAGTTTTTTTTTTTTTTTGGTCCATTTTTAAAGCATTGTTAATAAGCTATCTTTGAAAACTCAAGGTTTATTTGAACCCTCTACTCAAGAAGTTTGTCCCTTGGATATTTACTCAAAGAAAGAGAAAACACTAATTCGAAGAGATACATGCACCCCTATGTTTATTGCAGCATTATTTACAATAGCCAAGATTTGGAAGCAGCCCCCAAGTGTCCATCAATAGATGAATGGATAAAGAAGGTACACACACACGCACATACACACACACACACAAACACAGACACACACAATGGGATATTAACCATAAAAAAGAATCAGATCTTGTCATTTGCAACAACATGCATGAAGCTAGAGCATATTATGCTAAGAGAAATATGTCAGACAGAGAAAGACAAATACCATATGATTTCACTTATATGCAGAATCTAAAAAACAGAATGAATGAACAAAAAACAAAAACAGAATCATAAATACAGAGAACAAACTGGTGCTTGCTGAAGGAGAGAGGGTTGGGGGAATGAGTGAAGTAGGCGAAGGAGATTAAGAGGTACAAACTTCCGGATATAAAATCAATAAGTCACAGCATAGGAAATATAGTCAAGAACATTCTAGTAACCTTGTATGGTGACAGATGGTAATTATGCTTGTCATGGTGAGGACAGTGTAGTGTATAGAATCATCGAATCACTATGTTGTACACCTAAATCTAATACAAAATTGTATCTTAACTATACATCAAAAAAAGAAGAAAAAGTGTGTCCCCTTGTCCCCAGGAAAAAAAATTCTATTGTCTTCGTGCCCTCCTGTAATTTATTAATCCCCTTCAAAGGCAATTCAAGGTATTGAAAGAAAAATGAAATTATTTTAGCCACGCTGCTGTTACCTATCCTATTCGGAAAAGAATTGCTTCAATTAAAATTAAAGATTAACAAATGATGATTAGCATGCATCCCCTCATCTCTGAAGGTGATTTAGCTATTCTCAGTTGGTAGCTCTCAAAGATGGTATTGAAGCGCACGTGCAATAAAAGGGTCAAGTTTAAGACTGCTTTAAACTTCTGCTCTCCATCCCTGTTAATGGCCTTCCTGGTGTTAGAGATTTGTTTAATGATCAACAGTGGCTTCTGTTCCTACCACTGAGTCTTTCACAAAGTAGCATAACCAAGTCAATGTTTAACTGGATTCTTTGGGCCTGGAATGGCAGAGTAGGAGCTGAAGGGACATCTCCATGGAAACCAGCCTCCCAGGCAGTGGCCAGAGGGTTTACTGTGTGGTGAAAGAAAGCTAGAAAGATGCCATGAAGTGTTTCGTGGAGCTGCGGTAAAATTCTGACGGACCTTAATTAGGACAAGCGAAGTTCAAGGCCCCAAACCACTTTCACCATGGTTGTGCTTTGAATATCTTTACTGTGAAATGGGCCTGAGCCATTCTAAGGCTCACCCTCGGGTGACCAAAGTAGCACCCTTGCAAAACGAAGAGGAAGAGGCTCCCTCGGCCAGCCCCGTGGCCTTTGCGTTCGGCCAGAATCTGGAAGGAAAGAGTTCCTATGTGTTCGCAAGGCTGCAGGATCGGAATACAGCTTTGGAAAGGCAGCCACCACCTCTCCGGGGGTGTGGAAGACACTCGGCAGGTAGGTGTGACACCCGTCGTGAGGTTTGCGGAGTCCGGCCAAGGGAAGCTATCGACAGACGTACTGGACTGTCTGTCTCCATAATCCTATCAGGAAGTTTCTAAACGGCTGAAACCTAAGGGACCAGCTTTCAACTCGAGGCTGCGTGTTTGTCGAGTATTCCGGGTACATTAGAACCGGTGTGTAAACTCTGCACCGAGGGTTTTTTACCGTTCCACACTAGAAGGAAAAAACCGTTTTGTTTCAGCTTAGTTTACAGTGCTTTCAATGTTTATACCTAGCTTTGCCAGACGATTAAAATTATATAGATAAGATGTGATAAATTATGACAATCATATGTTTCAGTTAGATTCTAAATTTAAATCATTCTCTTCAGAACCATTTAGTGCATCAGGCTTTGTTGTTTTGAAAGCAACACTTTAGGAGTGAATTCATCCTAATGCGAATTTGGAAACCACCCCAAACAGAACTGATTTATTGCAGTACAGATGAGAGGATGAGTCACCCCCTCCCCAACCCCACATTCTTCACGCAGAATATGAACTAAGTTCTGTCATCTGCAGAACTAAGAGAATTTTCCCCCATTAGGATTGGAAGCTCTGAGCCTGAAGTGGCTATAAATTATCCTGGGATATTTTATAAGACATATAAAATATTTATGACAACCACAATGATAATTAAACAGTGATTCTAACTTGGGAAGAGAAATACAAGTATATAATGCATATGTATATATCTATGTAATTTTTTCTTTATTTATATTCTGGATCAATAACACAAAAAGTTCCCATTACTGGTCAACTTGGCCAGAAAGCCTTATATTCTCTTTCAGCGTCAGGTATCTCTCACCCACACTGGTTCTCATGGCAATTTTCTGAAGAACTGACAACCTTTGACGGGGGATATGGCCTATATTTATGTCTCCAACTTCCTAAGCACGTGAATGGGAATTTTCCTGTAGTTTCATTGAAGAGTTCCTTTTTTTATTCAAACCGTGTATCCAGAGTTTTAAGATTCTGGTAACTGAATAGTGAAAACTGATTCTAATGCATTAGAGTCCCACCTGGAAAATAATCTTATTTTTGAAATGACAAAATCACATTAAAAATAACAAAGGGATGGATGGTGAACATTCTGATCACTAATTTTAAGAGACCCATATTCTAACTCAGCTCCACCAAATGCCAAATTGTATGAGTTTGGGAAAATTACTGCATCAATTTCCTTCACCTATAAATCAAGGATAAAAATAAAACTGCCCGACACAGGCTCTGCCATTTTGGATGAATCGAATTAAATAATGAGGTGTTACCACTCAAACCATAACATAAAAATCAGGAGTCAGGCTGCTGAAAAAAGTGTTGCCAGAAATACTTACATTTCTTAACTGAAAATGTTTTTTTGTTGTTGTCATTGCTGTTGTTTCTGTCTTGTTCAGTGTGCCAGCATCTCTTGAAAGAAAATACAGACATGGTGAAGTTTTTAAGGTGGTCGTTCAAATGTTGTAAGGATAGAAACACATAATTACGCAGGGATTTTTCCATTTAGAATGCAAAGTGAAACTGTGGGATAGTCTCTGCAACAATCTAGAAATTAGAATGCTTCCGGATTACTAAGAGGAAAAGACAAAACTTCCTTCATGCAGCGTTGATCATGGTAGCAGTCCTACCGCCCCGGGGTAATCAAGCTAAAACATAAAACCCATAATGGACCTCTTGAGCCCTAGCTGTTTCCTAACAAGGCTTACTCTGTAGCCCTAGCTTGCTTCATCAGGAAAGACCATTGATGTGTTGTATTATAGGGCAACTTGTGGGAATTTCTTTCCCTAGTTGGGGGGACTATTATTTAATTGGGAACATACAATGCTAAATATTGCATACTCCTGTCCAAACTCATGCTCCATTTTTAAAATCATCTCTCTATCTAATACCTACGCATCTATCTGTCCACCATCCATCTATTTCATCTGAAAAGAGAATTTATTTTCATTTCTTAAAGATACATTTTTTCTGATTTCCGAAATTTATTTTGGAGCAGTTTCATGAAATTAAAACAAACGAAAAAGTTTCTATTTTCCAGACCAAATTCTATGTTTGAACAATATTTGTAGTCAATACATTTTTTATTTTTCCAATCCATTATAATATAAATCCAATATAAATTCCATCCAGTATGAATCCAGAGAAGAAATGAGGAAAGCAAAAATTAAATCCTGGGTCTAGGCTAAATTTTATCCTTTGCATTCATGTAGGACCTCTGCCTTACGTGTTTCATCTCCACATTCAACATATAGGTTAGACATATATAACTAAAAAGGTACCAAATTGTATTAACAAAGTCTAATGATTAGTCTAATTTAATAGTCAATTTGTTTATGGTTTGTTTTTATTTCTCTCCCAATCCTTCAAGTGCCCAGGGCCATGTATTTTGACATCCCACTGGAACACGGAGAAACAAGTATTATTAAAAGTCATCCACCCCGAAGACTTCAAGTAAGATGAATTTAAAAGGCTTCATAAGGAATTTCTTGGATTTCATGGTAACATCCCTTTTTAACTCTAATAAAGGAGGGATATTGCAAATGACTAAGTTAGTAAGAATGAGAATGTTGTTAAAGAGAATGCTGTCAGTTACAAAGACCTTATTTCTTTAGGATTTCCTTTTGTAATGATTTCACTTTTAAGACCACCACCAAAAGAAGGAAACATAGTATCAAAGACACAAGTCCCATGCGATTCAAAAGACCTGCATCTGGTACTGACGAGCTAGAGGACTGTGGAGAAATCACTTGTAACAAACAATAATAACAATCATAACAGCTAGGACTATTTAATTAGCACCTACTTCAAGTCAGATAGACTCTGCACAACTTGATCAGTGTCAATCATTTAATCTTCATACGCCTCTAGGAGAAAGGAGGTATTATCTTTGCTTAATACATGTGGTTTAGAGAATTAAGTAACTTGTCCAAGGACAGTGGAGGTCAGCTATCCACCAGATCTCCAAAGCCCATGCTCTTAACTATCAGCATCATTGATCTCTACAGACCTTCTATCCCTAACCTTCTATTGTTCTAAATGTTAACTGGTTGCTGAAATTGAGGACATCGGATTCCAAGGCAGCAAAGCAAGAGCTTTAAATGCATTCACCTTAATAAATATTTAATGAATTCCCTCTAGAGAGTTATAAATTCTAAGAACTCTTCATCGTAGAAAGGGAAAGAGATCTGAGTGGATCCTTGAAAATGAGCATCAGCTAAGAGAAGGGGTTGTTTGGCTCTCCTGTGAGCAGGATCTATCACTGACATTTGAAAAAAGGAATTGGAAAAAAAGGAATTGGAGCCAAATCCCACCTGCTACACAATTCACCCAGATATCTGGACAAATCCCAGAGGTATTTTAGTTCATTTGTTGGGGGTTATTTCTGTTTCAGTTGGTTTTTATTTACCTGTCTTCTCCAGAAGCTCACAATCATTGTTTGAAGTGATTATATCTTTTGTTCACAAAAGAAGCATTTTTCCCAAAATATTGGAAATCTCAAAACATTTTTATTTAAATAAAAATAAAGTATAATTATATCGAATTGATACATAGTTTTAAAACTTTTGAGCAAATCTCTAGCTAAACTGGACAATTTAAAAACTTAGTTTTCTTCCTAAATCAGATGTACCTCTTCAGAGGAATGTGCTTAATACGTGTTCCTGTGGAGGCAGAAAGCCGAATAACTCAGGAGATAGGACTATAACCAGTGAAAAATAATCATGTAGCAGTCTGTAGCTCACAAAGTACGTTTTATATCTATCAACCCTAAAGCAGCTAAAGTTAGGCTTTGATTCTCAGATCAGTTCAAGCTCACAAGGAGAACTTTCGTGTTTCAGAACCAAATACTGTATCCCCACATCCTAACCAACCACCTTAAAAATCAAGACAAATGAATCATTCGAGTGCAAAGACTATGTCTTATTCTGTCTTATATCTTCAGTCACTAACACTTAATATGTACCCCCAAAAAAGCTTATGAATGAATGGTGAATGAATGACAATGAGCCCCATTATCCCTGGTGGGAACAAAATTCAAAATGCATTCTCCCTGCTATCGCAGACCTATAGCATCCCTGAATTATAAGTCTAATTGACTAGCTGCCAATGTCATGGATTATGAAGATGTAGGAGTGTTTGTTGAACCCCAGAGCTGGGAAGCAGTTGGGCTTCAGCTTTCCTCGGAACCTGAAAGACACAACCCTCTCTGTGTCTCCCCTAAGCTCTTCTCCGTGCATTTGCTTTATTCTTCCTGCAAATCGACTTTCTCTGCTCCTCAAGACCACTTGGTGAAATATGGCCACCCTCAGTTCCTGAATTTACATTTTATAGTTCCAGTCAGACAGACAGATTAGCCTGGCTCTCTTGGCTCCAATTCAAAATTCCTGGGAGGAAAGATCTTATTGGCTCAGCTTTGCTCACGATTCCAGTTCTGTTCCAATAAGCTATGACCAGAGGATATGCTCATGCAGTAGAAATGTGGGCAGAGAAGCCCCCTCCCCCACCCCGATAAATTCTGGAAGCAGCTCCCAGAGAAGAGGGAAGTCACTGGGAACTTGGCAGACACTCCCAAAGATATCAACTATAATTATCTTCACAAATGAGGCTCAGCACATTTTCCACCACAAATGGGTTTTTGAGAGAATAATAAATGCTGGGTTCCCATGACATGCTAATTAATAGCCTAATCTCTGCCAAAGAAAATTCTAAAAGTATTTTTAATTATTAAACCAAATCTAATTGCATCCTAAATAATTTGAGTTGCACATTTGGCACTCTCCACTTCCTAAACATCTACTCCTCAAGTAAAGAGCAGGTCATGAACTAAAGTTCTCCAGATCAGGGCTGCTGAATTCAGAGAGCCTCTGCCAGGGAACTCTGAATCCAACGTGCCCACCTCGTGTTGAAAAGTTGATCACCACTGTCCCTCCTGGCCTGATTCACCTTCTCATCCAACCATCTCCGGTTCCACCTAAGGGGGAGATGGTCAACTGCCCCCACCCCCAGGGCCCCATGCAATGTGATTTCCTCAGATGACTTCCTCTTTCATCTCCCAAGATTTTCTTAAATCTCACCGCCCTACAGGCTTATAGTGATAACCTCGTGACAGTTGGAACCCTTACCCTGACGCTCCTGGTTCCCATGAACCACCACTATCTTTTCTTTTCCTCAGAACACTGACGTCTAACACACCAAGCTATTGACTTCTATTATGTTCACTGTGTATTTTGTTCATCACCTCCCCACCAGTGCTAGAATATTATTTTTCCCACAGGCAGAGATTTTTGTCTGTTGTCTTCACTAATGAATCTAAGTGTCTAGAACAGTATCTGGCACATAATAGGTGATCAATAAATATGAGTTGAATAAATGTTCAATGAAGGAATGCAGAGGGGGAAAGATGAGTATAAGCCCTGCAGGTGGGAGATAAGGAGGGCGGTTCCAACCTGGGTGGTTTTATTATGTTGTTTTCAGTATTATATAATTCGTCACAAATGTATTCTCTTTCCTTATCTTTTCTCTTTGCCCATTTTCGATTATCTGTTTCTTTGTGATTTGTGAGAGTGCTTTATATAGATCTTATATAGATCTTAGATCTAGCCCTTCGTTAGTTACACGTGTTACAAATATCTTTTCTCCATTATGGTTTGCCTTTTCATTTTGTGCGTGCGCGCGCGCGCGCGCGCGCGCGCGTGCGTGTGTGTGTGTGTGTGTGTGGACACAAAGATTTCCACTTTAAATGTTGTCAAATTTCTCAATCTTAGTCTTTATGTTTTGTATTTCTTGTATTTTGTCTGAGAAATTTTTATTTTCCCCAAGGTCATAAAGATACTCTTCTTTAATTCTTTTTTTTCTAAGATTTTATTTATGTATTTGAGAGAGTGTGTAAGCGAGAACGAACACAAGCAGGGGGAGGGAGAGGGAGAAATAGTCTCCCCACTGAGCGGGGAGCCCGACTCGGGGCTCGATCCTAGGACCTGGGGACCATGACCTGAGCTGAAAGCAGACGCTTAAACAACTGAGCCACGCAAGCGCTTCTTTACTTCTTTCTGAAATTTATAATATTTACCTTTTCACATTTAGGCCTTAATCCATCTGAAATTCATTTGTGTGCAGATGTGAATTTGGAATTTAACTACTTTTTTTTCATTTGAATAATCTATTGTCCTGGGGAGCCTGGGTGGCTCAGTCATTAAGCGTCTGCCTTTGGCTCAAGTCATGATCCCGGGGTCCTGGGATGGAGCCCCGCATCGGGCTCCCTGCTCAGCGGGAAGCCTGCTTCTCCCTCTCCCACTCCCCCTGCTTGTGTTCCCTCTCTCGCTGTCTCTCTCTCTGTCAAATAAATAAATAAAATCTTTAAAAAAAAAAATCTATTGTCCCAATACTCTTTATGGAATTATCCTTCTTTGACCATTGATTTAAAAAGTTACTTCGGTCCCATATTCAGTTTCCAGAGCTTCATGAGTCTATTTTCAGGCTCTCTCTTCGGTTGCATTGGTCTATTTGTGTATCTCCATAGGAATTTCTCAGTCTTAATTATGTATCTTTAAGTCTTAATATCTAAAACAATAAGTGCTTTTATTTTTCTTTTTCAGAATTATCTTTGTTATTTATGATGCTTTGCTCTTCCATGTGAAGTTTGGAGCTTTTTATCAAGTCCATTAAAAACCTTGCTAACATTTTGATTGAAATGCATTCATAGATTAATTGGGGAAAAATTGACCACATTTATAATACTGAGTCTTCTAAACCACACACATTGCATAAATCTCAATTTACTCTGATTTTCTTTTAGATCTTTTATTTTTTTATTTTTTATTTTTTTAAGATTTTATTTATTTATTTGAGAGAGAGAGAGCACAAGAGGGGGGGAGCGGGAGAGGGAGAAGCAGACTCCCTGCTGAGCAGGGAGCCCGATGCGGGACTCGATCCTGGGACTCCAGGATCATGACCTGAGCCGAAGGCAGTTGCTTAACCAACTGAGCCACCCAGGCGCCCACTTTTAGATCTTTTAATAATGTTTCATAATTTCTCCACAGGGGTTTTGTGTGAGGTTTTTTTTTTTAGGTTTGTTTCTAGGTACCTATATCAGTCAGTGTTCAACCAGAGAAACAAAACCAGTAGAAGGAGATTATATATATATATATATATGTAATATTGCAAGGAATTGGCTTACGTGATTGTGGAGACTGCAGGGCAAGTCTGAAATCCACAGGGCAGGCCATCAGGGAGGTCAGGCTGCAACTGCAAGGCATGAGCTGAAGCTGCTGTCCATAAGTAGAATTTTCTGTTCTTCAGGGGAGCCTCAGCTTTGCTCTTAAGACCTTTTAACTGATTGAACCAGGCCCACCCAAATTACTTAAAATAATCTTCCTTACTTAAATCATTATGAGGGTGCCTGGGTGGCCCGGTCAGTTAAGTGTCCAACTCTTGATTTCGACTCGGATAGTGATCTCAGGGTCCTGAGATCGAGCCCCGAGTCAGGCTCCATGCTCAACATGGAGTCTGTTTGGGGTTCTCTCTCTCCCTCTGTCTCTGCCCCCCCACCTTTGCGTGCACTCTCTCTCTCAAAATAAATAAAATCTTTTAAAAAAAAAAAAGTCAAATGCTTATGGACTTTAATCACCTCTACAAAATAATGTCACAGCAACACCTAGATTAGTGCTTGAGTAACTGGAGGCTATACCCTAGGCAAGTCAATACTCACCATCAAAATAACATTGTGGGGGTTTTCCCCTCCTATTATGAACATCTTGAGTGAAATCATGGTATTTGTCTTTCTCAGTCTGACTTATTTCACTTAACACTATACTCTCTAGGTCTGTCCATGTTGGAGCAAATGGCAAGATCTCATCCTTTTTTATGGCTGCTTAATATTCTTCATGTTCAACGTTTTGACAATGCTTGTAAAACAAATCTTCCAACTTACATTTTGATGCAGCTCTCTTGTACTGGGTAGAAAGGTAGAGAACAACTCAGTCTCTGATGTCAAGCTGTGATCCTGGCTCTAGTTTGCCATCTTACACGATGCATCTTTAGGTCCCCTTTAATCTCTAGAAATAACTCACAGCCATCAGGAGCCCTAAACGCCTTATGGATCAGCTTCCTCTAAGTATGTATTTCTGCTTGTTTTCTGGTCCATGGAGATATATATCTTGTATTAAAGCCCAACCACATCTTTTTGGCTTTATGTTTTATTTTTCATTTGGGGCAAAGAAAATTATTGAAGTGTGAACTCATTGTAATGCCTTGACCAGAAATTCCTCCTTGGGCTCATGATTTCTTGCTTCCAGGTTGCCCTGGACACCTTTACCTTCTTCTGAGAACCTTAAAGGACATACATTCTTAAGTTATGGTGCCAAACAAATGTTGCAATTTCTTTGAGCTTCTCCTGCCCATCTTTCTCTTCCTGTTACTATGCAGGAACAACCATCTCAGGTTAGTGTGTCACCAAGCTCAGTGACTTCTGCTTGATTTAATTTCCATTTCGGAGTTTCCCAGCTGACACTTCAACTGATTAGCCTGACCATTTGTTTCACTTGAGAAGCCAAATAACCCAGAAACCTTTAGACAGACAATACATTTTTTATAACATGAGATAAAAAAAGGTGTCATTCTACCATACCAGTTCTCCAGTAATTCCTTCCCTTGTATTCTCTCTGAAGATGATGAAGTGAGGCAGTTTGCTTCCCAAGCGACGAAAAGGAACGTTGATACGGACCCAGAATTCTGGGGAAATTTCACTTGACTTGTTTTGTTTAGAGAAGCCAATTTTCCAACAGTTTTTTCTGCAGTGCTTCTCAGGCCAAGTGCAAATACTTATGGGAGGGATCCTATTTGCAATGTTAGTTGCTGCCATCTAGTGCCCTTTGTGGAGGAATAGTGTGATTCTTAGTTCTTTTCAAAGGCCAGGAAGAAAGTAATTGCCTGGAGGGAGTTCTTAAAGACACCTACTCTTTAACTCGTATCAGAATTATGGGTTTAAATACAATGAGGCTGAAAATAGAGAAATATATATTTATATTTTCAAAGAAAAAGCTGGCCCTAAGAATTTATGGAGAGATTGTTTTGAAAAGCTGAAAATATTCAAATAGCTGGGGTCTTCAGATTCAATTTTTCAATAATGCACCACAAACAAATCCTCTGCGGTCTACCCTGATGTAGTTCCTGTGTTCACTTGAGGCACTATGGGAGCCAGTGGACCCCAACCTAGAAAATCATCAGAATCCCCTGGGGATATATTCCAAAGAAACGACTGAGAAGCTGGACTTCAATGAAATTCAAACCTTCTGCTCTGCTCTGCTCTTGACATTGTCAATAGAATAAGAAGGCAAGTAGAGAAGATAAAAGAGGGCAAGTAAGCATATGAAAATACGTTCAACATCATATGTCATCGGGGAAATGCAAATTAAAACAACAATGAGATACCACTATACACGTATTAGAATAGCCAAAATCCAAAACACTGACAACACCAAATGTTGGCAAGGATGTGGAGCAGCAGGAACTTCTTATAAAACTAAACATACTCCTCCCATACAACCCAGCAATTGTGAGCCTTAGTATTTGCCCAAATGAATTGAAAACAGATGTCCACATAAAAACCTGCACAGGGATGAGTATGGCAGCTTTATTCATAATTTCCAAAATTTGGAGTAACCAAGAAGTCCTTAAGGAGATGTATGGATGAAGAAACTGTGGTACATCCATATAATGGAATATTATTCATCACTAAAAGAAATTAACTCCCAAGCTATGATGGACATATGGAGAAAATTTAAAGACTGATTTATTTGAGAGAGAGAGAGGAAAAGAATGAGCAGGGTGAGAGGCCAAGAGAGAGACAGAGAAGCAGACTCCGTGCTGAGCATGGAGCCCGACATGGGGCTCGATCTCACAACCCTGAGATCATGACCTGAGCTGAAATCAAGAGTCAGAGACTTAACCGACTGAGCCACCCAGGTGCCCTTATATGGAGAAAATTTAAATGTGTATTGTTAAGTTAAAGAGGCCAATCTGAAAAGGCTATATACTGTATGATTCCAAAAATACTGACATTTCAGAAAAGGCAAAACAACAGAGACAGTAAAAAGATCAGTGGTTGCCAGGGGATAAGAGGAGGAAGGGAGAGATGAATGGACAAAACACAAAGGATTTTTAGGGCAATAAAACTATTCTGTAGGATACTACGTCGGTGGTTACATGTCATTATACATTTGTCCAAATCCAATGGCTGTACAACACCAAGAGTGAACTTTAAACTATGGACTTTCAGTGATAATGACGTGTGAATGTAGGTTTATCAATTGTAACAGACGTACCGCTCTGGTGAGGGATGTTGATAGTGGAGGAAGTTGTGCATATGTGGGGGCAGGGAGTATCTGGGAACTCTCTGTACTTTCCAGTTTTGCTATGAACCTAAATCTGCCCTAAAAATTAAAGTTTATTATTTATATATATAATACGTATATTCATTCCCAGGACATATTCTAGACCTGTTGAATCACAATCCCCAGTGAATAGCCCAGGTTTTTTGGTGTGTGTGTGTGTGTGTGTGTGTCTGTGTGTGTCTGTGTGTCTGTGTGTGTGTCTGTGTGTCTGTGTGTCTCTGTGTTTAATTTCAGGAGATTCTGATGATAAACCAGGTTTAGGAACAAGTAGAAGAGGAAGGAGCATGGGATTTGGAACTGGATTCAAACCTGAGTTTGAATTCTAAAGTTGCCATTTTCTAGCTGTGAAGCCTTGGACAAGTTATTAATCTCTCGACAATGGGGAGATCATCATAATTACCTACAGGGTTCATGGGAGGATTGAACCAGATGACATATTGTGACCCTGGGACTGACAGACAAGGACAACTGTAAAGGTTCCTGAGCCTCATCACCAGAAAGAACTAGATCCTGAACCAAGTCCAGGAAATGGCACAAACACTTCCTTGTCCTCCCCTCAGGCCCTGAATACCCCCTTCGGTCACTGCTAATTCTTCTTCCCACAGGTGCCTGGATAGCTCTTTCCTCTTGGTCTCCATTCCCCGCAGGTTCTGATCTGATCGGCTGCTGCCTCTTACGCCAGTAGGTCCCATTGGCCCAGCAGAGAAGAGAGCCGGACAAACCTCTCTCTTACTAATCCTCATCACCTCTCATGACATCCTTGCGCAGTTCTTATGCTAAAACCCCCACTTTCTCCACCTAAGGTGAGAATGGAACAGGGAACCACTTTCTACCACAAATGCAGATTGTCTGGCACAGGCACACGTCTAAACTAAAGACTGTTTGTCTCTCCTCCCTGTCTCCAAATGCTTTGCCCTCGTTTTCGTCCTCGCCAGGTGAGCTTTGGGCTGTGCCAGCAGGAATGCGGGTTGCTCTCCCTAGAACAGCTCAGGCCCAGGCCCAGAGACCAGGGAATTGTCCTACAGAGAAGTAGCAGGACGCACAGGTCATGCTTACCATGAGTGCTGGCTGCTCAGCATCCATTTCCCTGTCTCCTTCCTCTCTCTTTTCACTCTGGTCACCTTGAAAGCTGGCTTCCAGGTCTACCCCTTGATAATGCAACCAATCAGACTAAAATGAAAAATAATTTCAAAATAAATCATCATTTGCCTTTAGTGTTGGACTAAGGTGGGAGTGGTGCTCACACTGTTTGCTGCAGTGTGGTGTCCTCCTCATTTCCCTCCTACTTCTCGAGCCATCTCTTCTCTGTGTCCTTGGCCAGCTTGTCCCCATCCACCAGCTTCTCAGGTTGGAGCTCCTCAAGTCTTCAGTCCTTGGCTCTGCTCTTCTCACTCTTGACCTTACGGTCAAGATGGTCTTACCCATGACTATGGTTTCAGTTATTCTCTACTCAGGGATGATCCCCAAATATGCGTCTCTAGCATAGACCTCTCCTGTGAGCTCCATGCCTGTATATCTCATTATCTACTCAACATCTACACTGGTATGCCTCGAAGGCATCTCAAACTCAACCTGCTCTAAACTGAATTTGTATCCTCCTGTTATATCTCATTCACATCTGGCCTTCCCTAGGGTTCCCATCTCAGTGAATGATAACACTATCCATCCTTTGTATTTGGAGGCCATTTGGACCCTTCACTGTTCCTCACTAACTATAACAAATCTTGTTTGGTCAGTTTTAAATATTTGTAGAGCCCACTGATTTCCTCCATGAGCCCTGAGCCCATCACCATTGTCCTCCTAAATGCCCTCCCCGCATCAGGGATTGCTCTTCTCTAGTTTCCACAGTGCAGCTGGAGTGATCATTTTTTAAAAGCAAATGTAATCATGTCACTATTTGGCTTGATACATGTCACTGGCTGCCCACTGCTCTGAAGAAGACCAACATCCTTAGAAGCTTCATCCGGCCCTGTAAGACCTGGCCCCTGCCTACTGCCTCTCCAGCCTCTTTTGAGCAGTTCTTCCCTTTACTCTGAACTGCAGTCAACTGACTTCCTGCAGTTCCCTCAACGGATCCTGCTCTTTCCTACCTCGGGGTGTTTGTGCATGTTGTTCCCTCTACCTGGAACACCTTAGTCCCCTAAAATTTCCTAAATGTCCAACTTCAGCTGGAAATTACTTCCTCAGGAAACTTTCTTGGACTGCCCCCTTACTCCTCCCCCCCTTGCATTAATTTTCTAGGGCTGCTGTAACAAAGTACAACAAACTGTGGGGCTTAAAACAATAGAAATGTATTATCTCACAGTCCTGGATGCAGGAAGTCCAGGATCAAAGTGTTTGCAGGGCTGGTTCCTTCTGAGAGCTGAGCAGAAGGATCTGTTCCATGTCTCTCTCTTAACTTCCAGTGGTTTCCTGGCAATCTTTGTCACTCCTTGGCTTGTAGAAGCATCACCCCGATCTCTGCCTTCATCTTCACATGGTGTTGTCCCTGTGTGCATACAAATTTCCCTTTTTTAATGAGAACACCAGACATACTGGATTAAGAGTCACCCTGCGCCAGTATGACCTCATCTTTAACTAATTACATCTGCAAGGACCCTATTTCCAAATAAGGTCACATTCTGAGATTATGATTATGGGGGTTAAGACCTCAACATATGAATTGGGGTGGGGGGGGCACAATTCAATTCATAACACCCTCCATTCCCAAGGTGGAGTTCTCTGGTTATATACTGTCACCGTCCTGCCCTGTAGACTTCTTTAAAGCACTGATCACAGTTGGTAATTATTAATGAATAATCATACAAGCAAAATGTATTTGTTCCCCCACCAATTATAAGCTCCATAGGGACCATGTTTGTTGACCACTGCACTCTCATGCCTGGCACGCACTAGTTGTCCAGTATGTACTCACTGAGTGAACAGATAAATTCTACAGCCCTCCAAGGTCCCTGCCCGCACGTCAGTGTAGAGAGACCCACGTTTGTCTCCCAGGCCTGCTCAACCACTTCCAGAGCATTAAGTCATCCGAGGCAAGTAGGGTTAAAGGCAGATCCACTGGTTCATCATTGGCTTCCTAGTCTTAATGACCCTTTGAAACTCTAACATGATCTCCCCCATAAAGATAAGCCCCTGCTAGAAAAAAAAAAAAAAGGCAAACAAAACAAAACAAAACAAAAAAACCACATCTAAGATTTGTAAGCCCACTGCACTTTCATTTTAAATGCTCCACCTGGGTGCCAGTGATTATTATGGAGGAGGCTGAGGGAGCTTCTCTGGAGAGTTTAATACAGGTCACTTCCCTAAGGACTGGAAGAGTCCACTGGGTGGTTAAGGAATGAATAAAACAAATTCCTGGTGCCTCTTTCATCTCGAATACTCTAAGCCCCTTGTTGTCTGATAACTTTGGACTTGGTCCGTCGATGCAGACAGAAAAGGATTCTTAGTGTTTTGACTCTCTGACCAATATTTAGATCAATAAGTCCCTGGCAGCGGTGCAATAGAACAATAAAGAACCCAGATGAGTTGAAAAGTCTTTTGCACAGATACGACCGCAGTCCTGTTGAAATCGCGTTCCCTATGTGCTCTCAGGAATAAGTGCTGCTTTTGCAAAGTATTAAGATAGTTTAATGTCTGGCTTTTATGTTTCATCATCTCATGGCATGAGGAATGCTGAATGCTCTAAATGTTGGACTTCTAGAAGCTTGAACCCATTGACCTGCCACAAGTAATTACTTCTGAAATGCTCCTGAGCCAGCAAGAAGCCAGAACGACTCACAAAGCAAAGGTGAACTGCAGCACTCACTGGAGGGGGTGGGTAACGGCAGTGGGCGGCGGGGGGGGGGGGGGGGGGGGGGGCTCTCCTTTTCATATACTCCTTGCACAGAAGACCTCAAAGACAAATGTGACTATGAAGTCACTCAGCGTTAGGACCTTCCAGAGCTATCCATTCTCTCCTGGGCCTGCCTCCAGCTGGCAAAGACTCTCGTCTCTGAGGTAAACTCTGGGCCCTTCTCCACTTCCTGGTGAAAACAGGGAGATGCAGATAAGAGAGAGGAATTTTACTAGGACATTGGTAATTCTAGAAGTGCTCAAATTTATGAAAAATCTGGCATAATTCTTTCTTTTTATTCTTCTCCTCAGGTTAAACCTTTCTCCTCAGTCTCAGTTTTCAGGAGAAATCATTTCTACGAGGTGTTCCTGACTTACTTACCATCACCTCCCCAAAAAGGAACCCTTGGGAAAGGTCTTCTGAAGAGCTTTTTCCTTTTATTCATTTGTCAGCTTCTGCTGAGAAAATGCCCCTTGTGTAGACATGAAAACTGGGAGGTAGTAAACTTTCAGCACTTTCCACTCCTGCTTCATTTTGGAGCCAGCTCGGCTGCACACCTGGCTGATTTGGTAGAAGAGGTCAAGGCCAGGTGTGCGATGTTGGCAGAACTGTAGAGATGGTCCCCTCAGGAGGCTCGCAGCAGCCAACACGGTCCCTGTCCACAGGGCGGCAAAAAGGTATCACTGAGCGCATCTGGCTGCCGTACCCTTCCCTCTCCTGGCCACAGCAAGGGGCGAACAAGGATGTTTTCACCCCTGGTTGCCCTTAATAACTGTCTGCACTGTCCCCCTGGGGTTTATGATGCACCAGGGGAGATCACCAAAGTCACAAATAATCAACTTCCTAATATACCAGGGCTTATATTGGCATATGGGAGTACAGCCTATAGAAATGGGCTCCATTTAACCACTCAGTGGCTCCCCTCCAATGTCATGGCCAGACAGTGGCAGAAGAGGCAGGAAGAAAGAGGCCAGTCTTACCCAACCAGAACACATTTCTGGGGAGATAGTGATAAGCATCTATTGACAGGGTAAGCGATAGTTCATCAAAATGAGATGTGGAAACATAGTTCCATTTAAGGTGTGCAAAACTCTACAGGAGCCTTAGAAACTATGTTCTATGCACAGCAAAGCTCCATTCAGAGAGAGCTACACAAAGGACTCAGTGGGGAGCTACAACGATCCACCTTTGACATCACAAGAGATCTCGATGGATTATAACTGATGGCTGATTAAGATCTCACTCTGTTCCAAAAAAAAAAAAGGCAAGTTGTGGATTGCAGAGTCAGTAACAAATTACCCCATTCTAACGAGTGTGTCATCTTTCACAGCTGGAACTGGAAAAGAAGATGCAAACTTCAGGGTATACTCCCGGGAAAAGACAATATTTACATAAGATGCGAATGCTGGAAATGAACCGTAACAGACAAGAGGTAAGTATGAGAAGAGAGAAGAGGAGTGTCATATCTACCACGTTTACTCCACATCATCACTGCCCTCGCACTTGAATGGTTTAGCATCTGTCCCCAGGCTTTACTTAGCATTTTAAATTTGGTCGTTGGCACCGAAGCCTCAACTACTGGAATTGGGAAACATCAGCAAGATCCCTTCTGCCACTGACCCTGTTGAGCCTTTTCTTTGTTTTCAATCATAAGGATGTATCTGTGTCCCAAGTCTCTCTGTTCTTGCTTTCCTTTTTTTTTTTCCTCTTCACAAATTGCTCCCATGACATTCTGGCTCCAGCAGGAAAATGAGGTTAGGTCACTTGTCTTGGTTTAGGAGAATAGAGGGGGGTGAGTGGGTCTTTATTTTGATACCTAGGCATCCTCCATAATGCACACCATGGGATTATCCTACAAGAACCATCTCTTGTAACAAACCCCTTTACAGTCATGTCTCCTGTAATTGTCATATTCCATTCCTCACTCTGGAATTTAAGCCTAAAGTCACCATCTTCTGCAATCCCAAGTATATCGGTGGCCTACCAACAAATGTTTTTACAAAGGTCCTCCTCTTAAATCAAGCCATGCCTTTTTGAGACTGTGGGCATACTCTCCTCTCTCCTAACAAGCCTGTGCCTAGAGAAAGTTTCTGTACCTTCTAATAGGAAAAAGAAAACTGTGTTCTGGTTAGGGGACCAGAATACACATAAGCACACAACTTGCAGAGTGGCTGATCTGGTGACCTATTCTGGTGACAGGAGCTCAGGGGGGAGAACACTAATCCATTATAGCTGATCATTTTCAGAAGAAAAGTCTTCACAGGGAGGCAAGAATTAATAAGCAAAAACCGAGGGACCATAAAGCCAAGAAAATCCTTCAAAGCATCCCAAGACATGACAGGGATCTTCCAACCTTGTTGCCGGATGAAAACTTGAACAGAAGAAGTCCAGGTCAGTCATACAAATTTTTTTAGCAGAATAAAATATTTCAAGTGTTTTTAAAATTTCATCAAATAAACTTCCGGTGGGGGGAGGGGGAGGAGGGACAGCAAGTAGCCTTGGGTTTCTGCTGATAATGTACTTCCTGGAAAGTAGGGATCACACTGTCATGTAATTTGGGGCGGCTGTGAGGAAAAGACAGAAGCTCAAACACTGTAGGAAGATGTCTCTTTTTAGAGGTTTCCCAGGCTTCGCGGGCATTCTGGCCATGCCTGCTGCATCCCTAGGAAGAGGAGAGGCAAAAGAGCCTCAGCTTGTGGTTAAAGAGAATGAAGCACGTGGACTTCTATTAAATAGCAAACCGGTGTCAGTCAGTCTGCTGCCCTCTGCAGACACCTGCCCCCACCCCGCTTCTCCCCTGCCAGCCCTCCGAGGCTCATCCCGACCGTCTAAAACTGAAGCCAGCATCACGGCCCACCCCAGGCTTGCTCCTCTGCATCTGCAGGAGTGGGTGAGCCCTCCACGCTCTCAGGCCAGAGACCTGAGGCCTTGCCAGTCCTTCTCCTCCCCCTCCTTGCAGCTGGTCAGTCACGAAGTCCTGTCATGCCACCTGGCACGGAACTCGTACCTTTCCACATTCCCAGCGCCACCCGCAGGGCATCGTGTCACACCAGGGCTGTGGCTCCAGCCTCCTGCCTGTGTTCCTCCCTCAGGTCTTGCCCTTCTTCCATCAACTCTCTGTCCTGATGGTTCTCGGGACCGTCCCCAGGCCACCAGCACCAGCATCACCCCACGGAGGGGCTGGGTCCCAGGCAGAGTGATTAAATCAGAAAATGTAGGGGCAGAGGCCAGCCATCTGGGTTTAACACCCCCTTAGGTGATTCTGATACCCCTAAAGTTTAAGAACCGTGGCTCTACTTGGTGATCGAAGTATTGGCCACAGACCAGCAGCATTGCATCACCTGGGAGTTTATTAGAAATGCAGGATTTCAGGCCACACTCTGGACCTACTGAATCGGGGTATGCATTTTATCAAGATGCCGAGGTGATTCTCACGCACGATCGTTTTAGAAGCACAGAGCTAATAGCCAAGTAATCTTATAAAATGCCAATCTGACCATATCATTCTCTTGCTTAAAAAAAATCCTCAGTGAGGGGCGCCTGGGTGGCTCAGTCTGTTAAGCGTCTGCCTTTGGCTCAGGCCATGATCCCAGGGTCTTGGGATGGAGCCCCACATTGGGCTCCCTGCTCGGTGGGGAGTCTGCTTCTCCCTCTGTCCCTCCCCTTGCTCATGCTGTCTCTCTTGCTCTCTCTCTCAAATAAATAAAATCTTAAAAAAAAAAAAAAAAATCCTCAGTGAGCCTCCATCAGCCTGAGGACAATCTAAACTCTTTACCCTGGGGGCACCTGGGTGGCTCACTCAGTTGAGCATCTGACTCTTGATTTCAGCTCAGGTCATGATCTCAGGGTGGTGAGATGGAGCCCTGCATCGGGCTCCACACTGGGCATGGGGCCTGCTTTAGCTGCTCTCTCTCCCTCTCCTTCTACCCCTCCCCCCTCTAAAAAATAGTAAGTAAATAAAAATTTAAAAAATAAGCTCTTAATCCTGGTACTCTAAGCCTTTAGGGTCTACTTGTTGCCTACCCTTGTGGCTGTCTCTGCTGCCATTCTTGTGCCCGACTTCACCTCCAACCAGGCCAGCCTACTCAGTGATTTCCAGCAGACATCCTGTTCCTAGCCTCCGTGCTGTGTGCTTCCACCAGCTGCAGCCCATTAAGTTTGCCCGGTCCATATTCCCCCAGGGCAAACCCACCCTTTGAATGTATAATATTGGTCACGCACACAGCTTGCTGTGCTGTGAGCCGAATCCCCACATCAGCAGGACTGACCATGGAGAGACCTACAGAAATGCCATGTCTCTGGAAGTCCTGAGCTTCTCAGATGCCAAGTTGCCAGCTGAAAGAGACACTGCTCCTGCTCAGAAGAACAGGATGCTTAATCAATAAGTTAATTAAATAAGAAGAGGCTGAATAATTGAACATCTACTTGGGGAATCTATTTAACCTATACTCCCAGTGCCAGAATGAAATATGCTGTGTAGGCACAGAGATAAACAACTTCTACAGTTTAGAACCTATTGCCAAAACAACCCCAAAAAGTGTCTCAGCTTAAGTTAGATACTTAAGAGTCGTTGCTTGAGGGCAAGCCAAGAGAAACCAACATTAGTAAAATCTTTGGAAGATGCCCCAGATCTGGAGGGGCCCAGGAAAGATGGTGGCACATAGAAGAGGGTTTCTCTGCATTCCTGTTGCTTTTTACAGCTGCTTCATTTTGTTCTAATCAAGGTTTAAAAATTGATTGATTGATTGATTTTAGAGAGAGGGAGAGAGCACGGGAGTGGGGGGAGGGGCAAAAGGAGAGGGAGAGAAAAATCTCAAGAAGACTCCGTGCTGAGTGTGCAGCCAGACTTCGGACTTGATCTCACAACGCTGAGATCATGACCTGAGCCGAAACCAAGAGTCGGACGCTTTAACTGACTGAACCACCCAGGCGCCCCTCTAGTTAAGGTTTGTTGAGTGCTTGCTTGTTGCAACTCCTTGTTGCGAAGGAGTTAGTGCTAGCTCTCATGTGACAGAGCCAGAGTTCAAGGCCAGGTCTTTCTGACCCCAAAGGCTCACTCCACCATCCCCACCCCCTCCTATACCCTCAGCAGGAATCCAGGGATTTGGAGCTCTGTCCAGGACAACCTTGGCGAAGTCTGCAAATAGAGGGGAGTGACTCCTCAACCTTGGCCGCCCCTCTGCCCAGCCCACTGATTTCACCACCGCGATAGGCATGTGCTCGAGCAATGATTCCTTTTTCCTTATTCCCAGGTAGCATCTTTGCTTTCTCTCTCTGTCTACTAAAAGCAGTTTGTTTTGCTTTCTCCTGAAAGTGGGGCAAAGTCAAGATCATAGATTTCCAGGAGCTTTCTGCTAGTCCAATTCTGGTCATTAAGATTCTGCTGTACCCACCTCCTCCTATTTAATGCTATATTTGCCCATTTTTGTTCCCTCTTGGGAAGGTGGGATGAGAGTTTTAGGTCTCTTATAAGATAAAAGTCGGTCTTTGTTTTCTGCTGCCTCTTTAAAATGAAATTTTACATATACCTTACATTCACCCACTTTAAATACATTTCATATCTATTTATATAATGAATTACACATGACTTGTATAATTGTATGAGAATTACATATAACTTATACAATAAATTACTTATAACTTATATGATGGCTCACTTGTTCCTAACTTACACAAAGCGAACATTGTTCTGTGGGTGTACAATTTCATGAGATTTAACACGTTTATGTGGCTCCTGCCTTTTCCAGAAGCCATGATCTAGTATAGGGTAGTGGGTAGAAAAAGCAGTGAACTTGAAATCAAAGTTCTTCATTTGAGCCCCAAAAAATACATTTCTAAATGTAAACTCCATGGGAGCTTTTTGTTTCTAGAACAGTGCCTGGTACACAGTAGCCTCTCAATAAACATTAGCTATATATTTTTCTAGATAGCTTTATTCTACATATAGACAGAGATTATAGCTAAGCTCCAGTTGCTTAACCTCTTTGAACCTCAGTCTCCACATCTGTAAAACAAGAATAAAGCCTTGTCTACCATGTAGGGTTTATGGAAAAATTAATCCAATATGTGTAAAAGCACATCTAAATGTAAAATGCCAAACCCATGCATGGAAATACAGGCAACTGAAGAAAGATGGAACTGAGGTCTTATAGCAAAAATCACTATCTACTTCAGGGGAAGCGGCACCTTCGAAACATTGTCACCTTCACAATTCTGGTCTTATCGGGCCACCGGCACCATTATCTACTTAGTATTGTTCTTTAAAGTATCCTGAGGGTGTGTGTGTGTGTGTGTGTCTTAAATTCAGCCTTGTCTATGAAATAAGTGTGAAATTATGGGTTTGATGGAATGGTGATACATTTTGCTAAAACATATATTATTATAAAATACATAACCATCAGACATTTTTAACGCTTTAGAGAATCCCTGTACTACCTGAAATCACTCCCTATTTCCCCCCACTGGTCTCTGTTGCTTTTCTCTCTTCCCAAATTAATTTTGAAGTTGTACGCACTCTCCTCTGCTCTGCTCACCCAAAACCCGTTTAGGTTTTTCAACGTATTTTTCTTTTTATTTTTCCTTAAGTCTAGCAACCCCAGAGAATCAAGCAGGGATTTATAAAAATGTAACAAGTAAAAAGACATCTAGCTGAGAAGTTCTTAAACTTTAATGCTATGTATACAAAACCTTGTACATAATACTTCATGAATGATTTAAGAGAGATCTAAGGATAAAATGGACCGTGTGAATTTGGCTTCACGTACTAACTTTAGGCCTGCATTATCGTAACATCAAGAGCGGGGTGGGACTTAAGCTGTTATTAATATTGCATTAGACCCACCATTAACAAACATTCTCTTCCTGTTTCAAAGCTCCTGCCTCTAGTCCGCAGAAAATTGCTGTTCCCAGTCTGAACGATGCCACTGGTGGTTCTTGGCTCGTTGGCAGAGCAGGGATGGTTACACCCCCTGGCCCCGATGAGTGAAGTCTTTCCCAGCCCAGTTACCAATACTTCTTGCCTCCCCAAACTCTCCGATGGCTCACTCGCACACTCATCTGTTCATAGATGTGGTTCCTGGCTTTGCAATAGTACAGACAAGGAACAAGGAGAAGTCCGATGACAGTGTAACTGGGAGACCTCAGTTGAGAGGTCTGAGAGAGTCAGGTTTCCACGAGGAAGTGATAATTAGACTAACACAGGAAGTAGCCAGACAAAAGGGACAGGAATCCATGTATGTGTGAGGACCAAGATGCTGGAACATTCCGAACTGTTAATGGTCACAGTATGTGCAAAATCTCTTGAGTGGGAAGGAAGCTGGCAGATTCTAGACACTGGGTAGGAAAGAGAGATTCAGGTAGCGGTCAGAGATGGTTCTGGAGGCACAGGCGGGGTGCAGAGCACACGGGGTCTTGCAAGTTGAGTCAAATAAGGACTTTGAACTTGAGTTTAAGATCAATGGGAAGCCACTGAAAGGTCAGGGGAGCCACACAATCAGGCTTACATTTTTAAGCATCACTCTGTCTACCCTGTGGAGGATGGATGGGAGGAGAATGCAAGAGGACATGGGGAGACAAGTGATAAGGACATAGCAGAAGTGCAAGTGAGAGATGGTGCTTGGACCAGGAGAGCAGGGTGACAGAAGAGAAGAAGCCGGATGTGAGGTATTTAGGAGACAGAATTGGAAGAACCCGGTGATGGATCTCATGTGGATTAGTGGAGAGAGCAGGAAGACCGGGAGGTTTCTTGGGTTACTCTTGAAGAACTAGGCAGACAATGGAGCAAAGCTAGGGCAATTTGCTGCATTAGGGTAACTGGGAGAAAATGAGGGTTTGAAAGAGAAAGAGAAGGCGAGTGTGACATGTCGCCAGGAGACAAAAATGGAGGCGTCAAAACAAAAGTGTATTGTAGCTCAGGAGAGAGATTGGGGCTGCAGACATGAATTAACTATAGTTTTTGGTCACTACTATGTGTATAGACAATAACAATAATTATAATAACATTCAAGTAGCCCCTCACCGAGGCAGAAAGGAAATTAATGAATCACAAGGCACAAACGCTCGCATTGAGATGCTTGATTTCCTCGTGTAACAGTATGCAGTGTAACAGTATGCAACATCAGCTATCAAGGGCTTAAATAAAATATGCCATAAGTTTGGGGCGCCTGGGTGGCTCAGTCGTTAAGCGTCTGCCTTCGGCTCAGGTCCTGATCCCAGGGTCCTGGGATCGAGCCCCGCATCGGGCTCCCTGCTCCGCGGGAAGCCTGCTTCTCCCTCTCCCGCTCCCCCTGCTTGTGTTCCCTCTCTCGCTGTGTCTCTCTCTATCAAATAAATAGATAAAACCTTTAAAAAAAAAAAAAAATATGCCATAAGTTTGGGCGCCTGGGTGGCTCAGTCAGTTAAGCGGCTGCCTTCGGCTCAGGTCATGATCCCAGGGTCCTGGGATCAAGCCCCACATCAGGCTCCCTGCTCCGCGGGAAGCCTGCTTCTCCCTCTGCCACTCCCCCTGCTTGTGTTCCCTCTCTCGCTGTGTCTCTCTCTGTCAAATAAATAAAATCTTTAAAAAAAAAATATGCCATAAGTTTAATAAACAATTATCCTTAAGATGACATCCAAACGTTACAGATGGTTCAACCAGATGGAGGGGACATTCTGGGTTTTGACCCAGGATGATTTTCCTAGCTCAGAAGTGGCCATTGTTTTTGCTTTGTTAAAAGCCAGCTTTGCTTGAATAAAGCACCTGTTGTTCTGAAGTGCATTAAAAAAATTTTTTTTTTAAGTTTTATTTATTTATTTATTTGAGGGGGAGAAAGAGAGAGAGCATGAGCCCAGCAGGGAGGGGTAGAGAGAGAATCTCAAGCAGACTCCCCACTGAGCATGGAGCCCGACCTGGGGCTTGATCCCATGACCCCAAGATCATGACCTGAGCTAAAATCAAGAGTTGGACACTTAACTGACTGAGCCACCCAGGTGCCCCCTGAAGTGCATTTTAAAAGGGCACTGGGTACAGCTTAAATAAAAAGCTACATACATACATACATAATATCCTATGCCAAAAAATAAATGATTAAATCTCTTCTAGAAAGTATAGAAAGTAAAATAAAATGCATGATCCTTTGAGCTATCTAGTTCTATAGGTCTGGGTTGCAGCCCAAACATTTGTGTTTCTAAACGGCTTCATAGGCGATTCTATATGAGGTGAGAGTGGATATGAAGGTCAGGAAAAGTGTGTATCATGCACCTAGCACATAGTAGCTGTTGAATAAATTGCACTAGGTAACATCACCCGTGCAATACTCTTGCCAAAAATGCTTAACCTTAATCTAATCACAAGGAAACAGACAAGCCCAAATTTAGGGCCATTCTGCAAAACAATTGATCTGGATTCTTTTTTTTTTTTAATTTATTTGGCAGAGAGAGACACAGCAAGAGAGGGAACACAAGCAGGGGGAGTGGGAGAGGGAGAAGCAGGCTTCCCGCCGAACGGGGAGCCCGATGCGGGGCTCGATCCCAGGACCCTGACTTAACGACTGAGCCACCCAGGCATCCAGATCTGGATTCTTTAAGAATGTCAGTGTTAGGGAAAAAGAAGAAGACAATGAAGGGGGTTTGGAGGAAGAGGAAGGGAGGGGTAGAGAGTGAGAATGAGGGAGAGAGAGAAGGAGGAGGGCAGAGGAGGGAGAGAAAGAAGAGAAAAAAGAAAAGAAACAGATAGGGAAGATTATGCAATACATAATCCTAGATTGGATCCTGGATCTAAAAAATAAAACACGAACAGGCAAACAAAAAGCAGCTATAAAGAGCATTATTGGGACAACCATGAATATTAGAATGTGGACCATATATTAGAAAACAGTAATATATCAATGTTAAATTTTCTAAGTGTAATAGTTGTAGTTAAGTAGGAAAAGCACCCTTGCTGTTAGATTTGTGGTGATGTATTTGGAGGGGATGTAACTGCAACTAATTCTCAAATAGCTCAGCTGAAAAGCATGAGTGCATGCATGCGTGTATAAAATCAAAGCAATATTGTGACAAAATGTTGTCAATGAGTTGGGATATATAGGTATGTATTGTATTATTCTTGTGACTTTCAGAAGATTTTTAAGAATTTTAAATAACAAGAAAAACATTTTTAATGCTTATAGAGCTTTATATATATATATATATATATAAAGTTGAACTCATATGTAAATATATATGATATATATTTCAACATATATATATATATATATATATATATATATATATTTCAAAAGAATACCAAGCACATTATTCTGTGTTCATAAACATCTAGGCACTTAATAAACAAACAAATCACTGTTAGGAGAAAAAGAATTAATTAAACTTTAAATTTTGTGTAGGAAATTCACAGAATGAAGATTTGGGGGAACATCAAGCAAGGAATGACTGTTGTCCCTGGAAAATTGGCAAAATGGAAACGTGGCTCCGTGAACAAGAGGCCCGGGGTCAGCTTCTCTGGGACAGTTCTAGCTCTGACTCAGAGGAGTTGAGAAAAAGCGAGAAGAAACCACAGGCACTGGTGAGGACCAGGACAGAGAGAATCCCACTTTTTGATGAGTTTTTTGATCGAGAATAAAAATGCTGTTCACTAACCTAGAAACTGAGTGCATTGAAAGCTTGCTTCCCTGTAAAAGTTCTTCAGGTTAGTTGTATGAATTATTTGGAGGAAACCCATTCACTGTCTTTTCATCTGGAGTCTTACAGTTAACAGGTTTGTCCTATATTATTAACTACGCTGCATAACTGCCTCAACACTGAGGGCATTTGATTGTCCCTCTTTTCAGTGGCTTGTGGGGTTCAGCTGGATGGTTCTTCTGCTGGCCTCTCGTGGGATCTTTTATGTAGTTAAAGTCAGATGGCAGCTGGACTGGAGTCATCTGAAGGTTCAACCAGGTTGTGCAGGCAGCTGGACCTGACCCCTTCCCCTGTAGTCTCAGAGCCTTTTTACATGGTTTCTCCATCAGAGTGGTCCCTCCATCAGAGTAGTGAACTTTTATGTCAGCCCAGGACTCCCCACAGCAAATGTTCCAAGAGGAGGCAGCAGACCTGCCAGTCCTCTTAAACCCTCGAAATGGAACGGGCTCCCCACCACTCTCACCACATCCTATTGGTTAAAGCAAGTCACAGTCCAGGTCACAGTCCATGAAAGAGAGGGCTACACAGGACATGAATTGCAAAGTGTGGTCTACTGGAGTTCCTCTTTGAGACTTGCCACCACACCATACTTTCTTTTTTTAAAAAAAAGATTTTATTTGACACAGAGAGAGAGAGAGACAGCAAGAGAGGGAACACAAGCAGGGGTAGCGGGAGAGGGAGAAGCAGGCTTCCCGCAGAGCAGGGAGCCCGACGCGGGGCTCGATCCCAGGACCCTGGGATCATGACCTGAGCCGAAGGCAGACGCTTAACGACTGAGCCACCCAGGCGCCCCACCACACCGTACTTTTAAAAAGCAAATTAGGTCTTATAAAACAAATAGATGGGAAAGTAGATTTGATACAAATGAAAATGAGTTTTTAAAGAAAAGTCACAGTAATACTACATTAGACACTAAGCCCAAGGAAGTCACTCCTTGGGAGTTAGTGGCTTGTTATAACAGAGAGGCTGCAGGAAAAAGGGGGGATAAGGTCAAGTGTGGAAGGTCATGGCGAATGAAATTTCAAAAGTAAATAAAGATCTCTTAGATTATGAGGTAGATCTTAGGACTCTGTAAGACTAAAAGGAATCTTAGAAATGTTCAGTCCCAAAGTGACTCTATTAACAAAAGTCAGATTTTCAGGCAATTTTAAGAGCTTCTTTTGTGTAAAATTAGGCTCCACTCTTAGCATAATCTAAAAACACTTGTAAGCCATTCAGAAACTTCTAAGAATTTAGGGAAACTTTAAAACAAAACAAAATGAAAACATCCATTTAAGCCTTCTGTAGGAAATGTCTAAAAAGAAAAAAAAATAGGGAAACACCACCCAAATTTGACATTCAGTGCATTCAGATCAGTCACTAAGAAGCCTGCTGAGTCAGGAGACAAACCTTCGTGTTCTTGCAAGGATGGAAGACTCTTAGGTCATCCCTGGGCATTTCTGTTCCCACCTCCGACTTTGCTGTGGTCAGTGAGAAGCATATTTCCTGCAATGAAATACATAAGCTGCTTGACCAGCCAGCCTTCTTGAAAAAGTAAGATCTCTGAGAGGAGAAATGAGTCCAACCCATCCCTCATGTCCTCACACATTATGGTTTATCTGGAAGAGCTTAGAACAGTTGCTGAAGAGAGCGGGGGGCCTAAGCATGTCTTCATCGCTCTGGGCTGTGGCTTGAGATTGGACGACACCCCCTCTCTCAGCTCCCTGGCCTGTGAGCTCCATCCGGGCACCGGCCGCATCTCCTCCCTGTGGCACCCCCACTTCCTAGCACAACATCTGGCACAGAGTTTATTATGAAATGTTTGTTGAATTTGTTAACTTCTGTGTTAACTAGGCAATTAGAGAGGTGCTTGTTTCTCCCCAGCTATGCAGTTGTTCATTCTAATCTCCATCATTTCCCAAGACTCACAGACATACAAGATTGATGATACAGTGAAAAAAAAAGGGCGGAGATTTTTTTCAAAAGCTTTTGGAATTTATACATCTAAATGGAGGGCATAAATTAAGCATTGCCTTGGGATATTGGAGCAAGTGAGGATGTCACAGCTCAAAATATTTTTCGGGACTCTATCCGAGGAATGTTTTCCCTGTTGGAATGTATTTGCTCGCTCCATGTGGAACTCCCCCTCACTTAATTATAAATTCAAGAATTTGAAATTATGGTAATAGTGATGATAGTAATAACTGCTAGTGGGCATTAACTGCTCACTGTGGCGGTACTCCCCAGATGCTTTCTGTCTGCAGTCCTCACGACAACTCTGTACGTCGGTATGAACATAATCCCCATTTTACAGACGAGGAAACTGAGGCACAGAGAGGTTAGGTAACTTGCCAGAGTGATCCCACAGAGCGGCCCTTTGGAGCAGACTGTTGCCGACCAGGAGGGACCTGAGGGGAGCCAGGAGCACCTTCCTCCTCTCCTCAATTTTACCTCGAACTCACCAGCTGCATTATGCGGCATTCCACATTTTTTTTTCTATTACATGGTGGATTTTTTGGGTTTTAGGGTTTTTTTTGTTGTTGTTGTTTGTTTTTGAGAGGGATAATACTACACTGAAAAGGGGGAGAGCTCTGTGGGATTATTTTTTAGCAAGGAAGAGTCTCCTTAGAGCCTAATAGCTTCACCGTGGGCATAGAACAGGGTAAGAACGCCTGAGAAATAGCTCAGGAGAGCAAGTTTCCAGGAATGAGGAGAGGGACACACAAGGGCAGAGGAGAGGAGAGCCAAGACAAACTTACTTTCTTCACAGTTTGGCTGGGGAGCAGGATCGTGCGCAACCCCACAAGATGCCCCATCCAAGATGGGATTCAGTTGCGCCCTGTGGCAAGGGCCGGAGGGCAGTGCTTCTCAACGCAGCCATGGGTTAGAATCACCTGACAAATAACCAGAAAACTAACAGCAATTAGGATTAATGGGCCCACCTTCCCATTTACCTGGGCTGGGGTAGAACTCTGGCATTGGGTTGGTGTTTCCTTTTTAAGTTCCCAAAACCCAACCAAAGAGGTAAAAAATCTGTACTCTGAAAACTAGAACATTTAGGAAAGAAATTGAAGAGGACACAAAGAAATGAAAAAACAGGGCTCCTGGGTGGCTCGGTCGGTTAAGAATCTGCCTTTGGCTCAGGTCATGATCCTGGAGTCCTGGGATTGAGCCCCAAGTCGGGCTCCCTGCTCAGCAGGGAGTTTGCTTCTCCCTCTGCCCCTGCTCATGCTCTCACTCTCTCTCTCCAATAAATAAATAAAATCTTTAAGGAAAAAAAAAAAAGAAATGGAAGAACATTCCATGCTCATGGATTGAAAGAACAAACATTGTGAAAATGTCGATAGTACCCAAAACAGTCTACATATTCAATGCAGTCCCTATCAAAATACCACCTTTTTAAGTTCCCAGGTGAAGCTAGGGTGCAGCTAAGGTTGAAATAAGGTTGAAAACTATAGCTTGAGCGGTACGAACATTCTATTTTACCAGCTACAGCAACTTCTATCTTTAAAAGCAACAACTTCTGAGGTAATTTTTCAAAGGTAAGGACATGCAGCCTGGAGCTGCACAAACAGGAAGAAAATGTCCATTTTGTCGGTGATTGTCTGAGACACCAGTCCTTTACTTAATCTTGAATGTGTTGGGGGGCAACACAGGGCCATCAGTAAACACAGCTATTGTTGGCCAAAACTATAAAATTCAGCCTGGAGGCACAGTTGTCACTTTTCTTCAGCTGAAAATCTCCTGCTTTGGAAAAATAAAAAAAGGCTTATCTATGGCCTAATGCATGCTTTCTCTTGTGAAAATAGTATTGTCCTTCTTGCTCTGAATTTTTTATGAGAAAGAGAAGTGTCTCTTTTTTTTTTTGCATCCTTTTGGAAATATGCTTTTTTTTTCAAAATTTTTTTTCAGGTAGGAGGCCATTTTTCTTCATCTGTCTCTTTGGAGGATAATTCTGGGTTACTATGCTGGGATTTAACTAAAGGTGACTCTTGCCGAAGTCATCTGTGAAACAGTCACGTAAACAAACAGATACTGTTTTCTGCTTGCTCAGAGCCTTTAAAAAAGGAAAACAAAACACCAGCTCTCCAAACCACTCCCTTTCTTACCAGGACAGCATACTTATCATCAAATCATTATTCATATCAAGTATTTTCTGCCTTAAAAGAACAACGAAAGCCTATTTCCACTAATACTGCAAAAGGTCACTAATTTAGAATATTCTAGGGAAGCCTGGGAGAAGGTGGGCTAAGGGATAGGTTAGGAAAGGTCAGACCACTAAAAATCTGGATTACATCTCATTTTTCAAGAAACACTATTTTATTCAAGTACAGAATAAGCAAAAACACATTTGAAAACTTAGATAATAGTTAAGGTTTATTTTTAAGTGTATATTTCATAGTAAGTCTGCAACTCATTCATACATTCATTCATTCATTCATTGAATCATGCATTCAACAAATAGGTTTTGAGTATCTACTACATGCCAAGCACCATTCCAGATGCTGAAAATACAAGCCATAAACAGGACAATGTTCTGAGGCCCATGGATTATGTTCCAGTGGGGAGCAGATAGTCAAATACATGATACAATTTCAATTTCAGGTCATCTTTGAAGAAAAATGAAGCAGGTAGGAGGGTGGCATGGATGGAGTGAACTGTTGCAAGCAGGTGCTCAGGGAGGGATGCTCTGAATGAAGGGAGGGTGTGAGCCATGAGAAGCCTGGGGGGGAGAGCAAGTACAAAGGCCCTGAGGTAAGAATGAGCTGGCAATGCCAGGCCAACAGAAAGGCCAGGATGGCAGACGGAGCAAAGAGAAGACTGACAGGGATAACCTCAGTCAGAAAGGTCATCAGGGCCCAGATGGAGGGGAACCCAGAGGACCACAGCATGATGATGAGTTTTAAGTGTAATAGAATTTCAAAGGCAGAAGGGCTTGGTCCTAATCTAGACTGACATCCCCAATATGATCATGAACAGAGGCACACAGACCCACTAAAGCCACGTGGCCATAGCTGACTGACCTGGGACTGACTCTTGACCCAACTGAGCCAGTCAGAGAGGACCTCAGTCTTTGCTGGTGGCAAGAACCTTGGTGGGTAAGTTCAGGAGCAATGGCGGGTAGGTTCTGCTCTGTGGGCCAGAGACATAGGAGCACTGCCCTGCAGTAAACAGAGACTGAGGCACAAGGGACCCATCAAGGCCCCACAGCACATCTGGTCTTCATCCCTAGCCCTCCTGAGGCCCTGTTGCTTCCTGTTCTTCATTCTGAGACTGTTTCCTTCTAGTAAATTCCACCTTCTGCTTGGGCCAGCTCTGCTTGATTTTCTATTTCTTAAAACCAAAGAATCCCACTAATAGATTCCTTACACAACACCACCTCTGTGCCTCACGGTGTCACTCTAGAGGCTGTGGTGGTTAGAATTGGCTACAGTGGGCGGTCTTAGCTCGCCAGAGGAATTATGAGCATCTCTTCCCAAATCCAGGTTCAGTGATGTCATGTCAGCCACAGAGGGAGTATTTACATCACAAAAAAAATGGCAAATGTTATAAATCAGTGTTTTTCAGAGAGCTGGCTGTTAAACATTTAGCAGCACACCTGTCTAGAGGTGAAGACCAACAGGCTCTAGAGTCAGAGTTTACATCCCAACTCCACCACTTCTCATCTTAGGTAAGCCATTTAACCTCGCTGGCCACTGTCTCTTCACTGTAAAATGGAAATTATCATAGTGACGGAGAAATAAGATAATACATATAAGGTGCTTGGGACAGTACCTGACACATAATAACTGCTCAGTATATGTTAGTTAAGTAGCTGTATTATTCCCATTGAAATTAGAAACAAAATTAGAATGTTTTGTGGTTCTAGAAGTCTGGTCTGTTCGCCAAGACATGAAACAAAAGCTAGAAGTACATAACCATGGAACTGTGAAAATAAATGTACCATGATTCACAGATGTGATTATATGCCTACACTGCCCAAAGGAATCAACTGAAAAACTTTTAAATAATGGAATTAAATTGGTGTCTGGATAAAAGAGGTATATTTTAAAGCCAACAGCCTTTGCAAATCATTTCTCAGAATTTATCCAACAGAAATAAAAATACCAATGGGCCAAGGTAAATATTCAAGGATAAATAGTGGGGTTACTAAGGGAAAAGTGTCAGAGCGTACGCTCTTGGAATGTTCTTTCTCTGTCACCCTAGCTCTCAAGTTCTCACTTCCATTACTGGTCGAATCTGTCCTCTTCCCAGTTCAAAGTACTTCAGGCATTTCTGGCTTAAAACGCATTCTGTTAGGATTCTCTCCCCAGCCAGGGTCCATGTCTGGGGTAAGAAGGAGAGGCCCGGATGATGACCCTGTCCTTGGGAGAGGTGGGGAATACCTCATCAGTGCTGCCCTTTGTCCTCTCTGGCTTCAACTGAGAGATACTCATCTTGATGATATTGGGCATCGACCTCCCTGTCCTTAGCACTCACCCCAACCTCCCTGGCTGATGTTACTTCCTACTGTACTCTGAGCACGGGCTTTGTAGCATGATTGCTCATTTGCAAGTCCCGTGGTTCTGTCCTGCGGACTTGGGCCCCACCTCAGTTTAGATGGTGCTACTCATCCTCCAAGAATCAACTCTATTTTCTATGCAGTCCCAGAAGTGGGCTGTCCATCCCACGTGCTGTACAGAGTCCCCATGGCTCTCTTTTCATCCTCCTCCCATCCCTCTTTGGAGGCCTTGGAAAACCTTTTCTGATATTCTCTCTGTAACCCGCAGGAGTCAAGGCTTAGGGGTGCAGCCAGGAAGGCCCTGTCCACAGAAACGTGCTGTGTTGCCCTTAGTACCTTGCTGTAGCCCCCAGGTGTTGCTACAAAGAGGGCCCATGATTTTTATTTTTTTTAAACCCCCCCCCCAAAATATATGTTTCTATCCACCCTGCAGACAGAGACATAGCTTTTATGCTTTTAGGTCAACAAATCTTCCTAAGGGCGGCAGTGACAGGCAAAATATTTGACTATACTCAGAGCACAGGTAGCAATCAATCAGTATGGCTCTAGCCTGGTTCCTGGACTTACTGAGTAGGAATCTACCTATGATCTCTACATGATCCCTCAATGATCATACTAAATGTAAATGGTCAACAACACAGTTTATTTTTTTAAAGACTTTATTTATTTATTTATTTGACAGAGAGAGAGAGAGAGGGCACAAGCAGGGGGAGCAGCAGGCAGAGGGAGAGGGAGAAGGAGACTCCCCGCTGAGCAAAGAGCCCAACATGGGGCTCGATCCCAGGACCCTGAGATCATGACCTGAGCCGAAGGCAGCCCCTTAACTGACTGAGCCACCCAGGCGTCCCAACAACACAGTTTAAACACAGAGGTGGCCAGATTGAATGAAAGAGTAAGAACCAACTCTGTGCTCTCTACAAGGAACAAACTTTAAATATACTGTCACAAGTAGGTTAAAAGTAAAAGGATGAACAAGGTGTACCATGCCAACACTCATCAAAGGAAGCCTGGAGTGGCCATACCAGTATTAGACCAAGTAGACTTGAGAGTGTCAAACAGGCATCAGAGCATTAGCAGCCAAAGTGATATATCCTACAAGTTTAGCAAGGATGGAAATAAAATATCATATTGCACGCTCCCCCTCCAGCATGAAAATCAAATCCCCAAAAGAATCCAGCGGCCATGCTGCTTCACATCTCCACCACTCTGGGAGGGCAGGCCCAGGTGATTGAGAGCCTTGCAGAACTACACGGAGTTGGGATGCACAGTCCCCCCAAGAAGGGATTCAAGGACACTGAGTAAATGCAGCAGATGTCCACGACAAACGGAGGCTGAGGGCCTGGCTATGTCCCTAACACATCCCGCAGGTGTAAAGCAAAGCAATGGCACCATCCCATCCAAGAACAACACGTCAGTGCTGGAGAAGATCGCGGGGGTTCTGGAACAGCCTTTTACCAGGAAATGACCCTCCGAGAGAACGGATAAAGAAATACTCTTCAGAATTCATTAGCACAAACTCTAAATTTGGATTCCAGGAATGAAAGATGTTAACGTTGAATCCAGGTTTCAGGAAAGAAACACAATGTTATTTTACAATGTCCTATTTTTTTGTATGCCAATAGACTTACTCAGATGTTCCTGTCATCCTTCAACATTGCCCCAAAATAATTTCCTCCAAAAATATAATCCAAGCCTTATCTCACCATGTAAGTTGGGAACTCTCTCCATCAACTTCCAGTCATAAGACACGGGGAGGCTTCTTGAGGGCAGATAAGACTTAGGATCAAGTGGAACACCTCACACCACAGTCTCTAAATGAAGGAGAATTTAGGGACCTTCTATCCCATCCTCTCTCCCACAGGGGTTGAGATAACTAAGCACACTCAGAGGTGACCTTCACGAGAGACAGGGTGACTGATTTTGATGCATGCCTATTTAGCTTAATTGGTAAATGTCTTAATAACTATTTGAAAAGAGACTTATTTTTCACTCAGTGTGTTTTACAACATAACACAGACACACACACACACACACACACAGACACACACACACACACACAAACCAACCACCACCCATACCCCCCATAAATGAAGCAAGAGCCTCCAGTATTTCTCTAGAAAGTAATCTACCCATTAGAGGCCTTCAATCTAAGGGTTGTAGAAGTTTGCCACCTACTGACCTTTTGCTGAAGTACCTGGTTCTCCTTGAAATACTGCAAACAATCATAATTCAATGCCAGCGACATGCATCGAGGTCTGTAGTCTTTTACTACTATTTCCCGATAAAATGTGAAGAGGTATTTTTGCTTTTTTTTTTTTTCATTTTCTTAAGATAAAATCCTATAGGGAAGAGAACCAAAAGCTCAAAGATCTCACACAGACATGAAAGTGTTCAGTGCTAATGTTCATTTGAAGGCCCTCTGCTGGCCATCCTCATTACATGTCTCCTTAGTTCAAGGGAAAAAGAAAGAAAAAGTAGGGGGGAGTAATCACAAAAATTTGGGAACAGTGAGACTGTTTTCTACCATCTTTCAGTCCTCACACCCAGTCCAGCATTTCTTCCCCTGCTTGTTTTCCTCTCTGAGGTTTGAGTCACCTGCCAGGCATTCCTTATCCCTCCCCCTTTCTGGAAAACAGGTCAGGGGATCTGTCCCTGACCTTCAGTCTTGTACTGAGCTGGCTTCAGTTTTTCCCATTACTCTTCGCAAAGTCCGTGTTATCTAGCTGATGGCTTCTTTTCTGATGTCGTGTTTCAGAGGTATTCCTAAATATAGGCTATGTAGGACATACCAAGTGTTGAAAATAATATCTAATGACCAATAAGCTGGGAGCTCGTAGAGGCAGACACATCAAGCCACCCACAGGTACTACCCAGTGATGCCCTGCAGACCAGGCTGAGGTTCCATCAGGACAAGGTGCATCACCCACTGAATTCTGAGGGCAGAGTCTGTCCCATTGTTTAGTCTCCCTTCCCTACTCCCATTTTTAATTTTTTCCCCATCTCTACCTCCTCTTCCAAATCTGCTGGGCTACTCTGCATCTCTTCCCTTTACCCTGCAGGCTGGGATCTTCCTGGAAATATTGGGAAATGAAATATCTGTCTACAAGTGAGGGAAAGCTGAGCCAGAGGAGTTTTGAAATCCCTTGGGGTCGTCTGATTCTGTGGTAATCAATCAATCTATTGCAGATCTGATTTAAAAAATGGGGGTGCCTGGGTGGTTCATTTGGTTGAGCTTCCAAATCTCAGTTTCGGCTCAGGTCATGATCTTGGGGTCGTGAGATGGAGCCCCACTTCTGGCTCTGTGCTTGACTCAGAGTCTGCTTGAGATTCTTTCCCTCTCCTTCTCCCTCCCCCATGTCCTGCCCCCAGCTCACACATGCTCATGCTCTCGCTCTCAAATAAATAAATAAATAAAATTTTAAAAATACTCCTATAGACACAAATGAGTTGCAAGTTTTCTCAATAAATGAAAACTAGCTAATGAGGATTGACCTATAAGAACTATGACTTGTAAAGGGGTATGATTATAATGATAATAAAACTTATCATCAGCAAATCAACATGGAGGTCCAAAGACAAGGAATAGGAAGATTGCAGCAAATACAGACAAGAAAAAGTATTGCCAGAGCTAGAAATCTTTGAATTGTAGGTGACAGTCTTCATTACAGTTTCTTAATCTAAATGGTAAGATGTGAACAGAAATCCCTGATGACACACAGCTGCATCAGACCCTGAGCAAAAACTCATGGTTTCTGGCCAGAGATTAGCCTTGTAAATACTTTTAAATATTCTAGAATAGCAGTACTTCTCAATGAGGACCTACGATGTTACTTCTCTATTGCTGCATAACAAACCACTTCAAATTGTAGTGGCTTCAAATAATTATTTTTTCCTCAAATTTTGCAGTTTGGGTGGAGCTTGGTAGGGCAGCTTATCTCTGTACCGTAGGACATCGGTGGGCACTTCTGGTACTAGAAGATTCACGTCCGAGATGGCTCACTCACATGTTGGCAAATTGTGGTTGGCTACAAGCCAGGAACTGTCAGCCCGGGACTTCAATCCTTTTCCCTCTTTTCCATTGGAGTCTCTCCTTGTGGCTGCTTGGGCTTCCTTTTGACATGGCAACTGCTTCCAAGAAGGAAATGGAAACTATCAGTTCTCTTAAAGGCTGGACTTGAGACTGGCATAGTGTTACTTTTGTCATGTTCAGTTGGTCAAAGCTGTCAGAGGCCTAACCCAGATTCAAGAATATGGGGAATACATTTTTCATATGCATAAACTCAGCCTCAGAAATATATATTTCAAATATTAGTTAATATAATATTTGAAATTAATATTAATATTTGAAATATATGAAATTAATATTTCATAATGTGAATTTAGAGAAAACAGAAAAAGGCACTGAGGGAAATTTTCTTTTTCCTTCACCACCCAAGACCACTTGCAACTTCTGCTTCATGCAGAGTCCCTGGAGAAGAGAAGAGAAACCAAGGCGGGACAGGAAGAGAAGGTGTAAGGGAGAACTGCAGAGATTGTCAAGAGAGTTGTTTCTCCAAACATCACACTAAGATGCAAGCTCCATGGGGGTAAGGACTGCCGTCCGGTTTGTTCCCTACTGTAGACCCCACACTAGCCTAGCACAGGTGCTTCACGAATATCTGTTGAATAAATAAAGGAATGAATGAATAGATGGTAGGAAAAGACCACCTCAAGGTTTTTTTTTTTTTTAAGATTTTCTTTATTTATTTGTCAGAGAGAGAGACCGCACGCACAAACAGGGGAAGGAGCAGGCAGAGCAGGCAGAGGGAGAAGCAGGCTCCCCGCTGAGCAGGGAGCCCGATGCGGGACTCGATCCCAGGACCCTGGGATCATGACCTGAGCCGAAGGCAGGCATTTAACCGACTGAGCCACCCAGGCACCCCCCCCCACCTCAAGTTTTGATGCAGCTGAACAGAGTAGGTAGAGGATTTGGAATTGTATAAATATTTTATATTAGCAAGAATAAAATTAAATCAAAAATTAAAAAGCATTGTGTAAATACTGAAAACAAATAAACCTAAGTATATCAAATTAGTGGCATAACCGCACAGAAAATAATTGTTTCAAGTAACTGTGAAATACAGCATTTTAACTCCATATCCTGGGTGGGATATAAGATAAAAGCCTAAGAGTAAAAGAACCATAAATAACATGAATCATACTGGTTATCTTACTGATAGTAGTAATATTTGAAATGATTATGTGTTTGTTATAGACTAAAACATGTAAATAATTATGAACCAAGATTTTCAGCATAAAAGATAAATCTAAAATCGAAGAAGTTCAGTAAAACTCTATACCTTAAAATTTGAATTGGAAATTTCAATATGAATGCATGATTCTTTTTTCTTTAAAAAAAATATGTATTTCCCAGCTCTAGGCACTAAGAGGGCCTGGAAACAATAACAAGCCAGTAGCTTTGAGCACCCCTCAACCCAAATCGTGTCTTCTAAAGACCATGTCCTACCAATAGAAATCAGGACTCCTTGGAGAAATGACTGATTCCAGTAAGCAGCAGGAGGAGTGTGCAAGATGATCCGGGCCACTTTGTTGGGCAAGAAAGTGAAGAAATTATCAAGTACTATTGCAATCATATTTAAAGGTGACAGTAACCATCCAAAGGGGTTCCAAATGGCCAAAGATGGATTAATTTGAGCAAAAAGAATAACTGCAATGAATTAAAAATATGAAATATAAAAAAATCCATAAGTTCATAATAAAGGCAAACATAATGATCACTTTGGAGATTTCAACCACACCAACTCATTATTCTTAAAATTAGTAAATAACAGGAAAGAACTAGCAATTAATCCTGCCTTTCCTGCATAAATTGGATTTCAGCATAACCAAATAGCGTGAAAGAAAACTCTTCTTTGTAGAAACATTCCTACTAAATAAATGCAAACAGAATGATACAATTAGATGGACACCACTTTGCAACCCCTAATAAAATAATGAATCTAAGCAATGAAAATCAATAAATACTAAATCTTTAGATGAAAAGGTGATGGACGTTTCGTAATGGAGAGATCAGGCTGACACAACCTGAACCCACTGACCAATCTTTTTATTTTTTATTGAAGTATGTATCAAGAGCTGTGAAGGTCATTGAGATTTTACTCTATTTACAAGCTAACAGATTAACCTGCCAAATTTCACGGAAACTGATTAAAGGTATAGACTCTGGGTTAAAGAGTATGATGGTTAATTTTATACGTTAGCCTGACTGGGCCATGGGGTATCCAAATATTTGCTTAAACATTATTTTTGGGTGTGTCTGTGAGGGTGCTTCTGGATAAGATTAACATTGGAATGTAGACTGAGTAAAGCAGATTGCCCTCCCCCATGTGGGTAGGCCTCCTCCACTCCACCCAAGGCCTGACTAGAACAAAAAGCTGAAAAAGAAAAAATTATCTCTGTATTGGAGCTGAAACATTGCAGTCTTCCCCTGCCTTCAGACCTGGATTCGGACTGAAACCACTATCCCACTAGGGGCTCTCCTGCTGCTCAGGCCTTCGGACTTGGACTGAAACTCAAACCAGCAATTCTCTGCGCTCTCGCAGCTGCATGATTACAATCTTGGCCTTCTTGGCCTCCAAAATCACTTGAGCTAGTTCCTCACAGCATATCAGTCTCTCTGTCTGTCTCTGTCTCTCTCCCTGCCCCCACCCCCTCTGCCCTGTGTGTGTATGTGTTTCTCTGGAGAATCCAGTCTCATACAGAGATCCAGGACCATCAATTACTCACAGCAAAAGCAGTGGTTATTTTTAGTATCATCATTTTTACACTGGTTCCCTGAGCCTCATTTCTAATAGAGCAACAGGAAAAGGGTGAGATGACCTTGTACACGTAGGGGGTTGCTTTATAAGAAAGGAATCCCAAGCTTAGGGAATTCTGATATTCGACACTGTACAGCAAGCTTGTCTGTCCTTTGTTCCAGCAACAGACACCATCTCTTTCTTCATATGCAAACATCTTTGAAAAGATAATGTAGACAAAAGGCAGTGAAAATCTTGTCTTGCAAAACGTAGGGAGATGCAAGAGCCCCATGGAGAATTGTCTCCCATTAGTCTAATCTCCGGATCAATCTTCACATCACTAAAAATGGGACATCATATGTCTCCTGATGTGATGCAAGAGGTACACAGCACCACCTAGGAGTTATTCTTGCCAAAGAGGGTGTATCTGAATCTAATCAAGTCTCAAGATCTCACTGCTAGTTTGAAAGTAATAGAAGAACAAACAGAAGAACTAGCGGATAAAAGAACAAGTTGGACGAGGAGGCAATCGGCCAAATTTAGAAGATGGGAAATTGTACCTCATAAACGACCCAATGTCTTC
Source organism: Halichoerus grypus (assembly GCF_964656455.1). Classification (NCBI taxonomy): domain Eukaryota; kingdom Metazoa; phylum Chordata; class Mammalia; order Carnivora; family Phocidae; genus Halichoerus; species Halichoerus grypus. Next base: position 110,721,018 of record NC_135719.1, on the reverse strand, counting down.
AACAAACAAGTGGAATTTTAAAAGATGGGAGAAGAGGGAATAGTTACAGGTTAAAAGAGACTTAGGCTACGATGCCACATGTGGACCTTGTTTGATCCTAACCTAAACGAACCAATTACAGAATCGTTTTTAGAGGATGGAGAAGCTTTGAGCATGGATGGGGAATGATATATTATTAAAATTACATGAAAGTATTATTATTGTTAGGGGTAATATTTTTAAAAATCCTTGTGTGTTAATTACTGAGCTATTTGTGGATAAAATGATATGATGTCCGCATTTGCTTTAAATTACTTCACCACCACCACCCCCACTACCAACAAAAGTGGAAGGAGGAAGATGGAGCAAGCTTGGCAAGACGTGGTTAATTGTTGAAGCTGGTGACAGTACATGAAAGTTCATAATACTACTTTCACCTGTTTCATTTTGAAAGTTTCTATTGAAAATTTAATAAATAAAACTGTGGAAGAACGAAAACAGCAAAAACAAAAGCATAAGCGAGAGAAATGTGTTATAAGCTTAAAAGGTGGTACAGGGCCTTGGCAGAATTACTTTAACTTAGACTTTAGTGGAACATCTCAGATCTTTGGAAGCCTGCCCTTCAAGAGAATAACTTCCATCTTTTGCTTTTCCATATAGAATAGTTCATACGTTTTGCTCAGTGAGAAGACAGAATTCCTATGGCAAAACACACACACACACACACACACACAAAAACCAAGTGAGGTGGGAGAAGGGAAGTAGGGAGAAATAGAGGAGGGAAAGGAGAGAAAAAGAATGATACAGATGTATCCCCCTTTCTCATGGATTTTATAGTCTAGCAGAGGAGACAGCCATTAATGCAACAGTCATGCAGATGACTGTTTAATCATCAATGGAGGTAAATGCCATGAAGTTAAAGAGGAAATTTCCATAAGAGCAAGCAGCATAAGAACTTAGGAGGCAAGGACACCCACCCTCCCTAAGGAAGTGACCTTTGCTGGTGCTGAGATCTGAAGAATAAATGGATATTACACAGACAAAACAGTTAGGGGAAAGCTGTTTAGGACAGTCAAGAGAGAAGCCCTTGACCTTGGGATGCAGGGAGGAGAATACACTGAAGGAGGCACCAGAGTATACAAAGGAGGGAGACCCTAGGAGACTCTTGCAGCAGCCCCAGTAGAAACAAACAATGGCGGCTTATGCTGGAATGGTGACAATGGAGATGGAGAGAAGTGGACTCATTGGGCAGATATTTATGGAGTAAAATTAGTCCAACTTGGTGATAGATTAGTTATGATGATGGGTATAGATGTTTCATATTACACTCTTGGTATTATTTCTGTGGCATCCCCCCAAAGCACTGAGCTTTAGGGGCTACTGTGCTAGTGCACCACTGGATGGGTTGAGTTGTAGGGTGCCAGGAAAAGGGACCATGAATTGGACTGATCCAAGTATTTTACACAAAATCTGGGAGACTATTAGGAGAGAGCTGGGGGCTACTGTCTAGCCTCTCAACACCCCCACCCACCACACTCACACACATTCACACCCACTGCCAGGCTCTGAGGAAAGAGGAATTGCTTGATGTCAGGAGATCTGGCTTTGGGTTCTGGTTCTAGCTCTTACAAGTGGAGAGATGTTGGTCAGTTCTTCTGGGTCATGAACACAAGTGCTGCCATTGAGGTCTAAGGACCACGGGACCCTTGACTCCTATAATGGGCACTGAGCTGAAATGTTGAGAGGACGGAGCTGACAGAGGTGGGAGGTATCCAAAGTAGCACTTTAGATATGGAGGTGATGAGCTCTACAGTAATCCTTGGAGGGCAAGCTGGTCTTTTCTTGTGAAATCACCCAAATGGTCCTTTTTATTGTACAAATGTAAAGGAAGAAAACCCTCTATGAAATATTTCCACTTCAGAAGATGATCTTTGCTTTCACTTTGCATAACCAAAGCCTGGTTCCCACTCCACCATGAGAGGGCAAGACCCAGGACTGTAGCAGGCAAGTCTACTGTTTTCTCTAATGATTGTAGATATGGGGAGAGGAGAGAAGGAGGCTAGTATGGATGCTCCCAATATGCATGAGTCCTATGGTTAGGCTTACTTTCATCCATGACAGTGTCTGTTTTCCTGAATAGCATCCTTTGGAAAGGAAAAGCAAAGTCAAAATACAAGAGGTTGCCCGATACAATGTTCATCGCACAAAGCACTGGATTTAAAGACGAAAGACCAAGAGTCAAAACTCTTCATGTCCACTTACTAGCTGTGTGATCACACACAAATTTCATACTCTCTGCACCTCCCTTTCCTCATCTGTGGAACTGTGATAATAAAGTCACCTCACCAGGTAATTTATGATGATTGAATGCAACACTCTTTGTGAAAGCACTCAGAGTAAGTGATTAAATATGTGATGATTGATAGTGGCTTTCTTTCTGCTGAAGACAATAATTTTTTCAGTCATCTGTCCTTGTTCCACAGGGAAAACCAAAGAAAGGAAACAGACTTGAACCAGGATCATGTGGCATGTGTACTCAGTCTGTCTCCAGTCACTTCTGAGTCTTAGTTAATAAGAACACTAGCCAGCCAAACCCAAAGTCCTGAAAGCCTGGCCCTTCGGGTTGGCCGCCTGGGGGACAACATGCTGCAGCTTTGCCTGGTCGACCAAGGTTCTGGCTTTGCTGCCACTCTTGTCGGACCAACACAGCACAGCCTTGACACATGAATGTTGATGAACAAACTGATACATCTGTCCTGTAATTGTAGATCCTGGAAGCCAATTTTCATCCCACCGATACACTTGACTATGAAAGCTTGCATGGGTCTTCATGAAAAAGGACTTCAACCACTTCCATTTTGACCCCAAACTTTATAATTGATTAAGTTCTTCTTTCTAGCCCATCTCTTAACTCAGGCAAAAGTCTCTTCAGGCAAAGGATCTCCTAATGGGACCTGAAACTACCCCCTCACACAATAAGCACTGCACTGAACCAGCAAGACCCTGTGTGACTGAGCCTCAGACAATGATCAACTTGACCTTCACTGCCCACCTGCACGTATTCACCAAACTTTCCTCATATAAACCTGGAAGTATTTCTGGCACTTTGGAGACAGGCTTTGAGATGTTAGTCTGCTGTCTTCCCGGTGTTGGCCTCACTGAAATAAATCCCTTTTTTGTTTCACCACCACTCATGTCTCTGTCTTTGGATCTTGTCCTCAGAAAAGTGGCCGAACCTGGTCTGGTTGGGATCCCCGGAGCCAGATGCTCTTGCAACCCTGCCCCTCGGCTACACTAATGACCAATTCTACCTTGCACATGACTACCTATGACCAACTACAGCTTCTAAACTAGAATTCTCCTGAACTTGAGTGAAAACGTGCTAGTTCAGTGTTTCTCAAGGTGTGGTCCCTGGGCCACTTGCTCCTGAAACTTCCGGGGATCTCATTAAAATGGAGGCAATGCCCAGCACTACTGAATCAGAATCTCTGGGTGTGTGCTCAGGGACCCGCACTGTTAACCATCACCACAGGAGTTTGGATGCTCATTAAAGTTTGAGGACTGGTTAAGAAAACTCATTCAAACCACTAAGGCTTCAAGGGCTATATATCATAAATAATACTTCAAGCCTGAACAGTGGTTAAGTATATTGAAGTGCTGAATTCCAAAATATTGGTTATAATTTTAGAAATGAGTGAAATCTGGTATGTGTAAACTCGTGGCAAAATCTGATTTTTGGTATTTTACCTACATTAATCAAACACATTGGTTGCACTAAAATGGGCAGATCTGTCCATAAGGTAATAAAAATGATTAACTAATGGCTTCAATAGGGCGTTACATCAGCCTCTGATAATAAGAATAAGCACAGTAGATAACCACTGGCCAAGTCAATCACTAGCTGTAACAATTGAATGTGAACCTTCACTTCAGGCTTTTACTTGTCTGCTTTGAACTTAGAATGAGAGTTAAGTAGGAAAAACATCTTACATTACACTGAGGAGCAGAACTTCCACTTCAGGCTTCATTAAAGAAAATAAATATACTGTCCCTTCCATTTCCCATAGTTAAGGTAAAAATTTGGTCAGTGGGGCTGGAGCCAAAGAGACTCATTGTGTGGTTAGGACACTGGTTACACACAGGACAATTGACCAAATAAGTACATGTATTGAGGTTAGTGGCAGCCAGGTTTTTCAGTGATGGAGAAGGGAGTTACAAATAGGTAAGAGAGAAAAGGATAAACCCTGTGTTGTTGGATTGGAATTGAAGGTATTAGTGTAAATTCATGGTTTTTGGATATACAGATAGATGGAGAAATGGATGGATGGATGGATGGATAGATAGACAAACAGATAGATGTGTGTATACATGTGAGTGTGTCATACTTCCTAATCTGCTGAGAAGACCTAAAAGCAATGATATTCCAGTACCAGTGAGCACCAGGTTCATGGTTTCTAAATTCCATTCTCCACTAAAAGAATCCAGAACTCTTTAAAGAAATAACTGATTCCAGGGCTGCTGCAGGGAAACAGCAGGTGAGCCTAGAACATTGTGTTGTGCCAGAAAGTGAAGAAGTGCTCAAAGAATGATAGGGGCATGTATAAAGGACCCAGGAGCCAGCTTGAGGGGCTAATAAATAATAATAGGGACAGGTTATAACACACTGAACAAAATAGAAGTCCATGAGTCCATATGGATATAAATTAATTACTATATAAATAAATGAAAGGAAATGAAAAGCTCTACCTTATAAGAGGATTCCAAATAACAAATATAGAGGAATAATGGACTTAGCAAATCACCATTTGGCAACTGTCATGGTACTAATTGATTTAATCATGAATCATCAATAGATGTGAAAACTAATGAGTGAAAATTTGATGAGTGTAATATTTAGATAATCTCAATACATCTCCCCACAAAATGCTTATTCATTGCTTACTAATAGATAAGTGAAGTAGTAGTTACTAATTCATAATAAAGTAACCAGGCAGACACCATCTTAACCAACTGACACAAGGGAACAACAACAGTAATAGGACAAATAAATACTATGCGCCTTTTGATGTTATACGCTGAGAAGAACACATCACTTTGGTATGTTCCTGTCAGAAATGTATAATCTGAATCCAACCATGGGGAAACACCAAAAAAAACCAAATTGAGAAATATTTTACAGAGTAAATTTTTAGAACTGTCAATGTCATAAAAGATAAGGAAAGACTAGGGAACTGACTGGATTGAGGGAGACTAAAAGAAATGACAACTAAATACAACTCATGATCCTAGACTGGATCCTGGAACTATAAAGGATATCACTGGGTCATTACTGGGACAATCAGCAAATTTTTAGTGAGGTCTGTGGATTAGATGATAATATTGTTCAACATCAATTTCTTGTGGTTATATAAAAGAGAGCCTTTATTTTTAGGAAATACACGTTGAAGTATGAAGGGACAAAGGGGGCTCAAGTCTACAACTCTCAAATGGTTTGGAAAAAATTAAGGAATATCCATGAGAGAGGAAATGATAAGGCAAACGTGGTAAAATGTTAATGTAGAGGAAGCAAAACTTGTCATCTATCCTGTTAGTTTCTTTCCCTGGGGCTGCATATTAAGCTGACAAAAAAACCAGATTAACAGAAGAAAAAGATTTATTCATGTACACAGGGAGCAAGCGAAAGAAGTAGCTGGCTTCTTAACTGGTTTGAGCGAGAGGCTTATACACCTAACTTGATGGAAGGAAAGGAGAGAGAAAGGGGTTTCTTTAGGAAAAACAAATGGGTTTTTAGGAGAACTATTGAGAGATAAGAAAGTGATAGTGTTTGTCTACAGGGGTATGAATGATCTTTCTGTCTCCCTCTGGGCCATAAAACTCCTCAATGAATGAATTTGGGGAAGGCTTTATTCAGGTTTACCCTTCTGGGAGTAGATCTTCCCAAAAGAAGGAATTTATGGTAGTCTTGTTTTCCAGAAATTGCTGCTTTTAGTCAGATAAGGAAAGCCCCAGGAAGGTTTCTTCCTGCATCTCTTGATTCTCAAATATCTTGAGCTTGAAATAATATTTATACCAACTCTGAGGTTCTGAGTGGCTCCCTACATTAACAATTGGGAAATTTTGATGAAAGATACATAGGAGTCCTTTGATAATAATAATAATAATAACATAATAATCTGTTGCAAATTTTCTGTAAATTTGAAATTATTTTAAAATAAAAAGTTTTTAAAGTATGCATACCCTAATCTCAGAAATTGGAAATTTCATTAAAAAAGAAAAAAAGTCATCCCAAGTGCCAACTCTGAAGGGTGGATTAAATATAAAAGGAAAGCTTTAATCTCCATAAATAAGTGAGTAGTACACATCTACCCTTGAGGAAGAGAGCCCTGTAAGGAACATTAGTAACTCAATCCAGGTGGAAGGAGGTATTGTCCAAGATGCTCAGAGCTTTGCAGTGAGAAATGCAGCCCCTCCTGTCAGACGACAGATCTCAGCTGAGTGTAGGATAACCACGTAGCTGAAGGCTCTGCCCACTGCTTCCTGGGATGAAACCCATTGCAAAAACGGACCTTGTGTCCACAGTTTGATTCTCTTGCCCCAATTCCCATCTTCGAAACTCACATAATATTCAGATCTTCACTGCTAAAACAACAGGTACTTGCTTTTTTTATTTTGCAAAATGCAAGTCCTGATATTTTCCACTAATAACAATAATACAGGCAAGTTGCGTGTATTAAATACTTACTCTGCGGCAGGCCCTCTCCCAAATATGTTACCTACGTTGTTTTATTTGATCCTGCCTATTTTCCTGTGAAATAAGGACTATCATTATTCTCTTCATGTTACAGTAAAGGAAACCAGATGCTCTGAGTGATTAAACTCTCCAGGATCACAAAGCTGGTAAGCGGCTGCATCTGGCTTTGAACCCAGGCTTTCTAATATCAAAGCCCATATAATTAACCACAATATAAGATGCTATGTGCTATGCCTCAACATTCTCTGGTTTTTTCTAGACTCCGGTTTATAGTAATAACTCAGGGTCAAGATTCTGTGACAAATATACCATCTCAGTGAAGAGAAATCCTGAGGTGCCCAGATGGAAACCAATTTAAGGTGATCATCTCAACCCAAACCCAAGCAAGAGGGAAAGTGCTCTGCAAACCTCAGGCCCGAGCTGACCCCCATACTGCCAGCGCCTCTGGGTTGTCTCACTGTCATGGCCAACTGCTAAGTGTTTAGCTACCTTTAGTTGGCTTTGGTTAAAAGGCAGACAGAAGAGGTTGTCTATAAAAGATACTGAAAAATACTTATCGCCATTTTTAATTCATTTTCCTCTATATTCTTTTTTTTTTTTTTAAAGATTTTATTTATTTATTTGAGAGAGAGAGTGAGAGACGGAGAGCACGAGAGGGAGGAGGGTCAGAGGGAGAAGCAGACTCCCCGGCTGAGCAGGGAGCCCGATGCGGGACTCGATCCCAGGACTCCAGGATCATGACCTGAGCCGAAGGCAGTCGCTTAACCGACTGAGCCACCCAGGCGCCCTTTCCTCTATATTCTTAATTAGAGACTCTTGACTCAACATTCTTTCTTCCTCAGCTGAGTGTTACTTAGGTCAAACGGCTACTCCTCAACAGTATGTACTAAAATAAAATGGGAGTATCCAAGAGCCGGGACAAACCTGGAAGAAAATCATGATCCCCAACTCCTAGTTCAGTCCTAGCAGCTCTCAAACTTTTTTTCTGTTCCTGTACACTATGGATGATATTTAAAGTGTGACATACCTCCTTACACATCTCCTGGAGGAACCCTACTCATTTCTCTTCCGTTCAAGAAAGTATATGAGAATCACGTGAGCTCAAGTGACATCATTATAGGGATGCCATTAACTCTATGAAAAAGAACACCTTTTGCAAACATATATGTGTTAACTACTATCAAGAATAAGTCACAAATAGCTATGGATGTGATATATATTATTTGTAAATATTCTAGATTAAATGTATTGCTTCCTATCCCCTCTTCTTTTGCAATTATTTCATTTTACCTAGATCACCACCACAGCACCATAGCAGACCTGAGGGAAGTATAGTGGAAGCATGAAGTCTGTTAGAAATTGCTCCTGCCCCAGAATTCATACTCATCAAGTCTGGATCTATCCATCATCAGCTGGGAGACAAGGATAGTGAGGACTGGGATATGGAAAGCAGGACTGGGAATGTGTCTCTTTCTCTCTCTCTCTCTCTCTCCCTCTCACACACACACACAGCTTTACTGAGGTATGATTGACAAATAAAAATTGTATATACTTAAGGTGTACCATTGGGTGTTTCGATATACATATACATTGTGAAATGATCACTGCAATCAAGATAAAAAACATATTCATCACCTCATATAGTTACTATTTTCTTGTTCCCTTTTGTGTGTGTGTGTGTGTGTGTGTGTGGTGAGAACACTTAAGATCTATTCTCTTAGCAAGTTTCAGGTATACAATACAGTATTGTTAACCACAGTCACTTTGCAGTATGTTAGATCTCCAAAACTCATCAACCAGCGGAAGTGAAGCTTTATACCCCCGATCAACATCTCATTCCCCATCCGTCACCCCCAGCTTCTGGCACCCACCATTCTACACGCTGCTTCTACGAGTTTCACTATGTTAGTTTCCTCGTATAAGTGAGATCATGCGGTATTTGTCTTTCCACGTCATTCCCACATACAGGACTCCTCTGGTTGTAGAACATTATCATCCAGGCCTTGGTGGCCTGACTTTGGTCACATTTGTCCCAAAGGTCCAAAAGGATCAGAGGATGGGTTCTTCAGCCCAGGTGGCAGCCACTATTTGTGTAGTCTTATATCTGGGTTCTACCTTTACATCCTCAGACCCCAGAGAGCTGGAGAGGTTGATGCTCTGTCCTGCGACTGCCTTGTGTGAAATAGGCTCTGAATACTTCAGCATTAAATGATGATGATGATACATTTGAGTATATCATGTCAGCCGTTGCTAATATTCAATCAGCACCGCAAATAAATGAAGTCACTTTTATTATTTCTATTTTCCAGATGAGAAAATAGAGGTTCCAAGTATCTAAATAACTCATCCAAAGGCTGTGTTTACAGCCATGATTTGAACCCAAAGCTCTCTGACTCCCAAGCAGTGCTTTTCACCCTGACTTCATTTTGATGGGGCTGAGCCTTTTCGTGATCCTCCCCTTACACCACGACCCTGGCGGCGGCTCTGGTTTTCCCGCCACAGGCCTCCAGTAGCCCGTCGTCCCTGGCCTGCAGAAACACAAAGATGGCTAGGCTGGTCGCTGTTTCCCGAAAGGGCCTCAGTCGCTCCACCAGCCTCTGAGCCCTCGAAGCACGCGGAGCGAGTGTTACCTGTTACGGCGAGCGGACTGAGATGGAAGCTGTCAGGGAGGAGTCGGAGGGAGCAGGCTTGAGCAGACAGGGCTGCTGGGCCGGCACGGGGAGTGCGGGCGCTGGGCTGGGCTGGCCCCTCGGCACCCGGCAGGGCCGCTGCGCCTTGACTGCCCACCAGACCCGGCCTTCCGCCTTCCGATACGCGCGGCGCTCAGACGGCGCCTACCACTGGGCGCGGCGGCCCTCTGTGGCCGAGATGCTTCCAGAAGGGGGCGCAGCTGAGCACGCGCCCCCCGCCGCGCAGCCGGCCGAGGGACACACACACACACACACACACACACACACACACACACCTCGCACATGGCCTTCTTGCATTTTGCCTTGAAGAGGAGGGACAGAGAGAGGCTACACGATGCTGGTTATGACCCGAAAAGAGAAAATTAGGCTGCTGAAAAGATCCAGCCAAACCGCACTACTTGCAACGCCCAGTTTGAAACTGCTTACAGGGAAGAGGACTTCTCCCCTCGTTTCCTAATTAATCTTTCAAAATTTGCCTTGCACAGCTCTGACTCACAACACATCTGAATGCTTATTTAAGTGTTCCCAAGCTTCCCATTAGAATATACAGACTGTCTGCTTGGAGAATACAAAGAACTCCAGGATCCCCAGGCTTTCCATTAGCACTTTGTCTTCCCTTCCCTAGACTTCTGCCGGCTTGGACCTCACGGACTACTTGATGTGAAAGGAGTGGAGGTTTTCTTCTACAGTGCCAGGCGCAACGTCTAGCACATAGTGCGTGCTCAGTAAAAGTCAGAGGACTAAATGATGTGTTCCAGCTGGGAACGGACACGTCTCTTCTAATGCCCGCAGCAATCCACCACTCCAGGTTTGTGCTGCATGGTTTCCCATTGTCTGCCCAATGCGGATTCATTGTCCATGCTCAGACTTGGGGCCTAAAGGATTAAAATTACTTCCCAGGTATCCCTCTACCTACCTATCCAAATACATAAGCTGGTAGTTGATTTAATTAAATCCCTGAAGGTTAAAAAAAAAAAAAATGAGGCTCACACAATAGTTATATGACCACTCAAAAGAGAATTCAGTACTTCCCAACCAAGTCGAAAATATGGTTGACTCACACACACAGAGAAGTGAATCATATTTTCCCCGGTTAAGGCAAACTAAGCAAAAAAGCTGCCTACCTTTCAAGGTAGATGTAATGATTTTTGCTGACATTCATTTGGAAAAAAATAATATCCTTACAATATTTTAAAATGTCTTTTTGTAAAAAGTAAAATCATTCTGTATTAAGACTCAGAACCCTCTACTTCAGTCCACAAAAATCTCTGCTAATATTCTCTCCCCTTCTTCTGCCTATGTAAATAACCAGACTGTTGGCCCTAGCTGGCTGGATCCCTTTTGCTTCCATCTATTTTTCTATATATAAAAATGACCCTGTTTCTTGGCCTTGATTCTCCTTGCTGTCAGTAGGCTGCTTTGTCCAAAAAGGTATGTTCCTGTTCTTGGCCTTGCCAGCAAGTGGAGTGGATAGCTGATTTGACAAGGTTCTTGGGGTGGGGGGACAGAAGTAGCAATATCAGGTGGCCAAAGAATGGGAAAATTTAGGTTACAGGTTAGACAAACTTGAACATGTACACTGTAAGTTTTAAAAGCACTGTTAGTTTTTAAAGCACTTGTTATTCCTCATAACTGAAGTTATGTACGGATAACTTTAAAACAAAACACATGTCCAACTGCATTAGGTTTACGAAAAGTTATTTCATTTGGGATAAAATACATGAATCAGATATCTCAATTTCCATAAAACTTCCTTGTTCAAATTCCTAGGTCTAATTTATGATTCAGGGTTAATTGTATTTGGATTTATGTGTCTGAGGATTTGAATGTCTGACATGATAAAAAAAAATCTTTATCTTCACAATACAGTAGGCCTTTCTCTTTTAAAAAGCGCAGGAAAATAATTCAGAAAGAAAAATATCTGGGATCTTACTGAGTCTCCAGAGTTTTTGCCTTGTCAACATCTCTGCAATCATAATAACCTGGTGATCACCTCTGCAAATCACACAGAGCAGGTTGGCCTGTGAACCTCTCAAGAGCCATTCGACTGGTTCTGTCTTCTTAGTGCCCAGCATGATGCCTGGCCCAGCGCAGGTGCTTGGGAATTGTTTAATAGATAACGGAATAGAGCTATTGCCTCCTGGCAGAACGTCATCTCTCATGACCTTATGCCGCAAAGGTAAAGAACGTCAGCAGAGGATGTATACTTCCCATGAAGGATGTAGGAAGGGGAGAGAAAGGGAGGGAGGGAAATACATAAAGACTGACTGGCTAGCCAGTTAACACCTTTGATGCCTCTGATGATTTTAAGTCTGAAAACTTTCTGTTATGCACCTTAAAAAGCAATCTGCATCAATTAATACATTTATGTAATAAACATTTATTTTATGCCTAATATGTTCCAGGCACTGCTCTAGGCAGTGAAAACATACAGCCATGAACAAATTCCCTGCTGTCATGGAGTCCCATTCCAGTGGAACCGACATCACCCACCTGAAAGGCAAATATTGATAACCCCATTTTTATGAGTAGGGAGATGACAAAGTTCTTCTTTCATCCTATGCTCGACATTCGTGACCTGACCCGTGTTACCAAGTGGCACTGGTTTTGCCTATTAGCATCCTACTGTGTTTGAAGGCAGCTTCATAGGCAAACCCAGTCACTTCACATTAATTTATAACCACCAGTTGATACTCTAATTCAAGCAAGTTTTTACCACCAGGAAAAGGGTCTCTTTAAAAAATATATTCACACGTACATACATAAACACACAGATACATACATACACACACATACATATATACACAAAAATAATGTCTTAATGTTTGCTCTAACATAGGCTTAGCACTATAAAGAGAATATCAGTATGACTCCGATTTTGCAAGGTGTTTTTAACTATTTTTACATACTTTAATTAGACTTCAAACTTGATTAATAATCAAGGTAGTTTTCCTATGAACTTCATTCTTTCCCTTAAAAAAAAAAAGAGTGTTTCCATGGGCTTATTTGAAATTTGACAAGTAAAAGTTTACTGGAAATATGGCAAGAGAGTTACAGGCTAAAGCACAACATTTGGAAAATTTAAAATTAAATATAAGTATTCATTTCAACCTTCACAGAATGGGACAATGCATAAGGAAACTTTGTTTTAAAAAAGCAACCAGGGGCGCCTGGGTGACTCAGTCGTTAAGCGACTGCCTTCAGCTCAGGTCCTGACCCCAGGGTCCTGGGATCGAGCCCCGCATCGGGCTCCCTGCTCCGCGGGGAGCCTGCTTCTCCCTCTCCCACTCCCCCTGCTTGTGTTCCCTCTCTTACTGTGTCGCTCTCTGTCAAACAAATAAATAAAATCTTAAAAAAAAAAAAAAAAGAAACCAGTATCAGTCCTCTTGAAAGATACTATAGACCTAATTATTAGAAGCCAATTAGATATTAAGAATCACTTGATCCTAAATCCTTCCATGGATTTTACAAATTGGACCTATTAAACAGTTTAAGAGAGCATTGAAAGCTTAGGCTGAATCCAACGGCTGAATTTAAATAATTTAGAATTCATTAAAGTTCTAATTTTATCCACCAGAATTAAACATACTGGACTCTGTCCTCTTTGGGTTTCATCAAACACTGAGTGTGGTAGGAAGAAAACGAGATAGAGGAGACTCAGGAGGCCTGGGTTCGGGTCTCATCATTGCTGTGTGACCTCAGACAGAGGTGTCATTTAAGCACTTTGAGTATCGGTTTTATCTTTCCAACTCAAAAGACCTTTTGAAAGATTGAGTGAAAGTCGGTGAAACTGCTTTGAAAACTGTAAGAAGGCAGCCTTGCCGATATCCAACTTACTACCGCTATCACTCTGCCGCCCTCGCAGCACTGGAGAAAGAACATGAATCATAGGTCTCTCCACCTCAAGCTGAGGGGGTCACACCCCAGCAGCTCCAAGTATCCCGTATCAGGCCAGACCACACTGATCCTCTCCTCAGTAGGTTGTGCAAACACGTCCAGGTGTTCTGTGTCTCCAGTCAGGTGCTCTTTTAAACAAAAAGAAAATTGGACTCAGTGGTTTGAGATGAGAGCCACAATTGTGTATGTAATTCACACTCTATATGCATTTAGTGTAAGCTACGGTACAAAGAAACAGTCTCCTGATTTGATGCATTTCTGGCCATGTAGTTTGACTTCCTTATAAATTCTTATCATGACTGTGATGAATTTATCCTGAATTATTCCTCTACTGATCCCTTTTGACCACAGTATTGGGGTGTTTGATTATAAGGTGATCCTTATGCTTTCCCCACTTCATCTTCTTCCAAAAGAAAAAACAACAAAGACCCCGCATTCACTCTGGTTTGTTGATTTTATTTCAAAAGCCTAACCCCTTCTCCTAAGAGTCATTCCTTTGTCACTGTTGGCAATTTCACCAGATTTATCAATTCCATTTTCCCCCCAATAAACATCTGCGTCTTACTATGCCCACAGGAAAACACTAGGTAATGGGGATGCAAGACACAGCCCCTGCTTTCAACTTTACTCTGCTTTCCCACTTTTCCCCCCTTAATCATTTGTCTGTACCTCCAAATTTACCTACTTAGGGGTCTATTTTCCTTGTTAACAGAAATTTTTCATCCTCTTTGCAAAAGTGGCCTCCTCTGTATTCATTATATTTACCCTCCACTTTTTACACATCTCAATACTGCTATTAAAAACAATTTCCTAGAAATTGGAGCATTAATACTGGTTATATGATGATTAAGGATTACTCTGTGTGTGTAATGGTATTGTGGTTTTATTTAAAATGAGACCTTACCATTTGAGATAAGTACTGAAATATTTGTAGATAAGATACAATCTCTGGGATTTGTTTCGAAAAAAAATGTGAGAAGGGACGGTGGGGAATGGATAGGGCCAGACTGGCCATGGGTGTTGGACCTAGTTAAGTACACAAAAAGATCATTATAGTCTTCTACCTATTTTAATATTCTCTACAATAAAAAGGCAAAAAGTTTTTTTTCTTCACTTGCTACAGTTTGGGCTACTCTCATAAGATCTAATATAATATTTAGATGACTTTCACTGTTTAAATGGTTCTACAAAACTCAATGCCAAAATACAAAATTACTATATACTAATATGGCATGTATATTAACAATAGATATGCCAATATTAAATGCCAATAATAAATTATCATTTATTCTTTACTGTGCAGTAAGCTACTAGGAATTGTTAAGGTAACTTATATAAATTATCTCATTTTTTCTTCAGAATATGCCTTTCAGGTAGTAATCACTAAAGGCTCAGAGAGGTTAAGAAACTTGCCCCATAAGGATGGAAATAAACACTTTAAATAAATGTTCATTATCAGTTCCAAATATGAATAATTATTCCCACAATAACTCAAACACAATGTTCACATTCATATTGATGTAATTCATTTCCAAATTATCATAAGCTATCAAGTAGACTTGGCCAAAGACAAGGTTGAAATCAGTTTACATTTACCTAGTTAATACTTGATGGACTTAACAAATTTTATTTGCATTCACAGTAGAATCAAGTATAATGCTAGCTGACTATGCAGAGTCACTGTTTACAGCCACAGTTGGAGGGAGGGAGATAGCAAAGTTTAAAGGCAGCAGGTTTAGCCCCCTTAAAAATAAGATCAATAGCCGTGTGCAATCATGGGAAATTTGGCCCTAAAGATAACAGCGATCAATCCCTTACATGTTAGGCCATTGAATCCTGAGTTCACATACACACACACAATTTAGCAATTATATCTTATATTGGCTTTAAAAAGGTTCATGCAATTGTGGACTGAATGCAGCACAGTTCCTTAAAACTGTCATTACTTCCTTAATGGAACTAATGCATTCCTAAAAACATGTATTTTCACAAATTATTACCACTAGCTTTAACTAAAAAATTGAAGATACTGTTTTTTCTGGAAAGTATCTAAATCCCAGGAAATAAAACTTAAGAATGCCTGTATAAGGGGCAAAAAAAAAAAAAAAAAAATTTTTTTTTTCAGTTCGTGCAACCTGCTGGCTTTTAAAAAAGTGTTTCTTTGGCATGAAAGGAAAACACAGGAGACATACAAATCTTTGCAGTTGTAAATTAACAAATGAGGGTACATGCTTCCTGAACACATATCTCACTAAATAAGATTATGTTTACTAAAAAAAGAAAGAAAACAAAACAAAAAAAACAACACCTCAGTCAAGGGGACCAGAAAAGGCTATAAAATGTTTTAAAGAAGTTTCAAATTGATTCACTGTTTAACAAATCCAGTAACAACGGTCTTTATACAATTTCTTTAAAAGCCAGGTCCTTCCTCTAGCATATGGTAAATTCTTTTATTTACAAAAACGTACATACAGATTCTCAGGAAATTGAGGTATTAGAAAACTGAGATATATTTATACAGCAAAGAGGTAGTAATGAAAATCCATAACTAAAAATGAGCTTATTTCTTAGCATTATAAAAACCTTACATTATAACCCCTGCATTGTTCACATTTTTTTTAGTATTAGATTTTGGCACTTTGGTGGTCTTTGTTATCCCTAGGTCTTTTCATATGACGATCAGACACTGATTGCTATCAAACAAACATATGTTTTGAGCTCTTTCCCCAGCAGTGGGAACAAACTGTACCAAGCCTGGCACTCCCCTTGGCCAGGTGTTTTTCAACCTCACTCCTGCCCTTTTGATGAGTTACACCAACTACATGACCAGCTAGAATCAAGAGTGACACACGACATGGCCAGAGAACACAGCAAAATCTTGTTCTCTCAGAAACAAAAACACTCGCCTTTGCTTCAGCATGAATGATCTTCCAGAATTAAAGTACAAATACGATATACTTCTATGTTCCAGTTTGAACACTGGTAAAATGAGAAATGACCAATCTCATTTAGAGATGAAATGACTTCAAATCCATCTACAATGAGAGATTATTAGGTTTAACTACGTAAAATATTTTAACACTAAAAAGACATGACAGTCTCATCAGAAACTAATTATTGCCACTTGAATCTGTGCATCTCTGCAACCCAGAAAATTTCCAAATAAAAACTTTAAGGGCTGCTTTTCTCAGAAGGGCTACATCACAATGGGGGCGGGAGAGAGGTGGTGTCAATACTGTACGGATGCAACAGACAATCAACATAAACAGTGCAGCTGTTCCCTTGCTCAGAGATTTTTAATCCTGATGCTTCCATTTCATATTTCAATAACTTGGTAGTCTTAAAAATCCTACTGAAAAAATACTTTCCTTAGTTACTACTGCTTAAATATTATCTAAAGCTATGCTGTCCAATACAGTAGCCACTAACCACGTGACTACTTAAATTTCAATTAATTAAAATTAAAAATTCAGTTCTTCAATCATACTAGCTGTTGCTTCAAGGGCTCACTAGCTATATGTGACTAGTGGCTACCATACTGGAGAGCACAAAGAACATTTTTATTATTGTAAAAAGTGCCACTGGACAGCACTGATCTGAAAAAAAGTGCAGTGTGCTATATGCTCATGAGGTTTTTCACTCTTTTAAAAGTTGTTTAAAAGTTATCACTCACTATATCGCTGGGCTACAGATTAATAGTGATCTCTGTTCGTAGGTGTCAAAGGATGCTATCAACTTTCCAATCATTATTTAGACAATTTATGAGGTATTCAGGAGTTCCATATAAGATTCAAGTAAAACATGAACTCAGCCATTTTTACTAACTATAAAAGAACAAAGTGAATACTGCATGGATGATCAAAGTAATTTAGTACTCACATTTAAAACATCTCTTTCTTCCACTAACATCCATAAATCTTTAAATATAAAAGCATACATAACTACCATTTAAAGCTTCTTACAAGAATGAGGCAAATAGCCCAGATATTGCTCTATTTTACTTTGGTGTCTTAACAAGGGGGGAGAAACGTTACTTAAGTACAAACAAAAAAGGTAGTAAATTAAAATAAAAACAGTCTTAGGAATAAATTGCTATGGGACAAGGACAAAAAACCAAGTTTTGGTTTTATACATGCAAAAATGCTCTCATTTGTATTGATATCTGATATCTGAGTTGACTAACTTCGAATACTTTTCGGAAAATCAAATTCATGCTGTTATTTTTAAATTTACTTTGTCAGAACACAAAGTAGATAACAATTATATATCACTTCTCCCAAATAATTCTTGGATGGGAGGCAGGAAGTGGAGAACTGAATGGATTGCTTGGTTTTTTTTCTTAGGTAAAAGCAGAACAACTCAATCATAAAATGCACACAGCTGTATCTAAAAGAAAAATGCAAACACAACTTAACCAACTTTATTTGACTGCATCTTATTTAGACATCTTGCACATTTCAAATCCCATTAAATCTCTCTCTCCAAAAGGATATGGGACAATAGAAGAAAATTATGCAGCAATATCCAGTCATCAAACAGCAGTCCAATATTTTGAGATACACGTGATATTTTATAGATACTCAACTCATATCTGACGTCAATATAATTTATGGTTATGTTTTTACAAACCTGAAAGCCCTGTAACATTATAGCACTCATTTTAGTGATGTCATGGTGCACTGAAAAGTGACTCTGATGCACTACCAATTTGCTTTTATCTATGCTCCTGGAAAGTGATGAACTTCATGATTTTTAGACACCATAATAAATATACACATCCAGTCTTATACATGTCAGCCAATACCATAACACAGGGCAAGGTAAAATCAAAACATGTGACAAACAAAGTCCTTTACATAGATTTGTCAAGCAAGTAGGGAGGGTAATTTGGGGAAGAGGCAGAAAATATCAAAACCAATTTTTTAATAGTAATTTTTTCTTTTTTCTTTTTTTATTTTGTTGGCTTCGACTTCAAAAACTACTGTCTGGTTTCTGATCTGTGGACTTCTCTAGAGTAGTTTCATCCTAAAGTAAGGGAAATTACAATCAGCCCACATATCAAAAATGATAGTATACCCGTTAGCTTCTTCAATACTAACATATATAGCTTCATGGTAGCATGTATAAAAATGTTCAGCAGTACCAACTGCCAAACCAGTGTCAGTGGATAGTACAGTCAGTCTTAAAGAGGCAGCACCCCGTTAAAAGAAAGTTGCACCAATTTTGCTCAGTTTTAGCCAAGTGAACTCACTCTATCAATTTTAACTGGGACTGTTTTAAGATCATGTAAGAAAAATGAAAGCCCACTATCAAAAAGTAAATTAATGTATGATGCTACTTCAACTGGAATGGAGACTTAGTTTTGATGCTGGGTTATCAAGCTAGATATTAAAATTTCAGCCTACTTAAGTAAACAATTTTTGCATAACCAATGAAAGACATAAGGGAGACATTTATATTCAACATACACCAATTGAACAATACAGCAACCATCTGACTTTTTAGCCACATGTTATGGTCATGTTTACAAACACCCAGTCAGTTCAGCAAAACCTGGTCAATTCTGGGGCAAAAGGTCAGTAGAAATGGTTTCACTGACAACGTGCCAAAAACATAATGGTTGAAATGAAAATCCAGCATGTATCTACTTTGGAACTGTCCCCATCAGTGAGTCAAGCAACTATATGTTCATCAACTATCATTACTCATGAATCAGCAAGTCAAATATAAAGTGGTGAGATAAAATTTGATAACTGTTTTAGCTCAGTTCCCTCCATATTAAAAATAAGAGAAGCATCACTATGATTGGCATTCCTCTAAATGCTAGAGCCCAAATGACATTTGAGCAAAGACATACTCAAAATCGTCAGCTGGAAAGCTGAGTATTGTGTGATCATCACATTTTTAATGTAATCAGTACTCTGCCGATTAAACTTTCAAGAGCAACATAAAATGGAAAGAAAAAGTTGTCTTTAAAAATAAGGAACTATAAATGATCCCACCAGCAGGAAGATTTTATTTTCACCAAATCTGTATATCATTATTTTAAAAGTACTTAATACCATGTTCACTTTCAAGACACTACACTGAGCAAGGAGCAGCTTTCCTTTTAAAAAAAAAAAAAAAAAAAAAAGGCAACAAACTTTCCTGAAAGGGGGCTTTTACCAACTGTTAATGGAGGTAGGGTTTTTAAAAATACAGTAATTATAGCCATAAAATAAAATTCAAACCAAATCCTAGAGCAGAAGTAAAGCATATCCAAATTAAAGAAAAAACAACATAGAATCCTACAAAACATTTTTCACAGAGCATCAATTTTTTTTTTTTTATGGGTACCTAGGTTTTCCAGTTAAATTATCCATCACAGGTTTCCTGACTCAATTGAAAGCAATTAACTTTAAAATTTGTTACACTGCACAGATTGGCCAAAATACAATGTAACTGAACATGGTAATAACTATTAAGAAAACCCATAGAACTCATTCCAAAAATTTTTTACAATTTTCCCTTTTGTTTTTTTGAGGACTAAGCAAAGCTTCCCCCAAGAATCTGCTCAAATAAGTGAAAAGAAAAGAAAATCAGTTTAAAATGGATACAATGCACCTTGAAATTTATTTCCAAGACCAAGAGCCAAAAGTGAAGCATTTTAAGAAACAGAAGCAATGTGAAATCCAAATCAAGTGGGAAAAGTTCCAACTGCTTTGTAAAAGCTGTCCTTCACAGCTTAGCGATAATTTTGATTAAATAAAATCATACCAATTTACATTAATTTTCTATTCTTTTCCAAAAATTCCCTCACTCTCAAAAAAAAAAAAGTGCATCCAAAAACCCAGCAATTCCCGGCTCCATCAACTTTTCTCATCCCTTTTGAGTCATTTCTCAAAGATTTTCCAAGTAGATTCAACTTCTTACTGTAAGGAAAAAAGGGACTTTACAGTAAACCACTCTGTCACTCACCTGGAAAAAAGTATCCAAATTATAAAAATCTGAAATAATTTATTATCAAATTTAGAATTTAAATAAAAACAAAAGTTTGCTTGCAAAGACCTTAAAGAAAAGGAAAAGATAGCATGCATTCAAAAACTAGAGATGAAGACAAATAGATTTATCTACACAGGCACTGGCAGACGCAATTTAATTGTTATCTTTACTCATTGTAAGACACACCCAACCCTACATAACATTTTTTTCATTCACTAATCACTGAGGTACCAATATTCAAGAATGGAAAAATTTAATATTGAAAAAATAAAACCTAAAATTGAAGCTTTTCCCCCACCCCCTTCAGAAAACTATGGCAGGTTTCATGTGAAATGTTAGTATAACTTGGAGATTTTTACAATCTACATTGGCTTTTTTAAGGAACAAAAATCATGTTCCACTTACTGGTTCTGTGACAAAATGATCACTGTGTAAATGACATTGTCAGCAGACTTTGCAAATGAACAAACAAATCTTGGCTATCAACTGGCACATCTTGCTGGTACCAAAAGAACTCTTTAAGTTTAAAACAATCTCTTTTAATTCGGAACAAATGCGCCATGCCAAAGTGCAACAAATATTGTGCGACACTCAATGAGACACTGACAGATAAGAGCTGCATGGAAATTACTAAATCCACCTGCAAAGCAATTTTGTACAAATTGCATTGCATGCAAAGGTCGATTCTGCGTGGTTGGAAAGTTGTTCCTTGATGTCAGTTTCTCAACGCAGCCACAATTTAAGTCGCAGTGCATCAACTCCATTTAAATAGTATCTGAACAGCCTCTTATCTCGAACAAAACCAAGATTTTCATAAAGTTTCAAAGCAGACTTATTCGTTATTTCTGTTTCCAAAACAACCTTCGAAAAGAGGAGAAAACTAAGTCACAATTTTATATATTTGAAATTAATTTTATAATTTCATAATTTGACAAATCACATACAAACATTTCAAATATTTAAGAAAAACATTATCGTATTCTGTTTTAAAATTGATGGTGAAACAATAAATGTTAATGATGTACAGAAAGAACCCAGAAAAATGGTCACTGAAATTGTGATAGTAATTTTCTCTTGGGGCAAGGGGAGGTAGGAATGTGAACATTTTCTGTTCTATTGATTTTTTGTGATGTTTTGAAAGTTTTAGCAATGAGAATATATGTTTTATACTAAAACAAAGATGAATTGTTTCCCTGTGGAGAAAAATAGTGTGACAAAAAGACGAAGAAAAGAAAAAAATCAACAATAAAAACTTTGAAGAAAATTGACCAGTACTTGAAACTATTCAAATTGACCTCCGACTCCTATATTTTCATTAATTTGTCATCATTTATCCTGGCAACAATTACCATATTGTCTAGAGTCTACACCAGAATCTGCAAATTATAACTCTTGGGCCAAATGTGCCTATTGCCTGCTTCTGTAAATAAAGTTTTATTGGAACACAACCATGCCCATTTGTTTACATGCTGTCTAGGACTGCTTTCTCAACACAAGGAGCAGAGTTGAACATCTGCACCAGAGATCTATAGTCTGCAAAGTCTAAAATATTTACTTATCTGACCCTTTGCTGATTTTTAGACCAAAGGTACCCAAACATCAGTTAACTGGAGGGTTTGTTAAAACAGATGGCTGAGACCCCTCCTCCAGAGTTTCTGAGTAGATTTGGGATGGAGCCCAAGAATCTGTAGTTTTAAAAAATTGCTAGTTGATGCTGATGCTGCTAGTTGGGAGACTACAGTCTGAGAACAAATGACTACATATTATGGACATCAACACTTAACAGAAGAACACATAAAGTATTGACTTCTGACTCTTTTTTAATATTACTGAACCAATGGCCCTGACAATGAATAAATGATACTTTTTGGTATTGTGTGATTTCTTTTTTAATTTGTTTCTACCTTCCTCTACCAAAACATCCTCTATCCCATCCTCCCACCTTTTAGATACACAGCTCTATTTGCCTTTCTATTGATTCTCAACCTACCTCATTGAGAATTACCGACACAGTGAGCCACAGTTACTGCTGGGATGTCATAACCCTCAGGTGTTTGAAGTGGGACAGAAAGAGCAAAGCATAATTAAAGTCCCAAGTAAAGCCTATGAGTCTCTTTGTTCTTTCTCAAGCTATCAAAATACCTGACAAGAATTCAAACAGATGTAAATAATAGGAAAAAGAATATACCTCAACTCAACCTATCCAAAACTGAACTCATGATCAACTTCTCCTCCACAATTCCGTATCTTAGTAACAAGATCTCCATCCTACCAATCCTTAAACCTGAAACCAAGAGTCATTGTTGAACTTCTTTCCTCTCACGCCCCCCTACAAATATCCAAGCACCGAGTATTTCAATTCTCTCTCTTAAATTTCTCAAATCGACCCTTTTCTTTCTATCCCTAATGATACCATTCTAGTCCAAGCTGCCATCAACTTTCACTGTAATTACAAGATCCTCCTAACTCAAAGGTCTCCCATTCTCTTTAAGTAGAATGATGCTCTTGTTAACTCCCTGCTTAAAACCACTGACTCCCTTTTGTCCTCAAGATAAAGTCCACAATCTAAAAATAATCTAAAGAAACCTAAAAGGCCCATCAAAATATGGCCTCTACCTACCTTGCCAACTTCAGTTTAGGTATTCCCCTCCCGTTCCCCCAGCTCTCCATGATCAACACTGAACTTTCAGTTTCTGGAACCCACCATAATCTTTCCCACCTTAGACTTTTCACATAAGTTGTTTTCTCCGTCTGAAGGATGCTCTTCCTGTCCTCCTTGCTTTTGGCCTTAGCTTGTCCCTTCCAGACTGGGTGAAGTATCCCTTTCTTTTATATTACCCCAAGAGCACTCTGTACTTCTCCTTATTCAACTCCATTCTCATTCAACATTTAATGACGGTGTCATCTCTCCTAGCTGATGCACCCAACAAGGGCAGGGATCATGTGCACCTCCTTCATAGCCATTTCCTACGTACCTAACAAACTGCCTAACACATAGAAGGCTCTTAAATATTTGTAAATTATATACATCCTAAGCACCTTTCATTATATTACATAATTATATAAACATTAAACAAACAAAAGCATTACCAAACTTTTAAATGACCAAAGTACTGAAAGAAAAAGCATCATCTTAAAGCAACTGCCTACACAATTAACTCATTAAAGCAAATCACATGCTAAATTTGAACTTTTTAAAGATCTAAACACAAGTAATGAATAATTCAGGAGCAAGAGAAAATATTACTAAGAAGGGACATTTAAATAAATGTTGTACAACAAATAAACTGGTTTAAGAATAAAAGTCAACAATTTTTCTCTGCTCTTAAAAAAAGGGAATTTATTTTTTAGTAATGTAGGTCATCTACCAGTATGGGACACTACAGTCTGATCAATACAGGTTTCAATTTTGAACAATTTTCTTGCATAACTCCTAGAATTCTGTTTTAGGCCACCACCTAATTAAAGCTAAAATGTGTCAAAACAATTAACATGTGAAGCAATAAAGGTACAACAACTCAAAACTTGGAACTTGATTTCACAGAAAAAGGTGAAAGGTTTTTTTTAAGCTAGTATTTATTGAAAGCTTAATAAAATTGTAAAGCATTTTACATGCATTATGTCATTTTACCTGCATTTGTCATTATGTTATTTTCACAATAACCCTATGAAATAGATATGATTTTCTCCAATTTACAAAAGAATGAAACTCAAGGCCACCAGTACTGCAAAAACAGACCAGACTCCAAATCTGAACTACAGCTTAATAGTATCCACTCTTCTGTGCCTCCCCCTGATTGTTTCCCAGATTAAAACAAAGCAGCAAATGGGAGATCTAACCTACTTAAGACACAATGAAGGGATTCTAAGTCTGTTTGTTAATATTTGGCAACTGGAAATATTCAAGACACATCTGAAGCTAATTATGGCTACAAAAATACACACATAAGGTGTGGTAAAGAGTTGTATTCACGTTTGTTGGCATCCTAACAGATTAGTGAAATACAGCCCAATTATACAGAAATGGAATTACACAAAGGGCTAACCTTAGTTAAAATGAAAATATTCTCTCGGTACACTCACATTCTCTAAACAAAGAGATCATTTGACAAAATAGAAAATGTCAGAAAAAAAGTAACTACTTTTTAATACTTAATCATTCAAATTCTTATAATTAAAAGAGAATCTGGGTTTATAGTGAAAACTCAATATAAAACTATTCTTTTAGACCACATCATGGGAGTATTACATAGGAAGCCAAAGGATAATGAGGCTACTTTGGTCCCAAAGAAATCTGGCAAAGTAGAATTCTACTTAACAGAAAAAGGATTACTGTGAAGTTCCACAGACTCTCTTAGCAACAAACCATTGTCAGGATAAGCCAAATGATTACAGTTTAGAAAGATTTTTTTAATATTGTAGGCTGGAACTGTTGGAGGGAGGCCAACTGTTCACTGCTAGAACCTAAGCACTAGCCTATCAACTGGCACCTCACAGACCTTCCATCAATACTACTGAACACTACTACTGCTCTTCATAACATTCCTTTAAGATCAGAATTCCGATCATACTGCATAGACAACGAGACAGACTATAAAAAGTTAAATGACTTGCCTACAATCACACAATTCTAAGTGACAGAAGATGGATCTAGAACCCAGGCTTCTCATAACCAGTTCTTTAATTAGGACAAACTACTCAACCAAAAGTCCTTACAGCTTAAATATCTCCATTTTACTCTTCTCTACCCAGCAGCCTCTGTCTCACAGCCAAAATATGTTTCCAGTGAAACTAAAAATGTTCAACATATAACTGTTAAACATATAAGGCTTTGTACATTATCATAAAATTCACCTTTGTACAATATCAAAAAATCATAAAAATACATGAGATGCATTTGTATATATCAAGATATTACATGCATTTTGTTAATATGTAACAGATTTATCATTGGTTATAATAAATTAGGCCACTGTTGGTAGGAATGTAAATTGGTACAGCCATCATGGAAATAGTTATGGAGGTTCCTCAAAAACTTAAAAATAGAACTACTATATGATCCAGCAATCCCACATTCTAGAAAACTTATTCATGCTATTTGTATGTATTTCTCTTACTATTCCCCTAATGTAATACACAAACCCAAGATGCTTGTCCTAGTAGCCACTGCATGTTTGGCAGCCAGAACATGTAGGGGTGTAACCAAATCCGAGCCAGGTCAGCAATATGGGTAATGTATTTCTCATTCATGAAACAACAAATCCACTTGTTTCTTTTTTTCATGCTATAACTTTTATAGACAGCTCCAAATATACAGAAAATTAAAAAAGATCTTTTAGTTATGCTGTTTTAACATGTCTAATTCTGACATAAAACATTAGGAAAGTCATAGTAAGGCAAAATGAAAATAACTATTAGATCAGGAGAGTATTTCATTATTATTTGAACAAAAACATCATCTACAGTTCAACTCTGTGATTACTAATTTTGGTTTAATATGATGTAAATTTATCTTAAAAATGACAATAGCAACCAAGAGCAATATAAACATGACTCAAGGTCACAAATTCTACAAACAGAATAGGAAGTAAAAATTGACTGGATGTGCATGGTAAGGCTTCACAGAGATTTCCAAATGTAACTCTGTATAGGTGCATAGAATTAAAAATCTCTTTAAGAATAAAAAAAAAATTAGCAGTACAACCTAAGTGGCGGAAAATGTAATTTAAATCCCTTTTCAAATGTTTTTCCGATAATTTGCCAAAATTCCTTAACACGTTAAGAGAAAAGAAGGTTGGCCTAACTTAAGTAAAATCACATGTTGGTTACTTTATAATTGGTTACTATATTCTTAGAAATTAAAATTTTTTTCCTCAGAACACATTATATACAAGACTGTTTTTACATATGATTTTGTTTTTACCAAAAGGTATTTTAACAACTGATGAACTCTGTAGATACTTTTTTTTTTTAAATCTTACTATGTACAAAACAAGTAAAATGACTGCCATTCCTAGAAAGCTTACAGAAAGCTCAGAAGGAAAGACAAGTTAACAATTATACAAGCTGAAATTCACAAGTCCATTAAAAAAAAAAGAGGTACAGATAAAATGCTGGAAGCACTGAACTAATCGTCAACAAATATTTAAGAACCATTGTACTTTATCACAAATGCCACAATAAGTACTAAGAATACGGCAGTAAACAAGAAAAGGAATCTCTGCTCCCTTAGCAGCTAAGACACAGACTCTGAACAGCAGAGTAAATTTTACAAAAAGAGAAGCCAAGAAAACCACAGAAGCCACACAAGTGATTCTGTCCAGAAGGATTAAGGAAAACTTTTAAAAAGTTATTGATATTTGTTTTGGACCTTAAAGACTGAGAAGTAGTTTAATAAGTAGAGGAGAACCAAGAAGCTACTAGGTCTAGCAAATACATCAGTGAGAAAGCAGTTACACTGGAGTCGAGGGGCAAGAAACCAAACCAAATGGGATGAAATGGTAATAAAAGGAAGTGGAACCAACAAAGACAAATTAACTATCAAAAATTAGAAGGGAAAAGGGGATAGAATCGTGGCTTATACAGTTTAAAACATAAGGAAAGGGAGAGGAAAAGCCTTATAAATAGTAAACAAAGGTTCTATCCCTTTATAGAGCAAAACCTTTATCTGAACAATGTGGGACACAATTTTTTTTAAACATAGAAGAGTTCTCTAATCCAGAAGCAGAACTATTCAAACTGTAAAAAAAATCATACAAAAGAAGTAAGTTTTCGGAACTATCCCCATTTCAGGCTAAGAATAGGTAAAACTCTTTGCTTCAATAGTAAGAAAAGTAAATCAGAATTAGATTTTTAGGCCCACAATGAAAAGAGTATTTCTACCATAAAATGTGTCACTAATTTAGGATCTAACTATGAGACTAAAACAATATAACCCAAATCTCCATATCAATCCCCAGACCTTTTAAAGGAAAACCAATACGATATAAACATATTTGTTCTGTTTAGGTAAAGCACACTACCATGTCTCACGGGTAGTGACTAGGATAACTCACAAAAGGTATAACACCATTAAGGAACATAATACTCCCTGTTCGTAACATCCCTGCTCACTGGAAACCACTCTACTCAGTAGCAGTAGAGGATCAAAACATGGTCTTATCAACCCAAAGATTTCTCCAAACTGTTTGGCAACTTTTATGAAGCTCGACTTCTCCTCCTGATGAACTAAACCAGTGTGGCTACAAACACAGAGACTTACACCCATGAACATATGCAGTCTAATCCTCTTCTGCAAATTTTAGTTACCAGACATTTAAATGATCCAGGGTCACTGCATCTTTTACTTTGTGGTATTATATTAAAAGCTGTGAACAATGTAAGATCCTTCACTACATGTGAATTACCTTATTTGAAATAACACTGAACATCCTGAAATGCCAGGATGATTTCCTCTGTGCCGCCCAACATACCTGCAGGCCTTCTCAACCAACCACTATTTAGTGTAATCTGTCAGAATACAAACTAATGTGAACAAGAAGGGTGAGAATACTCTATGGTAAATCTCTGTATTCTGACATGGAAACATGTTCATGAGATATTGTTAAATAAAAAAAAGTAATTATTGCAGAATAATAACTATGGCTTCATTTGTGTAAAGAAAAAGTATTACACAGCTTAGATGTGTGCTTAGAAATGGGAGGATACATATTTGAAGATGAACAGTAGCTATAAGCGGAAAGAAGAATGAAGAGCTGCAGAGTGTGAGCATGGTGAATGAAGGGACTCTGTACCCTCGAATCACACATACACATCATGTTTAACGACTGTGTATACATTTTGTACAGAAAAAAAAACCGTCTTAAAAAAAAAGTAATCAAAACAGGTTAGAGTCTTTTGAGGAAAAAATTACCTAATTTTAAGTATTTTGAGAACTCTCTAAGGCATAGTTGCCCTCCAATAATAAAGATAATTGTCACTTGTACGGTTCATAAAATTATTAACACAATACAACTTTGTTCCATCTCAGTCACCATTGCTATATTAAAAACATCTATACTTCTCTAGTTCATACTTATTTCCTTCCACATCATATGACAGTAAATTTTAACATTCCCAACCATCACCATTAGTTACGGAGCACCCACTATGTGTACAGGACAGTGCTGTAGGCTACAAAGAAATTATAGCTGTGGTTAGGCTGTACAAACAGGCTAAAGAGAAAAGACACTCCTAGGTTAATACGCAGACAGGTCTACATTTAAAAAGTGGTTGCAATTTTTTCTCCTCAGCCTTCTCATTATTTAATGCTGATTTTTTTTCAAACACGAAATGTCCTTCATATGAGCTGACAGTTGGCCCAAAGTTAAAAAAAAAAAAAATGTTATTTAGAGAGAAACTAAGGCCAATATGTAAGGAAATTGCAGTAAGATTATAATAAGAGCTACCTTAAGTGACTTTAACTGAACAAATCCTCTGAATACCAATTCCTCTGAATACCAATTATTTACTGAAAATGTCTAAGATTTCACCTTTACATTTTGACAAAGAACAAATTTTAGCTCCCATTATCATCTTAAAATTGTTCTAGGTC
Source organism: Halichoerus grypus (assembly GCF_964656455.1). Classification (NCBI taxonomy): domain Eukaryota; kingdom Metazoa; phylum Chordata; class Mammalia; order Carnivora; family Phocidae; genus Halichoerus; species Halichoerus grypus. The sequence continues at coordinate 110,692,127 of NC_135719.1, read as the reverse complement.
AAAATTCATGTGTTTTTAAAAGGAATATAATTTTCACCACAAGCGACAATTATGTAATAGTCTGCAATGAAATCTGCAGTATAATTTATTATGGAATACTTATTTAAAAAAAAAAAACTGGTAGAATACAGACCACAGTAAAGGGTTTTAAACATTTAGAAAGACTTACCTCATCACAGTCTCCTTCAACCATGGCATATATAGCTTTCTTAACCAAGTTTGTACCTAGAACATAGATATGAGTATTAATGAAAGAAAATTTAGTTTCTTAAAGATACCTAAATTATCATATTCATACTAAGCACAGAAATATCAAATGCTGGGTTTACCTCGAATGCAGATACACAGACTATCTTAAGTGAGAAAAAATTTTAAACTGAGAGGCCAACAGAACCTACACATAGCAATATAATAAAAGACCTATCTCCCTCCATATGTATCCCTTTTTCTTAGGTGTAATTACTTGCTCCAAGTAGGAGTTTGTGCTGTTCTGTTTGAAGGTAAGAGAAAAGGGGAAAAAGAAAAAGGCAAGATATGGTACGGTCAGAGCAACCCAGGAAACCCTTGAACTAGCTGAAGTTACTACAAGACTCTTGAGCGAATCCTGCCAAAGATTACACCAGAAACTGCTGTGACGCAGAGTGGGCCCAAGATACTGGGTTGGTTCCTACAAACCTTCGAGTGAGCCTGAGCATACTGAAGTCCAGCATTCCCAAATGATGCCAGGGTGTCTCTGCAAATGTCTAGCAAAATGTATCCTAGTTTAGGGTCAGATACATCTGGTACATAAAAGGGAAAACAACTGCCAACTCTGGTTTTAAGAAATCCAAATTCTGTAAGGAATCTCTTAATTTTCCAACCATGCACATGAGTAAGATCACATTACACGGGCCAAACAAAATGTCTGAGGGCTAAGATGCAGCCCTCAAGCCACCAGGTTCTGCCCTGTGAGCTAGTCAGACAATTGCTTATCATTTGCCATGTGCCCTTATCAGCTCTTTTTAATGTGTCAAAAACTCAAACTTGGCTTGTATAACAAGTCCAATCCATTAAAAACCTTAGTAGTAAACTCTTAACTCTAATAAGAAAGGTTGGTTAAACCAAATGTATTAAGTCAACCTATTCATAATGATTTCTCATGACATCTCAGATTGTGTGAAACAGTCTTAAATCGGACAAAAACATTCGTATAAAAAAAAAAACCACAAGTGACAAAAAAACTGCTAGTAATTAAATACTGGTACAGGCATTAAATCTTTCACGAATACTTACTGAGCTTCACTAGATCCCAGAATTGGACACGCTCAGACAAGTGCTTGATCCCCCATCCTGAACAAAAAGCCAGTAGGTCCTAGACACTAGGACAGTGGCTCTTAACCAGGCTTACATCACAGTCACCTGGGGAAGCTTCAGTCTTACTTTTAACAGGACAAACAAGATTCTCAGGAGGAGGGACCTAAGCATTTGTTTTTAAACCACCCAGTGATTCTAACGACCATTATAAATCACAAGTTTAAGATTAACTGAAAATGCCAGGAAAAGCAGACCCAAGAAAGAGATGAAATTGGTTCTCCCTGATTTGTTAATATGTTTGAGGACTAGTACTAAATAATGGTAACAATTTCTCCGTAATTTTGCCTTGAGGTCCACTTAACCCAGGTAGAGACAGCTCCTGGAGGGCTGTGATCAAGTGCCCCAATAACGCTACTGAAAACGGCAGTATGTAGTATAACACAAATCATTTTGAATGTGATAAAAAATGTTTGGAGGTAAAAACTGATCACCTGCTACTTGTTAGAAAGATAATTTCTCAAAGCATTAATAAACAAGTCATTTGAAGAACATTTTTTAAATATTTTGAAATAAAAACCTTAATTTTCTTCCCTTCGCTTCTTTCTCATTTCTACACATTTACATTTAAACCTTTTGCTTCAAAAAACAAAAATGAAAACAACTTATGCATTCTTTTAGTGACATAATATTTTCCTTACCAATGCCATTTCTCCTGTATTTGGAATCCACGGCTAACATGGCTATATAACCTCTGCGGAACATCTTTTTGTGCATATCCAACTTGCAAACGATGGCACCTACACACTCCTCCCCTACCATGGCCTTAAAAATAAACAAACAGTTATGAAGAATACATTGCCATCAGGTACTGCACAATTACCCAGGGAAACAGCAACCAACCACTGGTCACATTTTTGAGGAAGAAGAGATAAGAATTCTAGTAAGAGAGCAATCACAGAAGTTTCAGAAATCTAAATCCTAGAACTCCTTCAAATATTCCAGTTTTAAAATCGTTCAACATTGTTTAGGGCATGAATTGCTTATGTTTATTATCAAAGCCTAGTGGGGGGGGGAAGCAAGATTCCCACAAAGCAAACATTCAAGTACTTTATAAGAGGTGCTTATAATTATTTGCAATAAAGACCTACATGTTTAAGATTTGGAAAGGGGGAAATATATGAAAGTAATTTTTTTAAGAATATGTCTATTCATTAGGATATGATAAAATATTGTGAAACTTGCTTATCAAAGTACTGTAAATTTAAACGTAATTCTAAGTTTTGGTGAGAGACAAATGTAAGACATGATTTTTATACATGAACAGCAGAGTTAGATTTTGATCAGGAAAAAAATATGTAAATGATTTTCAGATAAAAGATTGCTTTTAAGGTACTCCTTGGATCCTACCCAAGGGGTTTTTTTAGTGAACGACCATGAAGACTAGATATACAATGGTCTCATTTTTAGGACACTCCTGACACTATGATTCTCATAAAGCTCAGAGTATCTAGAACTTAAAATCAGAGTTTCATATTATACTAAAAGCTTTAATATAACTTTATAGAATTTTAATAAAAATGTATGTCTTTCCAGAGTATTAAAGGTTACATGTTGAATAAATGCTAATCATCCCCCATTTTCATTAAGATTTCCAGTGTTACCATTAAAAATGTTTTTCAAAAGTTCTGTCACTCATGAAAAGTTCTAATAATACTGTATTCTGGTAAATATCAATAGGGCAATACTCCAATAATTTAATAACGTGTCAGCTTGCTAGAAATATGTGTTTGCTATAAAGAGCACTCATTAAAAAAATAGGAAAACTTCAAATTATCTCTTAATAAAATTAAATTTTTAGAAGAAACTATTTCAACAACAAAAACCAGGAATTGGGTTAAAAAATTAAAAAGCCCTCATTCTGTAAAATGATTAAAAAGTCCTTATTTAATTGTGGAGAAATCTTATAGGCAAGGTAATTCTAATCCATTTCACACAAACCTGAACTAGGTCAGAAAAATCTTTTTGATGGGATATTAAATTCAAAAATTCACACTAATGCATTTCTGTTTTATCACACAATCCAAAACTATTTTGAACCAATAAACCTCTAAAATTGCTATTTCCATTTTCATTCACAATAAATCAATCTGGTTCTATCAAAATTCTTTTGAAAACTAAAATTTCTTTCTGAAATAAGACCTGAAAAATACACAAAAGTTGGCTGGCTGAACAACTCTGACAGCATTTTTCTGATTTGAAAGTAACTCACCTCAAATATATGTATGTGGTTGTGTGTGTGTACATGTTTGAACTAATGGTACATTAAAATACTTTTTGACCTGATCTCTTAAGTTAGGGAAAAACAGAAACCTATATAAATCTATGATACAAAACTGTAGGACAGCTACACTTCAGTTAGTAAACCATCCAAAAGAAGTTTCTTCAAAATCAGAACCACTAGACACAATACAATTGGACAAGACTTTCAAATTGGATAGGAATTTCAAACAAATCTTCGTCCTTTGACCAAGGAAGTAATAGGCAAACAAAGTATTATATCAGTTCACACTTGGACTAGATTGACTTCTTCCTAATTAAGAATCTGTAGGAGCAAAAATCAAGTGGTACGAATCAGTAAAAAAATAAAAGCGCAGTTTACAATATACTGTTACTAATAAGATGTTGGTAGTGAAGAAGGCCTATGCTGTTATTTTTTTTTTTTCTGATAAATTGCTGATGGATATACACTTACAAGAATCACTATTTGTCAAAATTTTTCCAAATAAAAGCTTTGCACATATATTTGGAACTCATACTATCAAATGTGTTCTTTTTTCAAGGATGGGAACTGAAAAATTCCTGGCAAGATTAAGACTTAACTCTACAAGGCCAAATGCCTGTCAATCTATAAAAGTTGAAAAATTCAAGTTGTGTGAAATAGAAATTCCCAAATTCCAGAATGCTATACATGGGAAAACAGAGGAAGCCAGAAAGTTAAATTTAGAATAAACAGACTATAATACATCACTGGTAATAAGTTTAAGAAGTTCAAAAAGGCACCAACAGCTGAAAATACCATGAACTCAAAAGAGGTAGAGCTAAATTAGTTAAGAGTAGAGTAATTCACAGTGTCTCCCATTTGTCTGGTACTCTACTTTCACATCTGTTACAATTATTAGGAAGAATCGTAAGAAACCGTCATTTTTGTTAGTCCGATATGGTCAAGTATTGGCAATTTTCTAAGGTTCAACCTCATACATTCCATTTGATCCATTACAGGTTATATGGAAACCAAAAACATTTTGGAGGTTTTCAATCTCTTCAGATTTTTCATGTTTGCAAGGACAATCGTCCCTTGATGAAGCATAACTTGGTAACACAATGATCTTCACTGTCAAGAGTATGTAATTTTTCAGGTTCTTATTTCCATAATAAGAGGTCAGGTAAAGTTCTAGTTTTACCTCTCTGCCACTGAATACCTGAAGCTTTTTTTTTTTATATATAAGCTTTTATTTTTATGTAATCTCTACACCCAACTTGGGGCTCAAACTCACAACCTAGATCAAGAGTTGCATGTTACACTGACTGAGCCAGCCAGGCACTCCTAAGTATCTGAAGATTTAAACATTTTAAGTCACTTTGGTCCTTAATTTTTTTTTGCATTAAAAAAAAGTAAAGTAAAGTAAGATCCTTTACAGTTCTAAAATGATATGACTTAAAATAAACATACACACTTATATTTGTTTTAAATTAGTTCTTACAGGAAATTCAAATTTTTTAAATGCCAACATAAAGGCCCCAATTCTAAATGGCCTCTGATTAACTACTGTTTTATGTTCAATACCTCCAGATATATATTTGCACCATAAATCTTAGATGTCAACCACCTGTACATATCTCAATTTCCAGATATTCAGAATTTAATGTTAAACAAACCAGCTATTAAAGAGCTAAAGTACAAATCAGCTGGTGAACTGGAAGGAGTCTATGAAATATCAAAACTAAAATTTACTAATACTAAGTTTATCAGAGTCTAAAATGGCAGACAAGTTGAGAGAAGCCAAGGTAATATCAGAACCCAAAGTTGACTAAATATTACATATACAACTATTTTCTGTAATTAACAGAAATACATATACTATTTCAATTTAAGATTTGACTCGTGTATGCTTTTGTGGGTAAACTTACAATTAAATCAATCATAAATTTTTAGCAATTACACTGGCATTTAATATGACACGTATAATAGTGCTATAAAATCACTTTCCCATATTCATTGGCACAGGCATGTCTAAGAACTATTTTGATACAATGGTTAGAATCCTGGAAGTGCAGTTTTGTAAAATATAAGATAGTTCCCACAATTTAAACAGACATACTAAATTGAAGTTTAGCAAACTGAACATAGAAAACAACAGAACTACCATTATCTACAATATTGAAGTAATATTTTCAGATTATCAACATATAGAATCAAAAAGATAGATTTCAAAGCACTGTCAAAATGTCTTGCAGGGATTTGCTAAGTGCAACTAAGTCAATGCTAAAACAATAAATATAGTAGTGCTCTCCCTTTACATATCATAAAATACTTCTTAAAAGCATGTTGCCTTTCCTCAGTGAAATTCAATGGAAACAAAATGCTTGTGAGGACACAGATATAAAGCATATACCTTCAGTTAATATTTAAGTGAAAGGTTTCATACAGACTAAAGGTCAGTATTATTGGGAAGAAACTACTGGTACTGCCAATACTACATAAATTAAAAAAACAAAAAACTATTTAACTAGTTTCATAGCCAAATCTTTTTTGCTTACATATAAGTAAAAAAATTTTGTCAACTATAACTTTACACAAGCCAGTGTTACTACTAGTATTTAGGTAGATCTATGACCAGTTTCTTAAAAAAATTAGGTTAGTAACAATTTCACACTTAGTTTCCTACATTCCACAAAAAGGTATTTTGTTCAAGTTTCAGGAGTCTTTCAGTCACCAGAAGTGTTAGTAGTGCCTTCTACAATCTAGCACCAGCGTGTTTTCTGGTGCTACAACTGTTAACTGTCCTGTTGAAGTAAAAGGAAACAATCCCCATAATTACTTGAAAATAAGAAAATGCTTGTTAAGATTTAATTCTCCAATGTGGCCACAGCAAGTTTACTGACAATCATGTTCACCAAAACATGTTTATGCATACACTCTTCCCTGATTACGGCTGTAATTGGGAGACTAATAAAGCCTGTATCCGAACAGAACCATGTTCAAATTAAATGATTGCAAAGTGCTTTGAGGATGAGGGAGGGTAATTAAAGACAGTTAAACATGATTATAAGCTAATATAAACAGGATCCAAGACCCCCAACATGCATCATACAGGCTTGTTGCATTTACATACCAACTTAAGCCAGATCAAGACGTCTTACCTTCAAAAGTTTCATTAAATAACTAGTAGTGCGTACACGCACTTTCCATCATGTAACATACTATGAAACGCAGGAGTATACATCCACTGCCACTCTCAGCCCTCACACTCCCTGCCCTGCACGGCCTGGATCTCTCTGCGGGGTTCACCCTCTTTGCATTCCATCCACTTACCAAGAAGCACAGCTGTGGCCAGTTGTGGATAAAATATCTATAGGTATAAATGGAGTAGGGTTCAGACAGATCTTTGGTGATCAGTCTCATGATATCGGGCATTTGTAGCTCGGATTCATATCGGACATAACGTATCGTCCGATCCTCCCCAGGCTCAACCTCCCTGCCTGAGGGGCTTCTTAAACTGCAGCCGGCGGTCAGGGATGAAGACAGCAGCCGCACCTGCTCGTCTTCCTCCTCCTCCTCCTCCTCCTCCTGCTCGGTGCCCTCCGCCAGTCCATTGCGGGTCGCCGCAGGATCGCTCGCCGCCACTGCCTCTGCCGAGCTGGGGAGCGCAGTTCTTCCATTATTGGGGAGGCAGTGAGGGGGACTCTCGCCCGAGTGTACCCCAGCTCCTTTTGTTGCAGTCGCTCTGGGCCCCCCGTCGGGGGTGGCCGTGGTCGTGGCCGCCTCGGCCACGCTCAAAACCTTGCTCTTGAGGGAGGCGGCCGCCCGGAGGTGCCGCAGTTCGGGGCTGATCAATCCGTTGAGCTGCTGCTGCTCCTGCGGCGGCTGAGGGCAGCGGAGGCACGGATGCCCCTTGGCCGCCGCCGTCGCCTCGCCGCCCGCCGGGCTCCTGCCGCCGCCGCCTTCGTGCTCCTCGTCGTCCTCCTCGTCCTCGCTGCAGCAGGCGAGGGCGGCCCCCGCCGGGAAGGGACAGCGGGGCTCGGCCGCCGCCGAGGCCGGAGGTGCTGGTGGTGGGAGGAGGCTGCTAGGCCCAGGCGGTACCTCCGCCATCCTAGAGGCGACACAGACCGAGAGGGGAGGCCATGAGACCCGGCGGACAAGCGCGCAGCAGAGGGGGCGGCGGGCGGGCGGGGGGGGGGGGACGGTGCAGGTGGGGGGGGAACAAAGGCAGAAACCGTCCCTCACGGAGCAGCCCCCCCAGTTCCGCGCCCCCCCCGCTCTTCAGCGCCGCCCAGCTGTTCAGCCGGCCACCGTCCCCGTCCGCCCGCAACCATCCGCTGGCCCTGTCACCCGCAGCCCCTCCCTGTCCCCTCCGCGCGGCTCACCCCGCACAGGTCCCCGCCGCCACTGCCGCCACTCCTCTTCCTCCTCAGCCGCTGCCGCCGCCTCCTTCGCCGCCGCGGCCGCCTCCACCACCGCCAAGGTTCACACTCAGCCGCCGTCGCCGTAAAGCGCCTCGGCTGTTACCCCGGGTAAAGTTTCCTAGGCCTGGCTTTACGACACTTCCCTGCCTGCCGGCTGCCGGGGCCAAGGGAAAGGGGCGTGGAGGGAGGTGACCTGTGGAGGGGCGGGGACGAAGGTGTCTCCTGTGGTCTCTGGGGGAGGCCGCGTGCTAATGGGTGGGGCTGTGGGGCCGGGAAGTTGCTGAGGGCTCTGGAGTCTCCGGCTCCCAGCCCACCGTCCTCGGCTTTGGAACTCCTCAGCCCGCCGAGCTTACAACGCTGGGCCGGGGAGAGCTGGGCGGGACCGGCGCTCCCTGTTCCAAGCCCGCCGCCCCGACGGAGCGGCCGCGAAGCCCGCGGGCTGGTGGTCCGCCGACCCGGCCGCACACGAGTCCTCCAAAAATGCTCTTCCTCAGCTGTACTACGTTTGCCCTGACCCGGAGAGGGGCGGGGAGGGAGGCAGAGGGGGGAGGGCGGTTACCTGAAGCCCTTAAAAAAGTGGAGCAAAACGGGAGAAAAATCGAAAGAGAAAGGGCGTTAAAAGCTGTTGAAAACTGGTTGTTTGCAGTGTGAGTTGTTTGATCAGTCTGCCCCTTTGAGACAAGAGAAGGTGGACAGGTAGTCCTCTTCCTCTCTCCTTACCCCCCCTTCACCCCACCCAGGAATTTGGAAGTAAATGTGATTAAAAGGTGCTGGACAGATACAAGCACGTCTGGGGAAGAGTTAGAGATGGTGGAATAGAGTGACAACGGCTAGAAAAGCCCATTCCTAAACTTGTGACACAAACTGTCACCGGGAAAGCGAAGTCCTGAACCTCCTCCTCACTCACTCCACCGAGTGGTCCGCCCAAGCGGATGCAAAAGGAATTGAACAGCCGCACGCACTTGAGCACGTGGCTTCGCTCTTTCCTCTCTAGTCCGCAAATGATGATTTCCAGCAGATCTCTTCTTGTAACTCTCCATCACACCGAGCACATTAAGTTTTTCGAAAACTGATTTGTAGAGCTAGTCATGTCAGCAGCAGATGGATGTTTTCAGAGACATAATTTTATGACTGATTATGTTTGCAACTTTCTGCCATGATAAACTCCAGAAAGTGGGATACACTGTAGCATAGCTATTAGATACAATTGTTAGGATCCTTGTCACAAAAGATAGTAAGGACAAACCTTCCATCTAGAAGTTCAATCTATAGTGATAAAAATAGTAATAATAAAATGTGTTACTATGTGCCAGGCATGGTTCTAAATATCTTACATGTATTTATTTACTCATTTATAGGTTTTATAAAAACTAATTTATAGATTTTTATAGAAATATTGACATTTGTGTACAAATAGAGATGTAGATGCTTATTTATTTTAGCCTTGTCTATAATTGGAAACAAGTCCAAACCACCTAAGTGGAATGATTAAATAAGGAATGATTAAAATAAGCTTATGATGCCTTAATACTATAGTTAATTATGTTATTGTTGAAATATTGAAATAGATTGAATATAATAGAATATATTGGTACACTTCAGGTTACTATGATTGCATTGCAAAGTACCCCCACAACACGGTGGTATAAAACAACCATTTATTATGCCAACGGATTCTGTGGGTCAGGAATTCAGACCGCACAGCAGGAATGACTTTTCTCTGCTCCCTTTATATGTACGGCCTTAACTGGAAGGCTGAGAATTAGAATCATCTGAAAACTTTTCACTTTCATGTTGGTGGTTGATACCGGCTGGAGGCTGCAGGCTGGAGACCTCAGTTCAACTCCATGTAGATCTCTCCAGGTGGTCTCAATATGGACTACTTTAGGCTCTCTCACAGCATGATGGCTAGGTTCTAAGGGTGAGTATCCCAAGAGAAGGAGAGCCAGGTTTCTACCATATTACCTTTTATCTGCCTTAGAAGTCATGCAGTGTCAATTCTGCTGCCTTCTATTTCTCCACGCCCTCACAAAACCTCACCCAGGTCTGGGGGAGGGGAAATAGACCCTACTTCTTGATGGGGAAAGGCAAGGTTTTTAAAAAGAATGTGGGACCAGAAATATTGCTGTGGCCATTTTTAGAAAGCACAAGTTGTCATAGGTGCTTAAGACCTCCTAAACACCCTAAGGAGGTAAAATAAACTAATAAGTACAATGGGATCCCATTTATGGTTTTTAAAAAGTAAAACAAAACCATATTTCCAAATGTACATTCATTGTTTAACAATACATATTTTTCAAATGACGTAAGTTTGAAGTGTAACCTGGATGGTCAGCCAAAGAAACAACGATCTGTTCAAGTCATGCAGGAAAAAATGGCCAAAATGGCCCCATACAACTCCCCAAAACATATTTAAGGTGACTTTTACTTAGAAAAATGTCTCTCGTTATCTGTGGACTATCACCCTGTCCTAAAAGAGATGTGACTCCATTGTAATGAATGAGTGGCAGCAAGTCTTAGTGTTCTTTCCATACTATAACTTGGCACTGAGCTTTCTCACACTGAGGGGTTCACTAAATGTTGTCTCACAGTTATTTTCAGAAAGATGAGAGAAAGACCTCCTTGAGGTCAGTGACTGAGTCTTATTCACTTATTATTCACATATCTAATACATAAAAGGAGACTTGCTTGTTGTTGTTTTTCTTCCCCCGACATTATGCTATTCTCTCAGCAGTCTAGGATGTTTATAATTACAAAGTAAATTCTGGCCTCCTTGCTAGTTAATAAGCTAATAAGATCTCTGATATTTAAGCTCCAGTGACGCCACTTTATATACTAGTATTAAAATCCCAATGATGATCTTCTAAGTCAGAAGACTTCTCTAAGAAATCTGTCTTTATATTTGTAAAAGTCTTTTCTTTTTACTCATGTTTGTGAGTAATATGTTGATATGATGGCAGCATTATTTTAGGTATAGAAATAGGATTAGTTCACTCTAATGCTTTAGGCATATGTGCCTATTATGAGGCTCTGAAGAGACATCTATCTCTGTGAGCGATGACTTCAGAGCAAGGAATGGTCTCGGAGCAAGGGAGGTGGAACCAGTGATAGTCTTCTATCTGGATAAATGGTATTTTCATTGCTTTGTCATATCTTATGATATAATAGTCACTTGTTTACTATTGTCTTTGTTCTCTTTTAAACAATGAAAGGACACACCTTAAGCTTTTTAGAAGAAAAAACTCCTCATTAAATCAACTAAAATAGGGGTGCCTGGATGGCTCAGATAAGCATCTGCCTTCAGCTCAGGTCATGATCCCAGGGTCCTGGGCTCAAGCCCCACATTGGGCTCCCTGCTAGGCAGGAAGCCCGCTTCTCCCTCTCCCACTCCCCCTGCTTGTGTCCCTCTCTTGCTGTGTCTCACTCTGTTAAATAAATAAATAAATAAAATCTTTTAAAAAAATCAATTAAAATAGCCAACAGCAATTTTGAAACAATATCCTAAAGCAACTTCCTGAAGGAGAAAAGTTCCTTCCCAATTCTAACAGGTAGACATTTTTCTCTTGTTGGCCAGGTTTAGGGGTGATTCCTAGCTGTGTACCTACTGGAAAGGTAACTGTGGGAATGAAGTTGCTAATAATGGAGAGATGCTTTAAGTTCTCTTGACTCAGCAGGATGTCATGTTATGTGCCATAGGCGCACCTACTGAATAATTTAAATATTTGTGTAGTTTTATTTTACATGCCATGTGGCTCTTAATCCTACTAATCCTATCTATTATACATAAAGCCTTGAATATAAATGTCCTTAACTTTGTTTTATCCTAGATGAAAGAAAGGGGACACATCAAATTTTAGATTTATAGCATTTAATCAAAGGATGAGTATTGTTTTACCACCTGTAATCTTGGAACACAATGAGATTCCCAGGTAAAGTGTTTTAGTTAACAATTTGATCCTTCTCTTTGAATTTTAGGGAGTGACAGTCTGTTCTTTAACGCTCTGACCCTTTGAGAACAGTGGTTGGCAGTCCCAACTGTAGGCATAGATTTTGTTTGTATGACTGAGGCCTCGGGGGTGTATGAGGAGCCAGAAAGGACTATGGTCAAATGGTCGCTATTTCCATTACCTTCAAGCTCATACTTTCTAACTTGCTGAGGGCATGGACAGACTGATTCTTCTATCTCCACCTGGGTAGGTGAGAGGTGCTGGAGATATATATATATATATATATTCCTATATATTAAAGCCATTGAAAATTCTTGGTCTCCAATTTAGCTATGCCCTCAGCTGTCAGTACTCTAGAGTTGTTTTTACCAGTTCTCCAGGCTAGCTTCATCCCACAGCAACTATCTTTGACCACTACTTGCTTCATACTCTCCTCAGCCGATGACCCTGCCTCTGCTTCACTAGGAAAAATGAACTATTCCAAAGGTGAACTCCCTCCACCCCCACCCCCCATGTTAATAAATGCATCTATATCTGAACTTACCCTTATCTCCTTCCCCTGGAAAAACATTAGAGGGTAGAAGATGGCCCAGTTCTTCAAGACTAATACCTCCCTCTACCTCTGAGCTTGATGTCATCTCTTTCAGTCTCCTTTGGTACCTGTCCCATCATTGTTCTCTCTCCTGAATTTTCAATGGTACCTTTGCTGGCTATTGCCTCAAAGTTTATAAATGCACTCTCTCTGGAGACTCCTGTTGGCTTTCTCTCCTTTCCATCACAGTGAAACTGCTAATCTGCAATAGATAGCCACCGTCTCCACTCAGATTCAAGTTTGCTCTTTAGCCAGTCGGCTGGCCTTCCACCTCAACCCTTCCACTAACACCTCCCTGGCAAAAGTCACCCATTATGTCCCAAAGGCTAGACCCATTACACTCTTCAACTCTCGCGTCACTTTATTTTCCCATGGCATTTGATCTTGCTATGCCCTTCCAAAACTCTTCTCTTGGCTTCTGTCATACCATACTTCTTTGCCTTCCTTCTCTGAACATGCCTTCTCAGTTTTTCTTGATATTTGAGTCTATAATCATCACAGCAGTAGCTAGCATTTATTGTCGGCCTACCATATATTAAGTATGTTATAAGCAATAGCCCACTTTAGTTCTCACAATAACCCTATGAAATATGCAGCGTGAATTGGTGGTTAGAAGCCGGACCAGAATTGGGTCACCAGCCTATTCCCAAGTCAATCATTGGAAACCCAGTCACTGGGTTTACTTTTAGATCAATGAGGCCTATTTGTGGCTGAGAGGAAGATGAGCTTCTCCTGATACATACTACTGGGGGTGAGGGGGATGTGAAGAAATGTCTATAATAAAATTGGGGTTCAAATCCTGGCTCTGCCACTTACTAGCTCTGTGATCTTGGACAACTTAATGTCTCTGAGCTTCAGATTGTTCTTATTGAATGTAGATAATACTACATACCTCATAGGGGTTGGGAAGGGTTAAATGAATTAATATATGTAAAGTGTTTAGCCTAGTAGAAGCACATGGTGTGCCCTCAGTAAATGTTAGCCAGTCCCCCATCCCACCCATCTATCCTCAACATTTCTGCCACTGCTGTCCTCATAAAATGCAAACTGACTATGTCCGTCTCCTGCTTAAACTTCTTCAGTGACTCCCCATTGCCTAATAATCCTATCTAGGTTAGGATGCTTTGGCCACAAATAACAGAAAAACCAACTCGATCTAGCTTTTAAAAAAGTAAGGGAGTGAACTAGATCATGTAAAAGACTATCAGAGGCGGGGTGAAGTTCGGGGTTAATTGGTTCAATGATATTATTTAAGAACCCAGGTTTCTTTCTCTCTCCTGCCATTCATAGAGTCAGCTCCATCCTAAACCTGCTTCCTTCATAGTTATGATATGGTTGCCGTAAGTGTTTGGGGCTATGTGTTTCTTGATTCATGCCCAGTGAGAGGAAGGGAGAGGCTTTCAGTAACTCACAAAGAGTTACTTTCCCAGAAGCCTTTAGCAAATCTCTCTTGATGTGTTGTTTATCAGAATTGGTCATGTGCTGGAAAGAGACTAAGTTTACCCCTACTTAGGCTACCCAGAACTAGGAGTGAGTGAGCTTCTTTGGAGGCATATGTGTTGTGGGGAAAGGGTGTATACTAAACAAAATTGAGTTTCTGTTAGAAAAAAGAATGGGGAATGGATGCTAGGAAGGCCACGTTCTATGTTCATTGCATAGACAAGGCCCTCTTGATGATCTTATCTTGAAGCACCAAGTTATTTCTTGCCATTCACAATTTTAACTCAAAGTATTCAATTAATAATTATTTTATATATGAGTGAGTGAACTTTGAACCAAACTACTACCTGTAGTACCCAAAATGTGTGAGATGGTTTTCTGATCTCTATATTTGGGCTCATCCTGCTACTGGTCCTTGAAATCATCACGTTCACCATTCCTAATCTCCCTCCTTCTCTCTTTCTCTCTCTCTCTCTCTCACACACACACACACCTACCTCCTCTCCACTTGCAAAACTGACTTCTTCCTGCTCTGTGAGTGCTTTGGATTTCTGTGACCAAACTTGTTCATGACTTCTTTGCTCTTCTGTGGCTTCTTCTAGAATAGAAAACTTTTAAGGGTGGGAATTATGTCTTATCCTCTTATTACTGGTAGATGCATAATATATGATTCTGAATGCATGCATCAAAGATTGATCTTGCTCTACACCTTTTCAGATTGGAGATATCTCTCTTGGTGTAAATGTCTTTAAACAAGTTTATTTATATAGGACTTCTCATCACTAGAAGTGATAAGAAAAGTGTCTTCAAGGGTCTTAAGAATCTAGTAGTATCGGGGCGCCTGGGTGGCTCAGTCATTAAGCATCTGCCTTCGGCTCAGGTCATGATCCCAGGGCCCTGGGATCGAGCCCCGCATCGGGCTCCCTGCTCAGCGGGAAGCCTGCTTCTCCCTCTTCCACCCCCCCTGCTTGTGTTCCCTCTCTTGCTGTGTCTCTCTCTGTCAAATAAATAAAAATAAAAATCTTAAAAAAAAAATCTAGTAGTATCTTCTAGAGTCTTTTGCTTAAGATTCTTCTGCTTAAAATAAGCACTTACAGGATTGGCTAGGGGTGCATACTTGACTTTCTTGCATTGGTCCTAAGTTGGAATCAGGGACAAAAATTGGAGAAGCTATCAGTCATTAATCAAGTCCTGACCATTGTGGTCAATTGTTAAAGAAGTTGGTTTGGATTCCCAGGTTGTTACTAGAGGTAGCAGTCTGACTTCCTACAAGTCCAACTCAGAGCAGTCTGGCTTCCTGGGTTGTTCATGATAGATAAGGGGTTGGTGGGCAGGTTGCTGAGGGTTGTGGGTTAGAGCTCTATTTTTTTATTAAAGTTTTTTTATTATTTATTTTTGAGAGAGACAGAGAGAGAGAGAGCATGAGCAGGGGGGAGGGGCAGAGGGAGAGGAAGAAGCAGGGAGCCCAAGGCTGGGTGATCCCAGGATCCCAGGACCCTAGGATCATGACCTGAGCTGAAGGCAGATGCTCAACCAGCCGAGCCACCCAGGCGCCCCCAGAGCTCTGTTTTTATATATGTCTGGCCATTGTTGGCTAGTATAATCAGTATCTCAGGGTAGAAGTCAGGAATGTGGAAGAGAGCCCAAGAGAGAGTTTTGAGGTGCTAGAAATATTCTATAATTTATTTTTTTATCTGAGTGCTGGTTATTACATGAGTGTACACTTTTTGTGAAAATTTATTGAGCCATAAACATGATTTATATGTGATATTTCAATACAAAAATTTTTAATAAAGAATTTCACAAAAAGTAAAAAAAAATCACTTACAGATGCATTTTTTATTATTAAAATGAATGCTACACACGCGCATGGCTGACTGAATTGTTTGGACCGTAGGTCACCACAGCCTGCATGAAATGCTTTAGTGAAGAGATAACTTTCATCATTGGGGGCCGGAGTCTGGAAACCAGTCCAGGAAAAGCAAGTGATTTTGTAGACTTTATTTGAATATTGCATTAAAACATAAAGTCTGTGAGGCAAAGTGGTTGTTTGATTACTTTCTTTCTGAATGGGAAAATAAAGAAACAACCAAGACATTTAAAAGAGAGTAGTGCTAAGAATAACGTCGTAGTGCTCATTTGGGAATGTGTATCTCTAGTCATAAAATATTTTGATTTATTACTCATTTTAATATGTGTACAGAACTGTAAAATCTAAAATGCAACCATAGTAAAGAAATAAAAAGAATAATGTAATCAAGATATTTGTTATATTTCTATACTGCAATGCAAGTCTCTATGCCATCTACAAACTCACAGCTGCTTCTCAGAGTTCTCATAGGAGAAACCTTTGAAGTTCAGGGAGTGGTTAATGGTTCCTTTGATCTTCTTAGTCTTTTTGCATTTCAGGGAGCTTTGGAGGAGGGCAGTTTTGCTTATCACTGGACCTATTGTTAAACAAAAACAAAACAAAAAAGCAATTTCCTAGATCTATTGAGATAGGTGGTGCAGGTGAGGGACTTTCCCAGACTCCCTGTCTGATTGCTGCTCTTGGCCTGTTTCAAGAGGTAATTCTGCCCAAATTAGCCTCTCCCCCTAATCAACTTCCAGTACCTAAATGGTTAGTTAACTGCCTCCAGCCCATCCTTTAGTCTTTTTTTTTTAAATGCCATCTCATTTGTGCTTGGCATAATAATATGTGCATTAATTGACTTTCCAAACCATTTCATAAAATAGTCTTTGTTTTCCCTTGAGAAATATGGAAAACTTTGAACATGAAGATATCTGAGAAGTCAAATTCAAAATGATTATAGTTCTGTCGTGTCTTCTAGTAGCATCTGCATTAAAGGTCATTGCATTAGTCAATCTATTAAGTATAAAATATTTGCATTATTAAATCTATTCAGTAAAATATTTTTAAGTATATATATGCTATATGAAAAATATTCATGCCTAGCCTTTAGTCTTAAAACAATTTTTGAAACAACTGCCTACCCACAGAGGAATTTGTCTTATTATAAAGATTTTTGGGTAACTTTTGGTGTTTTAACCAAAGTAATACATGCTTATTCTGAAGAGAAATGCTAAAAAGTATAAGGAAGAAAAGTATTTTACATGTGATGACTCTCAGAAATAATTACAATATACGTTTTGATGCATTTTCTTTCAATCTTCGTATTATGTAAATGTATGATATGTACTTTTTATATGTAGGAGAGATTAGCTTTTTCTGTATATGTAGTTTGTATACTTTTATAAAAATTTGGCTATTATTATTTTCTTATGTCTTTAAAGATTGTAATTATTTTATGAATCAATTTACTCCCCTATTGTTGGATGAAAATATCTTTTTTTAAGGATTAGAAACAACTGGTTAATGTATCAGAGTACCCCTTTTTTCCCCCATAACGGGCTTGAAAAATTAATTTGAAAAATCTCTTGAAGTATATACACACATGCACATGTATCTGTTAAGTGAGAATAGGATTCAGAACTGCAGTGCTGAATGAAGAACCCACAGCATCCCCAGGACCACCATCATCACAACGTATCCTCTTTATATTAATATGTACCTTATGTTAATATGCACTTTCATCAATTAGAGTACATCTTTAGAGAGAAAGTTTGTGGGAAGTTGAATATGATCAAGCTATCTCACTTAATTTGTCCATTCATTCATTTATTCGGTAAACACCTGTTGCTCCCCTGTTAGGCATTGTAGATATCAAGGTGAAGGGCAGACTCAGCCCTTCCTTGCCTTGCACAGTGCCTATAGTCCAGATAAAGACAATCAAACCAGAGAATTTAATAACACACAGAAAGGGCTATGTTAGGGAAAGCTGGGATTATGATAGGTGCACTAGAGGGGCAGCTGCATTTTCCCAATGAAGGGAACATTTAACCAGAGACTTGAAAAGTAAGCAGGAGTTAACTAAACAAGAGACAGGATGGGCAAAGCCTTGGGAAGATCAGAATGCCTGGAGAAAGCAGAAGAGGAAGCTGGATGTGTTTAGCCAAAGCCAGATCATAAAGGGCCTTGTCAACCCCCATGAATTTAGAGTTTATCTCCAGAGGTACTGGGAATCTGTGGAAGGTTTGTTCTTTGAAAAGATCACTCTCTCTCTGCCACCTGAAAAATGAATGAGAATGGGAGCTAAGGGAATCAAGGATTGTTACCGAACTACAGGTGGGAAGAGCAGTTCCTTAGCTACAGTGCAGCTGAGGGGTCCTAGGTGATGGCTGGACATGAAATTCTTTTTTTTTTTTTATTACGATTTTATTTATTTATTTGAGAGAGAGAGAAGGAGAGACAGGGAGAGAGCACAAGCAGGGAGGAGGAGAAGCAGGCTCCCTGCAGAGTAAGGAGCCGGATGTGGGGCTTGATCCCAGGACCCTGGGATCATGACCTGAGCTGAAGGCAGACACTTAACTGACTGAGCCACCCAGGCACCCCTGGACATGAAATTCTGTAACCATCCTTTTCATTCAGCCATTCATTGCATTTAGCTTTTGACCCTTTCAGACCAACCTAGCATATATTAAAGCACCAAATAAATGGTTGTTGCTTTGTTTGCTCTTTTATGTATCTGGAGAAGGAATCCACTACATAATTCTACCTTTTTCTTCTTCCAAAGAATAAAGTATTGAGAGAGAAAGTCTCCATCCTAAGGAACTACCCCACTCTTTTCCTAATCTAGGGGCTTCTCCACTTTCCTACAATGGCTCAACTATCCTGAGCCAGTTGCTAAGGTCCAAATTTCCTTTACAAAAGCTTTCTTAGCTTGCACAGAAAGCCACCAAATTCCTGATCTGTATAAAGAGGACAGTACCTCAATTCTGCTGATATTAGTAACATGCAGGCTTCCCCTATTATAACAGTAATACATGGAAAACACAGGCAAGTGAAAAATAGAGAAATAGCCACCAGAGTGCTACCCCCAAATGACAACCACTATTAATATTTTGAGGCATTTCATTTTAGTCTTTGTTTATAGTTTGGGGAGAATTGCTTTTAGATCATTGTGACATACACCCACACATACACACATGTATATTTATATCCTGAATTTTTTAAACTTAACATTAACATAGAAAAACTTCATGTTATTTTAAATATTACATTAAAATTTTAATTGTTGCAAAAATTCCACTGCATGTATTTCAATCAAATTCAACACACAGCCAGTGTTTGTACCATAAATAATGTTACGATGAGTAGTTTGGGCATAAAGTTTTGGGGGTACTTAAGATTGTGCTTTTGAGATAAATTCTTAGAAGCAAGCCTAATAAGGCTTTTTTAAGGCTTTTAGCATATACTGTCAATTTGATTTACAAAAAGGAGTGTACCAAATTTACATTTCACCATATGAGAGTACTTGTTCTAATTAGACAACATTAAAAAAGAAGTCTTTGCTAATTTAATAGACAAGGAAATTTTTTTCAAAATAATTTAAAATGTTAGCAGTGTTTTTATATAACCATAATAACTAAGTAAGTTAAAGGGGGAAACTGACGGCAAGATTATCAAGCCAGACTCATACTAACAGATGAATTGGCTGCACCTTCCATAACTTGGTAAAGTGAGTAGTAAGTATCAGGGTTTTAGTATTCCTTGACATAATTCTAAATTTTTGCTTATGTATTTACTTCTGATGGATTCTGCTTCCTTGTAATTTAGGCCACAATATTTTACAAATTAACCCAGAGATTTAGAGGAATGAGTGTACCATAAACCATAACATTAACTACTGATCAGTATGGTTGTGAACATAAGGCTTTAAAGTTCCTTTGGCAGTGAGTTAATTTTATTTTATTTAATTAATTTTTTTTTAACGTCTCAACTTTTTATTTAAATTCTAGTTAGTTAACATATAATGTAATATTGGTTTCAGGAGTAGAAGTTAGTGATTCATCACTTATATATAACACCCAGTGCTCCACACAAGTACCTTCCTTAATACCCATCACCCATTTAGTCTAATCCCCTACCTCCCCTCCAGCAACCCTCAGTCTGTTCTCTATAGTTAAGAGTCTGTTTTATGGTTTGCCTCTCTCTTTGTTCCCCCCTCCATGTTCATCTGTTTTGTTTCTTAAATTCCACATATGTGTGAAATCACATGGTATTTGTCTTTCTCTGACTGACTTATTTCACTTAGCATAATACACTCTAGCTCCATCCATGTTGTTGAGTGAGTTAATTTTAGAGTGAAAAGTTAAAAGCTGAATATTAAATTGATAAAAATAATAATGACTTAACTAGAGAAAACACAAGAGGGCAATCTTGCCCAATAAAATATGTTTGCATAAGATAACAAAATAATTCAATATTTTTAATCAACCATAATTCTTTCAATAGACATTTACAGTCTTGTCAGTATGTGTTATCTTTTTATTAACAGTGATAGAATAGTGACTTTGCAAGGAAATTTAGCGCCAACATCCATACAATGAATTTTGCATGTATTTGAGTTATATTTTTTAATCCTGGAAAGAAGCGAATCTACTTTCCATATTGCCTGGTTTCAGTTTATAGAAAAGCAAGGATATAGATCTGCCATAGAAGAGAGACCAAAGATAAAATATCTTCTTCCTCCTGGATTCATTACATATATATATGTATATACATATACATATATGCACATACATATACATATATACATACACATTGATTTTCAAAATGGAAATAATTTCATTTTTTCTGACTAGGAATATGTGATCCATTAAATCTCAATGGAAGAGACTATTTTTTAAAATAAAAAAATAATGAATTGCTAAAGGAAGAGCATGTTCTAATGATTAGATCGGAAAACATGTATGGTCTTTTACATACCCTAATTTCCTGATACTTAAATAGGACTGTAATTTTGATTAATTGACTAAGCCCTAAAAATTAAGAGCATGAGGAAATGGGAGGTTTAAGGCAATTGCATGCACCTCTGTATGTGCAAATTCTCATGCATCTTGGTTTCATCTGCAAAGCAAGCACAGAGATAGTATCTGTGTGGTGTACTTCCCATAGCCCCATGGCCCTCCCCTACCTCAAACTAATTTGGAGTTTAGAGTGCCAAACAGGATTAAAAGAGAAGAGGGGAGGGAGGGTAGGAGGGAGGGAGGAAAGTAGGTGTTTTTCTGAGCCTACTGGTAGGAGCAAGCCCTAAGAATTCTGTGATCAAGTACCTGGTACTTAGAAAACCACCTCACACCAGTCAGAATGGCTAAAATTAACAAGTCAGGAAACGACAGATGTTGGCGAGGATGCAGAGAAAAGAGAACCCTCCTACACTGTTGGTGGGAATGCAAGCTGGTGCAGCCATTCTGGAAAACAGTATAGAGATTCCTCAAAAAGTTAAAAATAGAGCTACCCTACGACCCAACAATTGCACTACTGGGTATTTACCCCAAAGATACAAATGTAGGGATCCAAAGAGGTATATGCACCCCAATGTTTATAGCAGCAATGTCCACAATAGCCAAACTATGGAAAGAACCAAGATGTCCATCAACAGATGAATGGATAAAGAAGATGTGGTATATATATATACAACGGAATATTATGCAGCCATCAAAAAAATGAAATCTTACCATTTGCAATGACGTGGATGGAACTAGAGGGTATGATGCTGAAGGAAGTAAGTCAATCAGAGAAAGACAAGTATCATATATATCACTGATATGAGGAATTTGAGAAACAAGACAGAGGAGCATAGGGGAAGGGAGGAAAAAATGAAACAAGATGAAACCAGAGAGGGAGACAAAACATAAGACACTCTTAATCTCAGGAAACAATCTGAGGGTTGCTGGAGTGGTGGGGGGTGGGAGGGATGGGGTGGCTGGGTGATAGACATTGGGGAGGGTATGTGTTATGGTGAATGCTGTGAATTGTGTAAGACTGATGAATCACAGACCTGTACCCCTGAAACAAATAATACATTATATGTTAAAAAAAAAAAGAAGAAGAAGATAGTAGGAAGGGAAAAATGAAGGGGCAGGGAAATTGGCAGGGGAGACGAACCATGAGAGACTACGGACTCCGAGAAACAAACTGAGGGTTCTAGAGGGGAGGGGAGTGGGGGAATGGGTTAGCCCGGTGATGGGTATTAAGGAGGGCACGTACTGCATGGAGCACTGGGTGTTATATGCAAAAAATGAATCATGGAACACTACATCAAAAACTAATGATGCAATGTATGGTGACTAACATAACATAATAAAATAAAATTAAAAAAACAAAAGAAAAACAATAGAACATAGTAGTTAATCACCTGGAGTTTGAATCCTCAGTTTCTGCCACGTACTAGCTCTGTGACTTTGGGTAAGTTCTTAACCTTTCTGTGCCTTATTTTCCTTACATGTATAATGCAGTTATAATCATTCACATCTCATGAGGTTTGTTTTGTATATTAAATGGGTATATAAATACTTGGAGCAGTGTCTGGTACAAAGTAAGCTTTACATCAGTAATTGCTATTACGCAAGGGAGCCTAGGGAAATCTCTAATGGAAATAAGAACCCAGATGTCAGAACATGAAATACAAGCAGGAATACTATTGGACATACTGAACCAAAAAGAAAAAAGTTTTGGATTATAACCATTTTTTCAAGCTAAGCTTGGCTAAGGGTTTTCTACAGTTCCTAGGGGGAAGGACTCAGAAATTAGCAATAGTTAACTTACTAAATGCCGTCAGAGTTTTGTTCACATTAACCATGTAGAAAACCATACCTGCTTCTTCCTCCAATATGAGGAATGGCTAGTTATTATTCTAAAGTGTTTAATGCTCATAAAACTCTCTATGAAAGAGCCCCTAAGATCCATTGCCGTTACTCACAAGATCTGAACTAATGAGTATGCTTCGAATGGTGGAGTTAGGATACAGGTTTTCTGAGAGGGCAAATGAGATAAGCAGCACCTTTTAGAAGGAGCTGCTTTAACAAAGCTTATTTCTGCCATATACATACAACATGACTTGCAGTGCAAGGTAGTTCAATCAGGGCACTTTCATATTCAGACGCTAGTCTCTCTTCAGGCAACCCTGGAATTAGAAACCCAAGATATACTTCTATTCTAGCCACAACCACCGCAACATTCTGAGAACAGGTAAAGGGTTCTCCGTGGTTCTGTTTGTTCTTTGAGTGAATTTCTCATCCCCATTATAGTGGTTTCTGAGTTGTTTGAAATATCGAGTAAAAAGTTAAATGAATCATTTAAAAATTATTAATAATATTGTACTTTTGCTTTGCATTATTCCATCTATATTTTAGTTTCCACTTTAGACAGAGTGGTTAAAATCTTGCAATATCTTGCTAAGAAGAAAGAATTACAGTAATTTTAAGTACTTGTGCACATTTCTACAGAGATCATTTTGGAATATCAATGAAAATTTCTATCGTATTCCTGCGGTGCTTGAACAATTCTGAGTGTTATTGGGGTTTAAGAGGTACCCAGTGTGCTGGGAAGATTTCACCAGGGAAAGTGGCCTGATTGACTTTACTATAAGGTAAGTTTATCTTGGTGAATTACCTGAAGTTACAGCTTTAAGTTTCCAAGTTCTGACATTTAATTTCCAGGTTCTGGTCTGAGTGGATTAGACCAACCAAGTTTATAAGAGATTGATGATAGATGCAGCGAGCACTGTGCCATTGAGATTAAGGGAGAGAAAGAGTAAACTAGTATTTGCACAACTGTCAAATTAAAACTCTGAGTAAAGAAGTCCTGGGAGCTGTAGAGTGTGTCATGGGGCATGATTGTCAAGTAGATTATGAGAAAATACTTTTTTTTTTAGCTTTCATTTACTTACTTATTAGAGAGAGAGAGAGATAGAGAGGGAGAGAGAGAGAAAGAGAGAGAGAGCACGGGGATGGGGCAGAGGGAGAGGGAGAGAATCCCAAGAAGATTCCACACTGAGCACAGAACCTGACTCGGGGCTCGATCCTATGACCCCAAGATCATGACCCGAGCTGAAATCAAGTCAGTCACCCAACCGACTGAGCCACCCAGGTTCCCATGAGAAAAGACATTTTTTTAAGGTTTACGATTTGGCATTTTTGTTTATTTAGTTAAATATGTTATCATACTGTAAGAAATTGCTGTGTCTATCTCCACAATAAATGTATCTATTCCACAGACTTCTCATTTACAGTGTGCTTACCACAGTTTGAAGTTGGAGAACCAACTTCAAATTGCATCTTCAACTTCTGCTTTTACTACACTTTCATACAAGCCATTTCCAATTATTGATACATTCTTTCTTTAAATATGCTACTATCACAGATCAGGTTATATGAAAAGAAGGAATTCTTTTAGCTTTGGAGACTTCTCTTTCACTATGTGTTAATGTTATTAGTCAAAATCTGAATTTGTGGGGTCCTTAGTGCCCCACTACAAACACCCAGGGCAAAAACAAGCTCCTTCAGGCTAGGAACTATGTCTGCCGGATCTTTGTAGCCTCAGAACCTAACACAGTGCTCGGCACAAAATAAGTGCTCGGCACAAAATAAGTGCTCATGTTGGCTCAGCTGGGCGGTATTTATTATCTTGAGCTGGTAGAACGTGGTCCCCGGATGAGCACTTGAGGCTACAATACATTGCTAATACAGTGATGTGCTCATATAGTATGTGAACCCGGCCTGTTTGCCATACCACTCCACATCACATGGTGAAAGCCACAGGCTACTACCTGCTTTGAGAATTCAGGAGTCTAAAGATACGAAACATGCACAGATAGGTTTCTTCTCCAAAAGTCCCCCAAATTCAGGGGTAGAGGTGACATTCCGCTCTGTCAGATTTCTGAAATGCCCACCACGAGCTTTGGGGGATCTCAGAATCCTAGACGGTTTTCATCAACAAGAGTTTGGAAGGGCCTTTTAGATTCATGTATGGCAGTCTTAATCTGCTAAATATCTTATAATCTTAATCTGTAAAATATCAAGTAAAGGAGCAGTTGTGTTCCTAGGACACCATATAAATGGGGGCTAAACACAAAGAATAAAGAGAAATTTAGGTGCACTTAATTATTTCATACTTTTGCCCAGAACTTCATTTATCCCTTTCATTTCAGTGTTTAAAAGTTAACATTGTGAGGTCTATTCTGTAAAAGACAATTTTTAAATTTACAAGGACGTAGTATTTTAGCAAGTTCCTAACCTTGGATCCATTGCTAATTGTGTGATTTTGGTCAAGAAATCACTTGACTCCTTATTATTGGTTTAGATTAGTCAAAAATAATCAGTTTCAGCTTGCATGACTTTAACCCTTCATCTTTTGGTTGTAGTTGTGTGTAGCACTTTGTTGAGGAGGACTTTAAGGCTATGTCTCAACTCTACCAGAAGGTGCCATGATGACTCAGCACCAGGCATCATGGGCATGTGGAAGAGGAGGGCAATATATGTGTAGTTGTATGTGCAAGTGCTGTTTTCTGTTTATTCTGTTCTAAATGAATTTTAAGGGTTCTTCAGTTCTAAAAGTCTAATTCTGTTTATAAACATGGAAATATGTTAATGATATACTGTCAGTGAAAAATTATAATTATGTATAAGTCCTTTCTGTGTATACATATTTTAGCATAGAAGAAATTTGGAAAGATGCTCATCAGATTATTACTTGATAATCTCTAGGTGGTAGAAATGAGGATATTTATGTATTTTTGTCTTTATTCTCTTTTTTTTTAATTAAAAAAATAAATACAAATTTATTTATTTGAGAATGAGAGAGCGAGAGGGAGGGAGAGAGTATGCAAACAGGGGGAGGGGCAGAGGGAGACGGAGAGAGAGAACCCCAAGCAGACTCTGGCTGAGAGCAGAGCTGACACAGGGCTTGATCCCACAACCCCAAGATCATGACCCCAGCCAAAATCAAGAGTCAGACACTCAACTGACTGCCACCCAGGTGCCCTTTGTCTTTATTTTCTAATTATTCTTCAGTGATCATATTTTGCTTTTGTAATAAAATTGGGGAACATTTTTTAATGTCTGATTTCCAAAACAGGTACTTAAGTGCATTTGCAAGTTACAAATTTTAACAAGTATAAAATTATAGTTAATCAAATCATGTTAGGTCAATCATTTATTATAATAAGCAAAATGAGTCTAATATATATCACCAAATAATATTTTATGTACATATTGAATACTAGTATCTATGAAAACTTTTTATTAAATTTTAAATTGAAATAATTATACATGCTTCTAGTAAAATTTCCAGTAGTAAAAAGAAAGTACAGAGTAGGGACCCCTGGGTGGCTCAGTTGGTTAAGCGACTCACTCTTGGTTTTGGTTCAGGTCATGGTCTCAGGGTCCTGGGATAGAGCCCTGCGTCAGGCTCCGTGCTCAGTGGGGAGTTTGCTTGAGATTCTCCCTCTCCCTCTTCCTCTACCCTTCCCCAGCGCTCACACTCTCTCTCTAAAAATAAATAAATAAAATCTTTAGTAAAAAAAAGGGAAAGTACAGAGAAAAAAATAATTTCTTCTCATTTGAGACTTCTAGTCTTCCTCCCAATGGCAATAACAATTACTAGTTTCTTGCATATAATTATGAAATCACCATATATATAAGCATATATGTATCTTTATATATTCTTCTCCCGAATAGAAGCATACCAAATATAGCATTGTATATTTTCATTTGCTTTCTCTTTTTTTAAAGATTTTATTTGTTTATTTAAGAGAGAGAGAGAGAGGGAGAGCAGGAGAGCAAGAGAGCACAAGCAGGGGGAGGGGCAGCAGGAGAGGGAAAAGCAGACCCCACTGAGCAGGGAGCCCGCCTGCAGGACTCAATCCCAGGACCCTGAGATCATGACCTGAGCCAAAGGCAGACGCTTAAGTGACTGAGCCACCCAGGCACCCCTTATTTGCTTTCTCTTGATAATATGTGTTAGAGATCATTTCCTATCAGCCCATGTAGTTCTACTTCATTTTTTTCTATGGACTGCATAATATTACATTTTAGGATGAATCCTAATCTGTTCAGCTAGTCCTCTGTTCATCAACACTTACATTTCCAAAATTTTTAGCTATTTCAAACAATGCTGCCTTGAATAGAGCTGCTCATTTATCTTTGAGCACTCGTGTGAGTATTCCAGAGGACAAATGGCTAGAAGCAGAAGTGTTAGGTCAAAGGCATGTGCACTGAAAACATTGATAGATATTTTCAAATTACTCTAGAAAGTTTTACTTATTTACATCCTCACTATCTTGTATGAGAATGCTAGTCTTATTAAATCAATGTCAACAATTATTTATAGGTGGAAAGAGTAACTTGTCTTAACTGCTCTTGCTTTAATTATGAGTGATGTGATCTCTTTCTGCATTTTTATACTTGATTCTGAGGATTGCCTGTTAATTTTCCATGCCTCAGTTTTACATTGTATTTTTTTCTAAGAGTTCTTCCAGAAATGATTAATGAGTTAATATCTGATAATAAAACATTATCTCAAAATTAGTTTCTTCTAAGTTGTTTGTCATTGGTGTCTTGAAAAACATAGATTCCATTCCACTTAGTTCAATAAACATTTAAGCGAAGGTTTCCAAATGCAGAGCTGCATATTCTAGGGGGACAAAAAGATTAAACGGATAAAAGGTTTGCTCAGGAAGCCCACAACTTAATACAGAAAATGAAAACAAAAAGCCATGCTCTCATAATAGTAGGAGGGTATAGGAGAGTACAAGAGATTACTTTAGACAGGTTGGAGTCAGGGAAGGTTTACTGGAGTAGGTGCAGTATGAACTGGGCCTTGAAGGACAAATGTATGAGTTTCCTAGGACTGCTGTAACAAAGTATCACAAATTGGTGGCTTAAAACAGCAGAAATTTACTAGCTCACAGTTCTGGAGGCTAGACCTCCAAAATTAAGGTACTGGTAGGGCCATGCTGCTCTGAAACCCAGGGGAAAATCCTTCCTTGCTTCTGCCCAGCTTCTGGTGGGGGCCGGCGGTCCTCGGCCTTGCTTGGCTCCTGGCTGCATCCGCCCAGTCTCTGCCCCTGTTGTCACCTGGCCGTCTTCACTCTACACATGTCTGTGTCTGTGTCCAAATTTCCCCTTTTCACAGGGTCACCAGTCATACTGGATAGGACCCACCCCAATGACCTCATCTTAACTGAACTCGATCATCTGCAAAGACCCTGTTTCCAAGTAAGGTTACATTCACAGGATGGGGTTTAGGACTTTCTGGGGGATACATTTTAATCCCTAAGAATGGATAAGATTTCAATAGAGGAAAAGGGGAGGGCAGTTGGTGAAGGGGGGGGTATCCCAGGAGAAGAGAAACGAGTAAAGACTGGTCAATACAGGGCATGTCCAGAAACATCAAGTACTTTGTCTGGTTTTGGGGGAGCATGTTGCAAGTAAGAAAGCTATGGGAAAGGGCCGTATGCCCGTGCACTCTCCAGGGAACGGGCAACCCTGGAAGCTGTCCATCACTGGTGGCTTAGGGAGATTATGCTGAGCTGCGGGGAGAAGGAATTGGATGGGGGAACTGGCGGATGCAGGAAAACCAGAGAGGAAACTATTCCGGCTGCCTCAGAGAGGTCAGGCAGCAAACACTGAACTTCTAGAGACAGGGGGTTAAGGCACTCACCCTCAAACCCGCTCCCCCTGCGGTACAAAAGTCCTGCTTGCTTGTGATTTGAAAATTCCATAATCCCGAGGATCTCCCCGCCCCCTCAGAAAATTGCTTGAAATATACTCCCGTATCTCTTCATCTGACTGGGTGGCTTTATGAGCCGCAGTATTGCGCCTGACAAAGGTTGCACAGGTTGCTTACCCTAAGAGAAGGCCCCGGGGGTGCTTGTGACTCTTCGGAAAGCCTTTCTTTCTGCTTTTCTCCTTGGCATTTTCAGACTGGCTCACCAAAACATCTCGAACCAGAAAATGAAATTTCAAAAACGTCTTCTCCTTTAAGTTCTTAAGAGCTTTTCTGCACCTTTTGCTCAGAAGTGGTTTATATAAAAGTGGGTTAATGGCTGAATTATGTACGCAGTGCCGGCCAGGCAGATATTGTCCGCATCTGCGGAGGAAGCGGCCACCCACTGTTTACCATTGTGCTGGCCTGCGGTATGCTTACAATTATGTAGGGGATCCAGCAACAAAAGAAAAGAAAAGTCACCAGAAATAGATGAAAGGTACCATTGTATATTCAGGAGCAGAAGTGTCGCACATTTCAAAAATGCCCTGTTTTCTGCTCCGAGGAGAAGAGGAGCTGGGTATGTATAAAGTATCAGCCATCCTCTAAGACTAGGGAGCGTTCCTATCTGGGGCTGTTTCTCTTGAGATCCTCAAATACCTTTAGGATCTTCTTGGCTCTTCTTCACAGAGAAGGCTATACCTCTCTTCATCTTTCTCAGCAATTGCCTTTCGATGTCATGTAGCCAGTTGGCTTGATCCCTAGCTGCTTCTGCTGCTCCAACGTAAAGCAGTGCGCCAACACGCAGGTAGGGAACAAGAAGAACAAGACTTTGGAAGCCTGAAATGGGTTAGCCTGAGCGCCCAGTGTTGCAAGTAGCTGGCTGATACTCAAAAGACCACCATCTTACAGGGAGGAAGACTTGAAAAAGCAACTTAAATTCAGATTCAAATTCCAGTGTTAATACTCCTTTTAAGGCTGTTTTATGTGCGGTGCCAGACACCATGCTTCTATCTGGACACATTGTAGCCAATGTCTGTGCTCGAGGTATGCAGGAGACCCAAAAGCTATTGCCCAGACCAGCAGGCCTGAATGCAGTAGGCTGAGTTCTCACTGATAACAGCATTTACCGTCACCAGGTGGGCCTGGTGGTACACAGCTGAATGCAAAACAAAAGCTGCACTAAAAATAGCTGTTATCGAGATTAGCGATTCTTGATTATCGTACGTTTTCTTAATGCAGCGTTTTTAAATTCTAGCCCCAAATGTATTCATTGCCCTCTGGAAGAGTTAGATATCAATTTTTCGGAGTAATTTGATTTTAAGATACAAATAGTTTTTGTCAACACGAATCTACAGTTTATTCACTTATTCCACACTTTTTAGCGCCTTTCATGGGTGGGAACTAAAGTATCCCCTAATCTATGCAATTATCTTTTAGAATAAACAAATATATGAACACCTTAATAGCAAATATCAGCCTAGGAAAATCTATACAAGCAATACTTTTTTAAAACCATAAATAATAACCACACTGCATTATCCTTGCATTCAAGAACACTGCGAAATAAAGATCACTTTAAAAACCCTTTTCTCCTTAAAATATAATAACAGGAGAGAAAAGCATTCAGGATCATTCTTTCTTAGTATGGTGTGTGCTCAGGAAATAAAGACATTTATTTAAAGAAGTATATATACTTTATTTCTTTAGGGAGAGAGAGAGCACGCACGCCTGTGGGGGTGAGGGGGACAGAGGGGGAGGGAGAGAGAATCTCAAGCAGACTCCACGCCCAGCACAGAGCCCAACACAGGGCTCAATCTCAGGACCCTGACATCATGACCTGAGTCAAGATCAAGAGTCATATGCTTATCCGACTGAGCCACCCAGGCGCCCCTAAGGAAGTATATATATTTTAAAGTAAGAGCAACAAGTATAGTAAGATTTGTAGAGCATAACCGCTTCATGTTTACCCTTTTTCCTTTTTGCCTCTCCTTTTTTTTTTATCGTCTCTTTTTTTCTTTCATGTTCTTCCTTGATTTCCGTTCTTTTCCCTTTTATTTCCATCTTCCCTTGTTAAATTTTCCATTTTTTTCTCCCTTCCTTTCTTTTTCCTCTTTCCTCATCACATTTTATAAATATAGCAGCATATACAATATAATTATTAACTATTTCATCAAATGTTAAACATATATTAAATAGTTGTTAAATATTTTAATAAAAAACTTCCCAAAACCCAACCTGTAACAAATAAATGGATAAAACTCATCAAGAAATTGAAACTTTCCTGCCTCTTTCTCATTTTACATAATGCCTACAAACAAATGACTCCACTTTTCCTATTCAAATACCAGAAGGTAAAAATAAATAGAAAATTTAAAAATTACTATTTAATCAAAATCAATTATAATGAGAATTTAAAAGAAATTATATAGCTTCTGTGATACTGTTTCTCTAATCTTTATATTACCAAAAACAATGCAACTGGAAAAATATTTACCCATATTTGTCACCCTTGGTTGACTAGAAATATGGACATTATAGAATAAAAATACATGGTAACAGAAAATACACTTGCAAGAATGTTTCCTAGGAAAAATGGTGCCTACAGATCAAAGCAGAACACTTGAGATACTGGCAAGGCACGGTAACTTCAAAGGCTGGTCTCTGCACAGCTGTGAATCTGCTTTAGGTATAAAGCTTGCAAGAACTTGAGCATCCCAAGAACGTTCCAGATTAACTTCCCAGGCTGACAGAAAATAATTAAGGACCCTGAAAAGGAGGATACTTTGAAAAGAAGATCCCGGAAATTCATTTCTAAGATATTCCTTTCTTGGGGAATCTTCTCTTAGGTAAAAGCATGACTGGACATTCAATATTTTGTTCAGGAACTGCGGTTAATAAACTACGACCATTCAAAGCAAAGCAAACAAACAAACAAACATACAAACTATGACTGTTCAAATGGAGGAAGAATGGCAGATGGATTCTAATTTGTAAATGTAGGAAATACCACAGATTACAACAGCAATACCTGATGTAGGTTTTGCTGCTGAAACGACTCACCACCTCCATTGCTTTTGATCAAATTGATTCAAGCCTGCTTCATTATCATCCTCCTCCTAACTGCTCACTTTCTGAGACTTCCTTACCGTGTTCAAGGGCGACACCTTTGTAACGAATAGACTGGGGTGCAGATGAAGTATTGTTCAGATTTGATATTTCGATACAAACACAATATACTTTGTACTGAAGGGAAACGAATGTTAATCCTCCTTTGTGCATTTACATCAACTTCTCTCTTCTCTTCCTTTGTTTTAAATGATGTCATTTTTTCTTCTACAACCCTCAGAAGTTACTGCCCATGCAATGCCCTGCATGCACCTACAAATTTTGCATGCTTCTTTTTCTACGTGGATCTCCTCCCTGCCAAATGTAATTTTGGTTTAGCATACATTGGGATTTTCTTCTCCTGTGCTCTCACCTTATAATGTAATTTATCAAGTGTCCAACAGTAATTCCTCAATGAGGTAAATTGTCCTCATGATGGCTTATCCATGAGCACTAATGATTTATTCCTGCTGCTTGTTTAGGGCTTGTTGAGACCCTCTTCTGTGTCAAGAAAACTCTAGAATTGCAGAGCCACATTCTGCCCACGTGGGCATTAAGGAAGAAGTAGGCAGGATTCCAGCCTCCTGGGCTCACCCAAGCTGAGAGGATCTGCCACCATGTTTAAAGTTCTCCCCTACTTTTCAAGTAAATCCAGAGCAGATTACATGTCCTATTTTTGTGCTAATGTTTAATCCTCACAATACCCAAGGTAGGAAGAGTACAGGTATAATCAATCAGTATCCTCTTCCAAGGGAGAGTGAATCATGGGAGAAAGATGAGCTTTAAGGTGTTTTCCAGCATTACAAATCCCTGTCTAAAGCATCTATAATGGTGGCTATGCTTAAAATGTTTTATCAGGGAAAAAATTACGTATTGGATCTGTAAATGGGGATAATAAGAGTACTTATGTCATAGGGTTATAATAAGGATCAAATGCGATAACGCCTGCAAAGCTCTTACCATAGTGCCTGGGCTAGTACTCAAAAATGCCAGAAGCTACTAGTATTTGCTATTAATTAGTGTATTGTTCAGTAAGCTACATTTTCTCACTATTTAATATGAAAATCACATAAAGCGAGGCAGTATTGTGTTTAAACTAAACAAGAAGTGATTTTTAAAAAGCATGTATTTTTTCCCCACCCAAATCTGTTATTTAATTAGTTTACCCAAACACAGGTATTTAGTGAAGAAAATAGACCGTCACTTTTAGGAACCTAATTTTTTTATATTACATTTTATATTACATTATTCTCAATCATGTGCTGTCTTGATCTTGAGACAAAGTGTTGGAACAGAAGATGAACCAAATAATAATAAGTTTTGACTTTCTCCTTTTATCTCACTCTCTTAATGTGAAACCATGTAAGTACTGTCCTATTTTTCCATTCTGATAATGCAGAATCAATTAAATGTCCAAGAAGGCATTTTGTAATATCTGCTTGCCCTGACAATAGGCAGCTGTAATATTGCTCCCTTTAGACAGATAATGTTTTTCTTTCTGTTAAGTACTGTGGCCTAAGACTATGTGAGTCTAAACTTAAACAATTTTCTCTCATCACTTTTGTGTTTTGTTCCTTAAAACATAAACCAGAAACACGCAGTTTAATACACTGTAGGTGAGAGTATAAATTGATATGATATTATTTGGGGGTTGATTTAACAACTTTTATTAACCGTTTAAATGTGCATACTCTCTAATCCTGTAATTTCACTTCTAGGGATTTCTCCCAAGTGTCCAAGAACATACATACTAGGATGTTCACTGCAGTGCTATTTATAATGGAATAACACTATTCCCAACTCAAAAGTCAATCAGTAAGAGGGCTGGTAAAACAAGATATGATGCATTCAGAGAATTAAAAAAAAAATAAAAAGACTAAACTAAATATGTATGAAAATATATGGAGGAATGTGCACAAAACCACTAATGAGCAGTTATTTCTCTAGAGGTATTATGGAGGATCTTAATTTCTCCATTATATATTTTACTAACAGTTGAATTTTCAAAATAAGAATAAATTGTTTTGTTAGCAAAAATGCACACACACGGAAACACATAATAAATACATATAAAAACTCAAAAGACAGTGCCAGGCAAACCAGAGTGATTGGTTGAGATAAAGCAGGAATAGCATTCTGCCTCTGAACTTCAAGTCTAGTGTGCTTTTTAAAAAATAACACCACTTATATTCTTGTGCAAGCCACATAAGACACTGGTGTGTCTATCGATGAAAGGGGAGCCGTTAGAGTTAGTAAACTCTGTTCTTTAAAAATTTAGCATTCTTTATGACCCTAGGACTCCTCCTTCCTCCCCCCCCCCCCCCCCCCCCCGTACTGACATCTCCTTAGTGAGTCACTCACGCCCTGGCCCCCAGCCCCTGGGCGCCCTTGAGCAGACTATGGTGGATGAGCTTGTTCTCTCAAGGCAGATGCAATGGAAAATTGGTGCTGCCTGTGGGACGGTGCTGTAATGGATCCTGAGAGCAAATGTGGGGCACAGAGACGTGATCTATTAGAGATGCTGGCCATGAGTGAGGCTGATACCACACACGTATCTTGCATTTGCTAACTCAGACCATGTGCACCACGATGAGCACCATCCCGAAAGCTACCACCACTTCCACAGCTTCTCCCCAGGCTTCATAACTCAGGACATTAAGAAGTTCTTGAAACTTGGCAAAACAGAGGGCAAACCTCCAACACATCGTGTTCTGAGTCGTCATTTGAGTTACTGCCTATTTGGTTTCTCTGAGTGGCTTTGGAAAATATAGGAGGATTATCAATTGCCCAGAATTGTTCTACTTTCTTTTTCAACGTTCATTTTTTCCTTGGGTGTTAAGAATTTTTATAAGCTTATTTGCTGTATTATCACAACGTCTTGGAATAATAGAATCACAGATTTATTTCATTCTTTTGCCGCTGAGCATAACTATACTCAAACCGACCCTGTTCTTATTCTTTTATCTCCAGGAGGCTCTATGGCTTTAAGATTTGGCATCCTTTCTTTTTATGCTTATTTCTGTCATATATAGATCTACTAAATTAGTCAGTATTACCTTATTTTAAAGTCTATCACATCTTATTAAAGTTATATTCCAAATTCAACGTTTGCATATTTTATCTTCTCAGTTGAATAAATAAATGTTAAATGTCAATCAGTCAAAAAGTGTTAACAATCAGTGTTGCACTGAACCTAAAGATAAATATTTGGCCTTTAAAAGATTCCTGAAAATGTGAATCTTATTTGCCCAAGTCCTTAAAACCAATGGGAATGTCTTTGTTAATTATGAATAGATGCAATAAAAGAGTTTTAAAAATAGTATCGGAGGAAGGGACCAGGCGTGATAGAGCTGACTACTGAATCTGGGTTTTTTCTCTATTGAACATTTTTCTTAGTATATAGCCACTGAGCTTCAGAGAGGACCACAAGTTTATAAAGAACAATTCCATTTCTCTCTTACTTTTTGTTTTGGATATATGAGAAGGAAAGAATGAAGTATCTCCTTTCGGTTCAGAACGACAAATAATTATATTGATAGTTTATTTCAAACCACATGTATCTCCTGGGAGAGCTATACTTTATTTCAAATTTCTTTTTTTTTTTTTAAATAGTCTCTATGCCCAACATGGGGCTTGAACTCACAATCCTGAGATCAAAAGTCTCATGCTCTACTGACTGAGCCAGCCAGACACCCCTTTACTTCAAATTTCTTAATAGGAGATTCTTACAAGTTTGTTCTTAAAAGTCTGATTCTTACAAACACTGTTTTGAGTTGAGCTGGATCAATAAATACAAGATTTACCCATAGATTTCTTTTTTCTTTAATTTTTTTTTTAAGATTTTATTTATTCACTTGAGACACAGAGATACAGAGAGAGAGAGAGAGCATGAGCAGGGGGAGAGGCAGAGGGAGAGGGAGAAGCAGGCTCCTCGCTGAGCCAGGAGCCTGATGCGGGGCTCGATCCCAGGACCCTGGCATTATGACCTGAGCCGAGGGCAGATGCCCAACCATCTGAGCCACCCAGGTGCCCCTACCCATAGATTTCTGAACTTTCACTTGAACTGGTCCAAGTCAGAAGCAGAAAGCTGGAAATGCTTCCAAGGATTCTAGGGCACAAAGGCAAGGATGTCTGTGGTCGCACGAAGTGCTACTAGTTTGAAGAACTGGTAAATTTACTGGATCCTAACCAATTAACTCCTAACCTATTTAGTTCCTAATTCATTTACCCATTAATTCTACCCCAGTTCCTCACTCCTGGAGACCAGAAAACTTTTTACAAGTCAAAGATTACTTGATCTCTACTAATGAAGAACTGTGAAAATATCACCCCCTTTAAAATTCACTTCACACAGGCCAGATTCTGCATAATGCCCAATTTACTAAGAATGAAGAACATTCATCTAACGTTTTGCTTAAACCTCGCTCTAAGTCCAATGGAAACTTAAGAAATTCTAGTTCTCTCCATTGCACACACACACAAATACAAACACATAAATACACACTATATATATGTATACATATCTTTAACACTATATATATACCTAAGTATATCTGTGTATGTAAGAATATATATATGTACATATATATATATACATAAACTGAAAGTTGCAAGGTATTTCTCGTCGGACTTGAGTAAAATTATTCTTATCAATATTTTTATAATATCCAAACGAAATCCGTTTTTAAGAAGCTAATCCTATTTATGTCTATAGGAATTGAAGCAATAAATTTAAAATTCCCTGGGGCGCCTGGGTGGCTCAGTGGGTTAAGTGTCTGACTCTTGATTTTGGCTCAGGTCATGATCTCAGGGCTGTGAGATCGAGCCCCATGTCGGGCTCTGTGCTGGGCGTGGAGCCTGCTTGGGATTCTCTCTTGCCCTCTCCCTCTGCTCCTCTCTCCCTCCCCCCTCTCTGATAATATACATATATAAATAAAGTCCGTAGACTTGAGATGTCATAAATGATACTAGGTGCCGTTTCCAAGGAATCCAAGTTCAAACCACAAGGTTGGACACAGCCAAAGCCCTGTACATCGCTGCCTTTGTTCAAAACTCTGAACTCCAGACTTCACTGTGAAATAACTTCCCGAGTAAGCTGAGGCGGTACGAAGTTACATGTGCTATCACCCTCCTTAGTACACTGAGGCCAGTGGTGTTTGATGTGTTTTGGGGTAAAAAGGAACAGGAACTGCACTCTTAAGATTTTTATCAGACAGGGGCGCCTGGGTGGCTCAGATGGTTAAGCGTCTGCCTTCGGCTCAGGTCACGATCCCAGGGTCCTGGGATCGAGTCCCGCATCGGGCTCCCTGCTAGGCGGGGAGCCTGCTTCTCCCTCTGCCGCTGCCTCTCTCTCTCTCTCTCTCTGACTCTCATGAATAAATAAATAAAAAACAAACAAAAAAAATTAAAAAAAAATTTTTATCAGACAACTGTATAGCTCACTTTTAAAATTTTAAAAACTGACATATAATTGACCCATAAAATTCACCCTTTTAACGTATAATATTTAACACACAATTTCATAGATTTTTGTGTATTCAGAGCTGTGCAACCACTACCACTATCTAGTTCTAAAACATTTTCATCCCCCCAAAAGGAAATCCTGTACCAACTGGCAGTCACTCTCCCTCTCCCCCAAGTCCCTGGCAACCACTAATCTGCTTTCTGTCTCTATAGACTTGCCTATTCTGGACATTTCATATAAATGGAATCTATAATATGTGGTCTTTGGTATTCCACTTCTTCCCTTAGCAAAATGTTTTCAAGGTTCATCCATGTCGCGGGAGGTATTAGTACTTCATTCCTTTCTGTAGTTAAATTTCATTATATGGATATACCATATTTTGTTTATGCATTCATCCATTGATGGACATTTGGATTGTTTCTACCTCTTGGCTATTATGAATGGTGTTGTTATGAATATTCACATACAAGTATTTATTTGAATGCCTGTTTTCAGTTCTCTTGAGTATATATCTAGAAGTGGTATGGTAAATTCTATGTTTAACTTTCTGAGGAACTACTTAACTGTTTTCCACAGGAAACACACCATTTTCCATTCATACTAGCACCATATGAAGATTTTAAGCTCTCCACATTCTTGCTAATATTTGTCTGTCTTTTTTGATTACAGCAATCCTAGTGGGTGAGAAGCAGTATGTCTTTGTGGTTTTGATTTTCATTTCCCTGATGACTAATGATGTTGACCATCATTTCATGTGTTTATTGGCCATTTGTATATCTTTTTAGAGAAATATCTCTCCAAATCCTTTGCCATTTTTTACTTGGGTTATTTGTCTTTTTATTGTTCTGATTTCTTTTTATGAGTTAGTTTGTCAAGTGCCAGACATACCAATCATCAATATCTAAGAATTAAGGAAAAATACCAACAGACTTCACTAGGGAAAAAATCCAAATCTTCTTTTCTTCCATCATAGAAAAAGATATACTTAACTAGATTTCCTTTTTAAACATGTAGTAAAAGGACCAAAGTTTTAATATTTTTCTGTGGGTTAAAAATACTTGGATAGTACAATTTTATTTGTAATATGTGAATGAATAATATCTACCTTACAGGGTTGTTGTAAGAATTAAATAGATATTTAGTTCACCCCTATATCCTAGGGCTTAGTACAGTGCATGGTATATAATAAATACCCATATGCTAAATGAATTAATAGAGTACCCAATGGAGTCCCACAGGCATATCAATATGTACATGTTCCCTCCGCATCCTCTTCAGGAGACTTGAAGGAGGGAAGAATAACCATACTAGTAGAACTAGAACCCTCTGAACTATGTGGATTGTGGTACATTATGAGTTGAGTCACTTGCCACCTAAATACTACGAGATTTATGGAGCCCAATCATTTAAAGGATGTGAATGCTGGAACTCCACTTGTCTTCAATGAAAAATGGGAGTTTGAATATGTTGGAGAGTGCTTGGGTTTGGAAAGGTAAAAAGACCCTCATAGGTTATAGCGTTCCTAACTTTGTGATACTGAGTCCCTTGTCAATGTATTTTCTGATTTGATGTTCTTCTTGTCAGTAAATTAGACCCCCAGTGAAGAGGCACCCATCATCACTGCACCTTAAATGGAGAGTGGAAAAGGTAGCATGCTGAGTAACTCAAGACACTGAGGTGGCTTCAACACAGGGACATTGTTTGACTTTTGGAAATGGTCACAGGGCTATTGTCATAATTGATATTTCAATTGACAATTAAAATTTCAGATAACCGGGATGCTGGGGTGGCTCAGTCAGTTAAGCATCTACCTTTGGCTAAGGTCATGATCCCAGGCTCCTGGGATGGAGCCCCACATCAGGCTCCCCTGCTCAGCAGGGGAGGCTGCTTCTCCCTCTCCCTCTGCCCCTCCCCCTGCTTGTGCTCTCTCACTCTCAAAAAATAAAATCTTAAAAAAATTTTTCAGATAACCTTTGCTTCACACCCCCCCCTCATGTAACTGATTTTATCCTCCAGATATATTAAGAGAATATTGCATAAATCAGGAAAATTCATTACTCACCTTCTGATATTATTGTCAATGTGCACAATCCAACACAACCAAAAAAAATCCTGCTTACACACCTTTATAAACAGTATTTGATGTTGGACCTGAGGGAAAAAAGCTTCTTATTGCAAATTGAAATTTTCAATCTCTGTGATATAAAATTGCCTGCTAGGGGCAAGACAGTTTGTAATACGTAATATGTGGGAAGTAGAAATGGCTTACTCATAGCTTAAATTAATGCAACATGAATAACTAAAGTCACAAGTTAAAAAGCATTAGTTATTTTATACTTAAAATTAGTTCAAAAAATACTCTGATAATCAACAAACTTAATTTGCACTTCTGAAAAGAAGATCTTATTTTTAAAAAAGCCTTAACATTGCTGAACACTTGAATAATAATCTTCGAAACAAAAAATTTACCTCTTAAAACTTTAAGACACAGGGTCACCTGGGTGGCTCAGTCGGTTAAGCATCCAACTCTTGTTTTCGGCTGGGGTCATGATCTCAGGTCCTGCGAGATCGAGCCCCACGGCCGGCTCTATGCTCAGCATGGAGTCTGCTTGAGATTGTCTCCCTCTTCCTCCCCCTCTGTCCCTTCCACTGCTTGCTCTCTTGCTCTCCCTCTCAAATAAATAAATTAATTAGTTAATTAAATATTTTTAGAAAACCCTTTAGACACAGGGAAAATATTGTGAATCTACAAATCTCTTTTAGTTCCAAACCTAAACTGTAGTTAATTTCTTTTCTTGAAGATACACCAGGCAGAACTGAAAGACCAAGATACTCTGATAGATTGGATGAGCTCGCCAAGGAATACATCTTCTAGCAATGCCCTGAGGCATAACATCTGCTAATTCTATGCTACTGAAAGACAGTCCTTACCTTATTGGATCTGGAGAGCAGAATTTCCTTTCAAACTCTGAGATTTCGTAGCAGTTGCTACCTGTGGTATGATCAGCCGACAGTGCACTTTTAACCAGCTGTGGGTCTTCACTGGGGTTTGTCTGTCTTAAAGAACATTCGGAGAAAAGCAATGGCTAGTTATATATCAGTGATCTTTTTTTCTCACCACCCAGAGATGAAGAGTCCCTGACTCTGCTCTACCCACTGAGCCAGCCCGGTGCCCCCTATTGGTGATCTTGTTAGCTGAGACTTAAGGCAGACGTAGAGCTAACGGAAAAGGATGTGCTTGTGGCAAAGTAGCAGGTGTAATAATGTGAAAAACCATTAGAAATAATAACATTGAAACAAATTTATGAAAACAGGTGAATCATTGTTTTGGCTAGTGGTCAAATTCCTGGAAATTAAAGCTGCGAAAGATAATTGTGTGGCGTTGCAAGCGTTCTATTACTCTGAAAGAGCAGAGGTTTTGTCTAATAGCCTGTAGGTGCAGAGAGATGGTAGATGATAGCCACAGAATGTCGTCCCGGGGACAACTGAACAACGGCTCTGAGGGGCAGCGGGGGTGGGGGGAAAGGGGGGCTGCACGTGCAGGCAGAAGCATGCCGTTGTTGTTGTTATTTTAAGATTGTATTTATTTATTTGACAGAGAGAGCAAGAGCACAAACAGGGGGAGGGGCAGAGGGAGAGGGAAAAGCAGAACCTCAGTTGAGCAAGGAGCCTGATGGGGGACTCGATCCCAGGAGCCTGGGATCATGACCTGAGCTGAAGGCAGACGCTTAACCAACTGACAGGCCATTGTTTTAACATGACCAGTCCCATCCACGGCTTTCAGTGTAGCTCGTTCTAGATTGGATTTTGCTTCTTGATTATATTTTTCACTTGGGAAATTCAAAACAAGATCAGCAAAGGAATCTATGGAATCAGTATGTTTTGAATACTATGTGGAATGAATAAAGAGTCATAACAAATTCACAATTGAGCTATAATTTATCCTCAATTGCTAGGGTCCTATCTTAATGATTCTTGCTGCTGTTTGTCCAAATAAAAGGATATTGATTTTAAGGCAATCACAACTGATATGTAGCTCATATTTCTAATAATTTTCTCAGCAATACTGTTTGATTTCTCGCCTGGAAGTAAAAGCACATGTAAATGTGTTGAAATTGTATATTTTAGTAATAGTCTCTACATTTTCATAAATTAAAAAAATTATAAGATGGGGGCTTAGTCAAGAGTCAAAATAAAAAATTTAAGATGTTAATATATAATATCCTTCTTATACTTTTTATTTCTTGGAGAAATGGTAAGGTGAAGAAATCATCGAGTCTTAAAGAAGAAAAAGATGTTATGATATTGAGACTGAACTCTAAAATAAAACAATACTGTGTCTCTACCAAGTAAACCAAAGCAGTGGGATTTATTTAACTGGCTAACTGAATTTTTAAACTC
This sequence comes from Halichoerus grypus, assembly GCF_964656455.1. Taxonomy (NCBI): domain Eukaryota; kingdom Metazoa; phylum Chordata; class Mammalia; order Carnivora; family Phocidae; genus Halichoerus; species Halichoerus grypus. The sequence continues at coordinate 110,650,587 of NC_135719.1, read as the reverse complement.
TTAATTTTCAGATGATCATCTCTACCAACTGGTTCCTTTGCTTCAGCTAGAGCACTATTTGTAGGCATAGATTATTTATAGTGAATAATTACCCCATATTCATTTTCCTAAGGTAAAGAGGGGGTATAATAAATTATGCTCAATAACTTCCCCAGAATAATATAAAAATCACCAAAATTATGGTCATAGACTTTCATTTCTATGAAGCAAGTAAAAACAACTTTAAAAAATGACTAATTGAAATTAATACAGCTTCTGAAGGAAAACTGAAACTAAGTGCGTAATTAAGCATATACAAAGAAAGAATATCTTATTTAAGAATTCTAATAGAACAGGGCACCTGGGTGGCTCTGTTAAGCGTCTGCCTTCGGCTCAGGTCATGATCCCAGGTCTTGGGACTGAGCCCCATTTCAGGCTCCCAGCTCAGCAGGGAGTCTGCTTTTCCCTTTCCCTCTGCCTCTCGCCTTGCTTGTGCTCTCTCTCTCTTTCTCTCTCTCTCTCTCTCAAATAAATAAATAAATAAAATCTTTTTTAAAAAAGAATTCTAATAGAACAATTAAAGATACTGACTTTATTTTTTTTAATTTTTTAAAATTCAATTTAATTAACATATAATGTATTATTAGTTTCAGAGGTAGAATTTAGTGATTCATCAGTTGCATATAACACCCAGTGCTCATTCCATCAAGCGCCTCCTTAATGCCCATCACCCAGTTACCCCATCCCCCAACCCACCTCCCCTCCAGCAACCCTCAGTTTGTTTCCTATAGTTAAAAGTCTCTTATGGTTTGTCTGTCTCTCTGTTTTTGTCTTATTTTATTTCCATCCCTCCCCCTATGTTCATCTGTTTTGTTTCTTAAATTCCACATATGGGTGAAATCATGATATTTGTCTTTCTCTGACTTATTTCACTTAGCATAATAATACACATCATTGCAAATGGCAAGATTTCATTCTTTTTGATGGCTAATATTCCTGTGTGTGTGTGTGTGTGTGTGTGTGTGTATACCACATCTTCTTCATCCATTCATCTGTCAATAGACATCTGGGCTCTTTCCATATTTTGGCTATTGTGGACAATGCTGCTATCAACGTTGGGGTGCTTGTGCCCCTTCGAATCACTATGTTCGTACTATGTTTGTATCTTTGGATAAATACCTAGTAGTGCAATTTCTGGGTTGTAAGGCAGCTCTATTTTTAACTTTTTGAGGAACCTCCGTACTGTTTTCCAGAGTGGCTGTACCAGCTTGCATTCCCACCAACAGTGTAGGAGGGCTCGCCTTTCTTCACAGCCGCACCAACACCTGTTATTTCCTGAGTTGTTAATTTTAGCCATTCTGACTGGTGTGAGGTGGTATCTCATTGTGGTTTTGATTTGTATTTCCCTGATGCTGACTTTAATAGCAATGGCAAACATATGTTTAAATATGCATTGCTTATTATTGTCAATAACCTACAGCATCACATTAGTACTGACAATTATAAATAACAGCAAGACAAGCATCTTGATGAATGCAAAATACATGGAAATATACTTCGCAGTTGTATAGTTCTTTCTGTTTATCACAGTGTCTCACATTTATTGTATTATTTTATTCCCAATTTTAAAACATGAATTATTTTATACATTACACATATTCACATAATTAAAAGTCTCTTTTCACTGAAGAAAACCAACCAAATATCTACAGACTCTTACACCAGTTTCTTTTAGGTAAGTTGTTTTTTAAATGTTACTTTTTTGTTGTTGTTGTTAAGTCCTAATTCACTGTATCTACTTTCCCTTGTTTTATTCTCTGGACTACTGCTACCTCAGGAAAATTTTTATCTTCATGATCAGGACTCTTTTATGTTTTCTTTCCTTTTCCCGTTGAATAGGACCACTTGAAGTCTTCCTTGGTAACTATGGCATATTCGTCTGTGTATTAAAACACCATTCATCTTGTTTTGCCACAGGATGGATTATACTACTCAGGCTATTTTCTTTATTTCCCTAATTTGTACATTTCATTCAGAACATAACAATGGAGCAGAGATAATAAAGATTTAGTGAGGATTCAAGTTTATAATTGTATTTATATAATAAAGGCTAGATTTTAAGACACCAGAAATACCGTATTCCATATTTTCATGTTTTTATTACAACTGCTCCTTGGTTGAAACACCTATAAATGCATAACAGTATGTACTTAATAACTATTTGTTAGCATAGAAATATCCTTAAGATATTCTCTGCTGAACCGTCTTTAAAATGTATCACCTGTCTACATGAAATTAGAGACTGACCAAGATAACTTATTTTTATGCTTCTTCGTTTAACTTTTTCAAACTCTGCCTAAACAGAAGTCTATTTGTCTTTGTGATGTGTTCCTTGGGACAGTGGTATCTAGTGCCTTCATCCCCCCCCCCCCATTATTGGTTTTATAAAATCTGAGAACATCTGTGTTGAGTCTATTGGTTTATCACTGTTCAAGTCATCAGTACGGCAGTACTTGTTGCTCAAGATTTGTACATTTTCTATTTACATGTTCATTATTAAGTTGTACTCAGAAACCAGATCTACTACTTTGCTCTTGAAGTCATCTTGCGTGGGAATTATCCGCTTGTGCATTTCCATAGAAATGATTTATGGCAAGCGATCCCCTTGGATCTTCCAGAGCCTTCGCTTCCACCACTGTCCATGGTACCACTTGCATGTCTCACGCTGGCTGTCAGGTCAATAATGAGGAATTGTGTGATTGACCATGAAATGAAACAACCCCGGTGTCATTTTTACTTGTTTTATCTTTTGAAATTGGACTCTGAATGAATTACTAAACATATGTGGGTTATTAGCTCTACTGTGAAAAGTTGTGTTGCTGACCCCTTTCACATTGTATTTTCTTAACAAGCAGTGGGAATAAGCTAGAGGGGTGGATTTTAAAAGATGGTAATAGTTGCAAGGGTAGTCATCACAGTATTATAAATTTCTTTAATGTCTTTATATGCTCCAGTCACAGATGATATTTGAACTTAATCCAGTGCCATTTCCATCTTGTTCAAATGAGAAAATGGCTCTCATGGGAATTCTTTTGACTGTGTCCACCTGCCACAGGGTATTAGCAGATTAGAGCAAATGTTGGGAGGTGTCTCGTGTCATCTAAGTGAACAATAGCACATTTGTTTGCCTTTCCACCTTCAAGGATATTTGAAGGTTGGCTTTTGAAGAGTGTTTTGTGAACATGAAAATAGCCACCTACTTGTATAGAAGTAGACAGATACTTGATTGAAAGGAGGATCTTCCAACCACATAGCCACAAATAAGAAAAAAGGCCAATGTGGCAGACCAGTTCTCTTTGTGTCGGCTCTTCCTGTGTGCTGAGGGCTTCGCTCCCCCTAGACATCTCCCACTCGGGGAGGCCCTGTCTTAGAGATGCCCAGGATCACACTGGAGCTGTGAACAGTGGTCAGCAATCCTGTCCCACTGTTAGCACAGGAGAAAACCCAAAAGGGGATGTGGTGAGAGAAGTGTTTTTTCTTTCCAGAGTGTTGCATTCCATAAAGGATTGAAATGGGCAGATTTCTTGATGCTGTTTCTGTACGGAAAGAGAACAACATAACAGCGGTTAAACCATCTTACTGGGTAATATGCCTGGATTTTTTTCATGTCCCCACTGCATGGTAGGGGTCTGCAGGAATCATGCAATGGGACTTTATTTCCTTTTCTATAAAATGGAAAGAGTAAAGGGGGCCTCATTCTTATGTATTAGGATGTTTTATACACACTTAAGAAATGTTCATTAAAGAAATAAACCCTATGGGCAGACAGTTTTTAAGATCCAGTAAATATCTTATTTTTAACATCCATAGTATTAAACAAAAGAAAATGCTTTTTCTTTTTACTCCTTGAAGAAAACAATGATATTTTTAAAAAGTTGATATACCATGGCAAGTGGCAGAAGACACTCAGAACAGTGGTCTGTGAGGATTAGTATTGCAGTAAAGAGTAAATGGATAATTCAAAGAGTGACCAGTTTGGGTTGTCAAGGAGTAATGTGGGAAATAGAAGAACTAACATTAGAGGCATGTGGCTAATTCCATACGCCTCTGGAAACAGGAAACTGCACTGGGCTTCAGTTATTGAAGAAGAAATTATTTTTAACAGTGTGTCATGCCTCTTTTTATAGTTCATTAAAAAAAAAAAAAAAAAGCTCAAGCTTAAAACTGGTAAAGCCTGAGGAATAAAATCTCCATCTGAATAAGCCTTCAAACAGATACAGAAACAAGGGGCTTCGGTGACCAGTCCTGCCTTCTCACTGTGGAGAGTTTTGCAGAGGTCCAGGGGAGGAGATGTGACCATGCTTCAGCTAGACGCGGGTGCAGCCGCCCTTCTGCAGAGAAAGAACCATGTCCGGACTTAGCCGAGCCGGCACTGGTTTGTCGTACCCCGTGGCGGCTGCCAGTCGTTTGCAGGCTTTTGTCTATGCTTTGTGTACTACTTGACTCAGCTTGAGGCAAAGGAATCAGCAGCCCAAGCTGGAGTCTACCTTTCTGCAGAGAGTGTAACGTTTGATGTTTCTGAAACATTTTTGCAACACATAACCCCTACCCCGAGCTCCTGCTGCCTTACAGGCTCTTCTCACATGAAAGTACAAGACTCTAAAACGGTACCTTCCACACACTATACTCCCATTTAGGAGGCAAGCAGACCGTGCTTTCTGACAGCTGGCTGTCCATCTGCTGTTTGATGTGTGGCAGAAAAGCACGGTGGGGTAATAAGGGAGATGGATGTTTCTCTAGGTGACAACCTGGCGTTCCAGAGAGCACACTCCCCTGGGCTCCCTGCCCTTCTGCCCTGAACGCTGCCTCCCCCACAGGACCGCAGGCTCTGTCTCCTTGGTGTAGTGCCGCTGAGCTCTCTCTATGTACCCACCTGGCTTTTCACTGAGTCACGCTATCCTGTTCACAGCAAACCTTTCTACCACTTTGTTATGCTGCTATCGGCATGAATGCATTGGTAAGGGTTTGCAACAACTTCCATTCTTTTCCCGTTTTGATTCATGCCTGAAATTCTCCATTACTTTTATTTGTTCTCTGTTCTACAAAACTAGGAGGAACATTTAGGTTGGACAAAAAGCCATCACCTTGCAAACCATGTCAGACCAAAGACAAGTTTTTTAAACTTTGAAAAGAATTTTTTTTAAACTTTGATAATCTTCAGTTTGCTATGTTTGAAGTTTATGAACAGTTCAAATATCTGCATACACATTCCTCTATTTATGCATACCCAGCTTAAGAATTATTTGGACAGTTAAATTCTGAAACAATTACATTTTCAAAAATTATACCTGGAATCTACAGAAATGTTTTGCACTTTTGACAGATAAATGCTTTACAAGTAATAAAATGTGAAAGAAGCATGAATTGTTTAAATGTCAGAATTGTCTGAATTTCCTTAGTAATAGATAAAAGGACTGTTTCTAAAACAACATAAACACCACACTTAGAAAAATCAATCATTGTATACACTTTAAAACCTAGAAAATAATTAAAATTTTATTCTGTCTTAGTGTTATCTCAAGCATTACTTGGAACTGACTAAAGAGAAGTACCCAGAGGCTGTCACTTGAAAAGGAGCAACTCTCCTGAGCTGTGATTATCAGAAAATCCACTCCACTAGGAAGGAGAGAAGCATCCCACCAGCATCTTACTGGTTTAGAGCCCCTCTTCGGGATTGAGGAGCATTTTGCTGTAAAGATGACAGCGACCTGCTCTCTCCCCATCCAATGTCGTTTCCTCTGTTTCAATTCCTCCTCAACCTCTTTGTCCATTGGCAGTGAGAAGGAAGCCACCGTGATGAGCTGTGGCCTGGCATCTAGTCTCAGGAATCCTTTAGCTCACAAGGTGGGAGAAAACAGCCCAGGGATGGTCAATATCAGCCAGGCCTGCTCTGGGCTTTGTTCCCACCTCCTACATTGAAAAACCCAAGTGTTTCTGTCCTCTGTGAGGAGACAGAAGAAAACAATGGACTGAATTTTCTTGCTGGTTTTGAGGCCAAATTGGCTAGATGTGGAGTATAACAAAAATAGAAATCTTTGCTGTGAAATTTATGGTTTCAAATCAGTGAATCAAGGAGTGCTTCTGAGTGTTAGTACATAGCTATTTGTCTTATCTAAAATGGAAGGGAAAATCTCCTGTTTTAAGAAGCACAATTTTAAGGGGCCTAATGACGGATCTATATCTGCAAGTAGCCTAAAAGGTAAAGATGACAGCGACCTGCTCTCTCCCCATCCAATGTCGTTTCCATACTGTCTTGAAGGTTAACTAAAAGGTAAATCAAGAAGAGGCAAAAAAGAAAAAGATGTTAACACAATGTAACAACAAAATTTGTTTAAAGAAATGTATAATCAGTGTTCCAATGTGCACCTGTTACGTAGTTTCAAGCACAATGAAAAGATAGAAAGAAAAAGCAGAAAAAAAGAAACAGTTTAGTGAAAGGGGAAAAACGTTTCAAAATACTTAAGCTTGGTTTTAGAATTTATATTTTTTATCTAAAACATAATGGTTTAATATACTTTCAGATTTTAATTTTTTTCTGAGGAAGCTATCCTGCAGAAAATGTTGCTCACTCCCCACTAGACAAAGGACAGAAGGGGAGAGAGTGAACAGCAGGTAGCAGCAAGATTAAATGAAAGAGAGTGTGACCAGAAGTGACAAGGCACAGGACAGTCTCTGTCTCACCCTCCCTGAAGCTGAGGTAGGACTCTGGTCCAATTTCCCAGAAGCAGGCATATGCCATAAAGCATCAGGGAGTTTTACAGTTTGTACTGAATTTCATGCAATATGGAGGATGGGAGTGACCTTGTAAGACCACAGAATTAGTCAGTGAATGCCTTGTTTCCATCTTTCTATTTCGCCATCAACTGTCATGTGTTGAAACTCCTTTCCTCTCATGGCCTTTTTACCTTTTGGTTTTCAGCAGTTTGATTATGTCTGGGCATGGTTTTCTTGAAATTTATCCTGTTTGCATTCATTGAAATCTGTAAATCTATGTCTTTCACCAAATTTGGGAACTTTTCAGCCATTATATTTTCAAATACTTTTTCTGCACCAATCACTTTCTCCTTTTCTTCAAGGACTCCAATAACAGGATTGTTAGACCTTCAATATTGTCTCTCAGGTCCCCGAAGCTCTATTTTGTTTTGTTTTGTTTTCTCTCTTCCAAGTGGATCCTTTATATTGATCCACCTTCAGGTATATTGACTCCCTACTCTGCCATCTCTATTCTGCTACAGAGCTCATCCAGTTAATTTTTTTATTTCAGATATTATATTTTTCAGTTCCAAGATTTCCAGTTGGTACTTTTTTTATGCTTTCTATTTCTCTGCTGAAAACATTTCTTTCCATTCATGATTTCAGTAATACTTATATTTATCTCATAGAGATTCATTATAAAAGTTGCTTTAAAGTCTTTGTATTATAATTCCAACATCTGGATGATTTTGGAGATGCATTAGCTGATTGTCTTTCTCTTGAGAGTTGGTCAGAGTTCAAGGTTCTTTGTATGTCAAGTAATTTGGGATTGTATCCTAGACATTTAAAATACTACGTTGTGATTCTCTGGGTCCTTTTAAAATGTCGAGAGAATGTTGATTTTATTTTTTCAGCAGGTTATCAGCCTGCATAGGTTTAGATCACAAGTTTGATCTCACCTTCTGTGGACAGTGGTTCCAATATCAGTTCAGTTCTCAAAGCCTTCACTATGTTTGGAGGAGAGCCTACGACTTGTGTCAGCTCACTCACAGAATTGGGTTCATTCTTCAGATCTCTCCTCTCTGAGATTTTCTTCATACTCTTTAGTTCCCATGGGTCTTTTTCTCAGGCTCCTCTGGGTATAAGGATGGTTTTCTTTAAGAGTTTTAGCCTCCTGTGCTAAAGGAGATCACAGGTGTACACACTGACCCCCCATCAGGGTGAAGTAGTGAGAAAAAAAAAAAGAAAGAAAAATAACGGGGCTTCCTCCACACCCTTCACATAACGGGAGCCCCTTTCCTGCAATGACAGTGCAGATCTACGACTGGCCTCAGGTTAGGGCTGGGAGAAGAAATAGAAAATAGAAAAACGAGACTCCTCCCTTGCTCTTCAGCTTACAGGGATTCCTCTTCCCAGTCCTCTGGTCAGAAAGTGAGCATTTCACTGATTTGAACCCCCCTCCAGTAAAAGCTAAGAGATTAAGAGGCAAAAAAAGACAAAAACAAAAACAAACAAACAAAAAACAAAAGGCCAACCCCCCCCCCAACAAAAATCCCAGCGGAAAAACTGCCACCAGTTTCTAGTACCTGCTAGATTGCTTTCAGCTTCAAGAAACAGAAATCACCAACTCAGTGACTTAAACAATAACAAAAATATTTTCTCACATAATATAAAATCCACGGGAAGATGGGAGGGTTAGTTGACTACAGCTCTATCTTTTTTTTTTTAATTTTATTTTATTGTTATGTTAGTCACCATTCATTACATTATTAGTTTTTGATGTGGTGTTCCATGATTCATTGTTTGCATATAACACCCAGTGCTCCATGCAGAATGTACCCTCTTTAATACCCATCACCAGGCTAACCCATCCTCCCCCCACCCCAGAACTCTCAGTTTGTTTCTCAGAGTCCATAATCTCTCGTGGTTCATCTCCCCCTCCGATTCCCCCCCCCTTCATTTTTCCCTTCCTACTATCTTCTTCTTCTTTTTTTTTAAACATAGAATGTATTATTTGTTTCAGGGGTACAGGTCTGTGATTCATCAGTCTTACACAATTCACAGCGCTCACCATAGCACATACCCTCCCCAATGTCTATCACCCAGTCACCCCATCCCTCCCACCCCCCACCACTCCAGCAACCCTCAGTTTGTTTCCTGAGATTAAGAATTCCTCATATCAGTGAGATCATATGATACATGTCTTTCTCTGATTGACTTATTTCGCTCAGCATAATACCCTCCAGTTCCATCCACATTGTTGCAAATGGCAAGATTTCGTTGGGTTTTTTTTGATGGCTGCATAATATTCCATTGTATATATATACACCACATCTTCTTTATCCATTCATTCTACATCTCAATCTTATCACCTGCCATTCTTACGTTTGCCTTTGGCTTCAGGCATAGTTCCTTCAGGGTTGCACAATGGCTGCAGCAGTTCCAGACATCACGTCTAGACACAACAACATCTAGAGGGTGAAAATAGGCCATCCTTTTCTTTGAATTAGTATTTGATTTGACTGTAAATGACAGAAAACCCAGAATAACAGTGGCTCAGGTGTGGCTTCTTTTTTTGTTCTTCCATACATGGTCTCCATTCCCAAGGTCATCCACTGTCCCAAGTGGTTATTTTACCTCCAGCTATCACATCCACCTCTCACCTAGCAGAATAAAGGAAATAAGAAAGAGCAGGTAAAGGGCACATGTCAGTTGTCTAATAAGAAAGATTCTCAGGAGTTGCCACATCACACTTCTGCCTTTACCTATTGGTCAGAACTTATTAGGCCACAATGGGCTGCAAAAGATGGTCAGGAATGTATTCTTTAATCTGGATGTCCATGTGCCCAGCTAGACTTTCTACCACTATAGAATAACTGAAGCATGTACAGTGAGCAACAAGAAGCAGTCCCTGCCACATTCTCGTACCTCTCAGCCACCTTTGTCAGAAGCCACCAGCAGACTTCCCCTTGTCTTTTCTTTTTTCCCTTATGTCTTATTAGCCAGAGAAGCAATGCATGCCCATGCCTGGACCAATCCTGGCGAAGGAATGGTACCATCACAATTAGCTTCTATCAATCAAGATTCACCATCTAGATTTGGGGCTGGGGTTATGCTCTCCTGACAGACATGCCTTCCAGAAAGACAGTGGATACCTGAGAGAAGTCAGAACTCATAAGAGGGACAAAGGAGCATAGGAAAAGGAGGGGCTCAGAATGGATGTGGTAGGCAAGGTCACCTGCACACCCTTCTGTATGGAATACAACAATGTCCACATCTCTGATTTTAAGTGCAATTGAAATATCTGTGGTGGTTCTTGTTACAGTTTCATCTCTTCACAGTTCCCAAAATAAATAATGGATTTATCATGAATTTGTGTGGAGGGGGTAAGAGAAGGGGAGAGGAATAAAGTCTAATCAAACCAAGTTACTGCCAGCAGGTCCCCCATTATGCATTCTCTCCTTCTACGTAAGAGTCCATTTGAGGGGCGCCTGGGTGGCTCAGTCGGTTAAGCATCTGCCTTCAACTCAGGTCATGATCCCAGGGTCCTGGGATCGAGTCCCGCATCGAGCTCTCTGCTCAGCGGGGAGCCTGCTTCTCCTTCTCCTCCCTGCTCCTGCTCTCTCTCGCTATGTCTGTCTCTCTCTCTCAAATAAATAAAATCTTAAAAAAAAAAAAAGAGTTCATTTGAATTAAGTTCTGAATACCGAAATTACTTGCATTCAGAAATCAGGATTAGACAAGCTTCCCAGGAAAAATATAACTGTTCCTTACTTAGGGTGAATGAGGAGGATCCCTGAAGAGTATAAAACAGAGAAAAGAGGTTGGCATTTAAAATTTAGGTCATTTTGATTAGCCACATGCACTTTTTTTTTTTGCCACACATGAACTTTTTTTTGGGAGGAAGGAGTCAACATACGAAAAAAGGTGGAAAAAAAAAAAGGATGGAAGACAATGGCAATGAATGAAAGTAGGTGAGAAACAATAAGAGGGCACATATGTGAGAGGGAGGGAAGGGGCTGTGTGCTTTTGTCACTATTTTGTTGCTATGGCAATGAAGCAAAATTGGGCTGATGCTGCTCTATTGGTTTTGTTTTGAATGAAGGACCAAATATGTGCAAGCAGAGTGACAAATAAAGTCTTTGGTAAACCAAGAGACAGTCTAACTGTACTTCCTCTAAAAATTCAATATAAGAACTCCTACATTCTTCTGAAATAATAAAACCTAAAGAAGACTGTAGACTTATACAATAATATTGAAGTTTCTTCTTAGGAATCAATAGTGAATGAAAGCTTCTCAATTATAAAATATATGTTCACCATAGAAAAAAAATTAAATACATAAAAGAACAAAGCAGATTATTAAAAAAGACACCTGAACTTGTCTGTTAATGTTTCCATGTATAGTTCTTCAGTCTTTTCATTTATATGCTTTTGCCAATTGGGATCACGTTTTATTATTGGCTGTTGAATGTTTAAGTTAATTCCAGTTCTTCACTGTCTTGGTCAGCTTGGGCTGCTATAACAAATTACCATAGACAGGATAGCTTAAACAACAAATATTTATTATTTCTCACCATTCCGGAGGTTGGAAAGTCCAAGGTCAAAATGTCGGCAGACACGGTGTCTGGTGGGAGCCTTCTCCCCTCTCATAAGGGCTCCATCCTAATGACCTAATCATCTCCCAAAGCCCCCATTTCCAAGTACCATTATACTGTGTGTGGATTAGGGCTTCAACATTTGAATTTTGGAAAGACAAACATTCAGTCTGATTACAAATAAGACTGTACACACTGTTACATACAAGATTTCAAGGAAGACATTTTACATACTTTTTTTGCATCTCAATAAAGTACCTAGAGCTATTCTTGACACATTTTAGCCATTGAACAGATAGGAATTCCTGTTTTCATTAATCACCACACATTGATTTAGTGTGGTCTAAAATTATCTGTTGACTTATCAATTGGGGTTCCTTTCAACTATCATAGAAGGTATCCTGCTGGGGTCCTGTCCAAGTGGATGGCTGGAGGGTTAGCAAGCCTTCTGCCAGAGGGTCCCACAAGATGGCCTTTACTTTCCTATGGCTTTCAAAGCTGAGTTTTGTACAACCTACATCAACCTATGCAGTCAGGATTTGGAGATGCCAACTCACATAACTAAACTCAGAACAGAGATGGCCAAATTAATACAAAATTTCTAATTTTCTATGAGAAATATAACTGCAAGAAAGATGGTGCATTTTCATCTGCAAAACTAGTACATTCTCTTCTTATAGTCAAACAACTACTAACAAGAAACTCAGAGGTCACTAACACACAGAATCAGGTAAAATGTTAGTGTATATGGAACCTTGTTATTCAGAGAGGTCACTCTCTTTCCTAAACAGTTCATACACTCTATCTCCAGTTCTGGTACCATATAATTCACTACCCTTTTCTACACACAATTCCAGATCACCTTGATTGGAACTGTGGGGGTTCCTAATTGTGGGGATGTAAGTCACGTATTTACAGACACTGCTTTGGTTTACTTCCTTAGATGGCTGTTCATGTTCATTTTATATAGATACGACCAGTTTAATTCCTGTGGTAACTGGGTAACTTCTTCATCACCATATTCTTTAGTGGTCCCTGTTGGTTGGGCATTTTGGCAGAGAGAATTGAAAGGTTTCAGTCTATTTATTAAAATGCTTACAGAATAAAAATTTAAAGGTTATGGATGTATGTTGAAAATATCATTTGCTTGACAAATATTTATTAAATGGTTAATGAGAAAAAAGAAGTGGACTGGGGAACATTCCTTGTAACATTCGTTGCTTTGCACAGCACTCTTCTACCCTTTGGGAAATAATCCTTCCAAGTAAATGGTCCCAGTCGAGGCTGCCAATCAAGGCAACCTACCCTCTTGGCCATTGGGTATACTATCCAAACCAATCAGAATCCTTCCACAAGATTTTCCAGTACTTGGGCAAGTGGGTGGTAGAAGGAAGAAGACAGTTCCTCTCCAGGCAATGAACTGTGAGAATACACTATCCTGGACAATGCTCCATATGACTCCCAAATCGGTATCTCTGGCTGTAATCTCTCCTTTATCCTCTAGAATCTTTATAGACATCTCTATCTGAATGTCTCATCAACCAGCGGCCCAGACGGAATTGCTCGTTTCCCCCAGCCCAAACTGATCATCCTGCATTGCTGCCAGTGCACCAGCCATCCAAGCCAGAAGTCTGGAAGTCATCCTCAACATCTCCCTCTCTCTCACCCTCAAACACAATTAGTCACTAAACCCTGTTAATTCTCCTTTATAAATATTTGCAAATTTCTTCTCTTCTATTTCCACTGCTGTGGCCTTGGTACAATTCTTTATCACAAGCTCTTAACTGGTCTTCTTGCCACCAGCCTTAAAAACCTCCAATCTGTTCCATTCTGTTCCCACGCTCACCCTCACCCTGGGTAGAATGAGCTTCTTCCTTCAGCACTTTAGGGCATGCTCCTGCTCCCACTGCAGCCCCTTCTCTGGACACACCCCTGCCCCCCAGCCACACTGAGCAGCCTGCAGTTGCCTGAACTGTGTTCTCTCCCTGCTCTAGGCTGCTCACTTTGCTTAAAACACCACTCCCCTTTTCTTTAATGGCTAACTTCTGTTTATGGTTTAAGGTGGGAATTGGGTGTTGCTGCTCCACGCATTCTTTGGTGATAGTTTTCACCTGTGCCCACCTGGCTGCGCTCCTCCAGACATGCCCTCACACAGCACCATGGTTTATGCTAGCAGACGACTCACTGACCTATGCTGTGAAAACACATCTATTTGTCTTTTTTCCCTCCTAAGCTGCAAGTTCCTTGAGGAAAGAGATTGGGTCGTGTTCAAATTTGTATTCCATTCCCTGGTTTGCAGTCTGACACATAGTAGACCCTTAATAAACACCTACTGAAGAATAAATAAATGAATGGGTGAATCCAGGGAAGATGTGCCATTAACTTTAGTTTTTTGATTCTGTGAACCCATTCCCTTCTTGAACAATGATGATTCTATGAGGCACTGCTAGATCAAGTCTTGTTTGGATACTATATCCTCGTGAAAATTTCTTTTGCTATCAAAGCTGGAAAATAGATGTGTTCATTTTTACAGACGAAGAAAGTAAGGCACAGAGAGGTTACATGACACTCAAGGGCACACAGCAGAGCCAGGCTGGGTTAGGATCCTGGTCTCCTCTGTCCTGATTTTTTTCCCCACTACTAAGCTGCTTCCTACAGGCACCTGTAATTTCAAATACTTTTGATCTTGTTTCTTTGAGGAATGTGTTGAGTGGTTCTAGCCTCAGGAAATGAACACTCCCACCTTGCAGACAACTCCCAATAGACATTTAACTCCTTTCTGAAATGATTTTACTCCATATTTTAGGCAGGAGGGTTAAACGGAGCACCTTCCAGTTCAGCTGGCCCTGTGCTCCTCCACACACTTCAAAAATTCTGGGGAAGGAAAAGTCACCTTCTCCTCTCATCTGGCTGGGAACATGAACATGGTCTCTGAGGTAGGATCCATTTGGTTGGGTAATACACCTCCCTGGTAGGTTTTTTATAAAAACCATCCACAGGTTAGTCACGAAACTAAAGCATTTGGTGCTGGAGGTGGTGGGGTGGGTGTTCAGAAAATAAAATGCAAAGCTGAGAGCTGTTTCCATGATCATTTTTCATAATAGTTTTGGCTTCTCTTCAAGCCAAACCTGGTTTTAGTGCCTGCTTCTATTTCCTTTTCTCCCCTAGTCACTCTATGTATCCGCCCCCATCTGTTAAAATGATGTCTCCTGATTTGTCTTCAGTTTATGTCTCTGATTACTGTACTTATTGCTTATGGCATTTAAACATGTTTAACAAGTCAGCTTGACTGAGGTGTCCTTTAGTTATATAACATAACCCAGTTTAAATATTTGATTTATTTGAATTGTTGAATTCGAAAGACTTGTATATTGTACATTAATTTTAAAAAGAGGATGTCTTATAGATGGCTAGTCTGCTTGTTAAATGATTGCTTTTATTATTTCTCAAGAGTTTTCATATTTCTTGTGATCATTAAGGATGTTTACTTACCCAAAGAATAACAGAAAAAAAAAAAAAAGCCATAAAACCGAACCCTAAGGGGCAAACTGATGCTGAAGCTTTGCCATCTTACCAAGGTTTCTCTAGGGTCCATTCTGAACCACAGATTTCACAGTGTGTATATATATATATATATATATATACGCTGTGTGTATATATGTATTCATATACAGATGTATTAAATATAGCCACCATGCATGCTTGTTGGAGTATTAGGTCAAAGCACCCTAAGAAACATTCTCTACTAAGGACAGGAATAATTTTGAGCACTGTGGGGAAATTCCAAGGAAGCCTAATTAAAATCATTGCATGAACAGATATTGCTTTTTCATATCAAGTATTTATCACAGAATTTGACCTTTCTTTAAAAAAAGAGGCACTCTAAATGTTTACTAATAAAATCTTCAGAATCCATTTCTTGCTCACCTGTAGTTGAGAAATAATAAAAATTTAAGGTGATATGCCTAAGGTTTGTGATTACACAATAGAGAAGAAATGATTCTGGGACTGATGATGCCCTTGAATTCCATGGCAGCCCCACCTGCCAGGTGGAGGTCTGAGCATCCTCACAGATTCCTTTCCCCCTGCCCTCAGCAGCCTCCAAGAATGCCTGTCCAGGCAGCCTCAAGCTTCCAGTAGGGGGTGCTGTTGTCTAATATAAGGCCTATTGTTCTCAATACAATTTGGTTATCCTTCAGATGATTTCTAACCTTTGCCCTTTCCCAGTATTTAATCTGTTTAAATTGATGTGGGTTATTTGCTCTTGAGTTTAATGTGAATTTAATCTTATGTTACTGTCTAATACATTACAGTGCTATTTTGGTTGCTGCCGCTATACTGATTAGCATTAATTTTCCCTCCGAATGTGTTCTGAATATCAGTGAGCCTGTTCAGGAGAATGAATGATAATTTTGTTTTAAAAACAGTGAAATATTTGATCACTTTATAAAAATGCATGCAAGTGAATTTTGAAGTGATCAGTTCTGGAATCAAATGAAGACTTTAAGAGGAATTGAAATACTGGCCTTACTATACAAGTTCTGCCTTTAGAATTTTATTTTTCTACTGGTAGAGATGCATTATATTTGCATTTTTGAGCCTGAGTAATTTTAATTCCATTTTTATTGTACAAACCCAAGAGGAACATTTACTTTGTTTTCATTGATTAGTTATACAATTATTCTTTTCAGATACTACAAGAACCATGAACCATAATATTATATTCCTTGCTAATACATTTGGCAAAAGTATTTACATCAAAACACAATACATAAATGTAATGACTTTCTCAAATGAGTACATTGTTGCCAATCACCTTTATTTTAATACAACTAAAATTCATTAAATTTTTCTCAATTAGGAAAGCGACTTTTCCAAATGAACTAGTGAAGAAAAAACATTGCTTGTTTTATCCTAACCCAGCTGATTGGCCTTTTATTACCAGATGCCTATTTAAGGAGGAGAAAAAAAAAAAAGGTTTTAATTTTAATACACTGGATGCAATGCTGACTTCTAGGAGATTAGGTACGCTTCTGATACACTTAGTTTCTTTTTGGTTAGTTTCAAAGTAAAAGTTAGATTCAAAAGCAAAAGCCTTTCAAGCAAAGATTCTACCTTTGAGACTCTCTCATGTTGAAAGAAGGAACTTGAAGGCCCAAATGAACAAATCCTTTGAATTGCAAAACTTAATTTAAACAAAAGAATATTGTATTTGTCCCCTTTTCACTAAAATGCTTAAATCTCCCCATAAGTCTAATGACCAGATTAAGTCATTTGACACAGACAGTTGAGTTGAGCCTTGTATCTGTAAGTGCAAATGTAGCTTTTTGGAAAAAGAATACAATTAACTTTGAATTCACATTTATATAGTATAGATTTCAGATTAATTTAACTGTCTCTTTCTAAAGTAATTTTTTAATTCTAGTGTTGGTTATTCATTTTATGTGTCTAGTGAAAACATTTTTTTTCTTAAGTAAAGAAAAATGACACTAGTTATGCACTCACTGAATGACTCAGAGTATGGGATTTATAAAATCTGTTAGATATTCCTAATAAAAATGCAAAGACTAAGAAGTTAACTATCATATGTATTTATGGGGTTCCTGCTCTTAAAATACTTAATATCACTGAATCTAATTCTTAGAATATCTGTTAAGCATTCTTCAGATGGATTGTAAAATGTTAGTCAAATAATATTTCTAAGGGTATAAGGTTAAGACTGAAAATTCCAATTTCTAATACTGTTCTTCTAGGATAAGAGACAACTAATATAGTCTCTGTCTTGTAAGAAGCTAGAGTAAGGTGTTAAAATAAAGTCTACATTAATCCTGAAGAAACTTATCAAAATCTTTCTCTTTCCCTGATATTCCCAATAGCTCTTAAGTTGACGGAGGGGTGAAGTCCTAAAAGAAAAAGAAAAAAAAAAAAGAATCACAGCATTAAATTAGGGGTATATGATATTCTCTAATAAAAGGAACCGGCTCCTTGGGGAAATGGCTGATTATAGGGCTGACAGAGAAAATATTCAAGATGAACTCAGGGGATCCTGTAACGCCAGAGTAGGGAAGTACTCAAAACACAAACAGGAAATGAGGCATAACCAAGGGAAACAGGAGCCAACCTAGAAGAGCTACCAATGGACAAACCTGGAAAAATTTAGGCAACAAAATAAAAAAGGCGGTATTAGATTATAATCCAAAGTATAGAATAAATACACAATTGAACAAACACAAATAAAAAAGGGAGAGGGGAGTATTTCCAAATGATTTATATAGATACTCACCACCCATCTTCATTCTTCACCCCTTTGCATGTGGGCTAAGCTTAGTGATTTGCTTCTGAAGAATAGAGTGTGGGAAGGAGGAATAATAGCTTTACATGGATAAATGTGGCAAATGCCATCTGGGCCAGCTCATCATGGTTAACATCATCAGTGATGTCACAGTGATGGCATGTATCCCACATACGATGTGACAAAAAATGACACTTCACCTCCCTGGTCTTCCTCCCAAATACCCATAATCCCCAGTCTAACCATGATAATAAACATCAGAAACCCGTATTTAGGGACATTCTACAAAATATTTTATTAACTCTCTTCAAATTAGCCAAAGTCATCAAAAACAAGAAAAGTCTGAGAAATTGTCACAGAGCAGAGGAGGCTAAAGAGACATGTATGTAATGTGATATCCTGGAATATGATCCCAGAACAGGGGAAAATTAATGAAACAATAACTATGGAGTTTACTTAATAGTAAAGTACTGATGTTGATTCCCTGGTCATGACAAATGAATCACTATATGATGCTAACAATAGGGGACACTGAATGAGGTGTTATCAGAGAACTCTCTACTATTTTTGCAACTTTTCCATAAGTTAAAAGTATTCTAAAATTAAAACATTATTTAAAAAAAAACAAAAGGTATTTAAGATCCTAATTCTGTTACATAGGTCTTGATAGGTTTGGGGGAAGTTGGGAGTGGGGAAACAGGAAAATGTGACACAAGGACTAATCCTTCCTTTAATAAACAGCATGTTTTAAATTATCATACAGTAAAACCAACTTTTTTAAAAGAAAAATCACAAATAATATGTGAAAAATGCTCCCATCCCACACCCACACCCCAACTTTTTCATCCTTCTGGATAATAGTGATCGTAATGCAAATTGGGTTTGAAGAAGTCTTATGTTTTGTATTAAACTAATGGTTAACATGGCGGATGTGCCTGAGTGGATGAAGCACAGGTTAGACCTGGGATTCTGACATAACCTAGAGAGCACTGGCATCTGATCGCTTTATTCTGAGGACTCAATTTGCCTCTTGATTGTGTGGGATCCCAACTCTATTGGACTCCAAGTTTTTAAAATTGTCTACCCTACCTTTTTTGGGGAGTCTCCTCTAGTAGTTACATGAAAAAGGATACATAAAAAACAAATTTTGGGAAACTTGAATCTCTGAAAATGTCTCATTTAAGTGACTTTATTTATTTATTTATTTATTTATTTGAGAGAGAGAGAGAGAGAGAGAGAACACAAGTGAGGGGGAGGGGCAGAGGGAGAAGGAGAAGCAGACTCCCCACTGAGCAGGGAGCCTGACTTGGGGCTCCATCCCAGGACCCTGAGATCATGACCTGAGCTGAAGGCAGATGCTTAACTGACTGAGCCACCCAGGCGCCCCTCATTTAAGTGATATTTTGACTGAGCTTTGAATGACAGAATGGAAATTATTTTCCCTCAGAATTTTGTAGGAAATATTCCATTTTCTTCTAGCTTCTTGTGGTCTCTAGAGAAGTCTTATCTGCTTCTCTTGAAGAAATCTTGATTGTTTATATTTAATCTGTTTTCTTTCTTTGGAAACACTGTGAATCTTCTAATTGTATTCTGAGTTCTGAAGTCTCATATTTAGGAGCCTATTATAAGTCTATTTTTTATTAATTTACTGGACATTTTCTTTCTTTCTTTTAAGATTTTATTTAATTCAGAGAGAGAGAGAGCACACAAGTGGTGGGGAGGGGGAGAGGGAGAAGCAGACTCCCCACTGAGCAGGGAGCCCAACATGGGACTCGATCCCAGGACTCTGGGATCACGACCTGAGCCGAAGGCAGATGCTTAACCAACTGAGCCACCCAGGCACCCCTGGACATTTTCAATGTAGAAATTCATGTTCTTCATTTAATTTTGGGAAATTTCTATGAATGTTTTTGTTGGTGATTTCTACCTCATCTTCCCTGTCATCCTATTATTCAGGTATTGGATCTCCTGTATTTCTCTTAAGCCTACTCCTGTATTTTCTGTTTGTATTTTAATCTGAGTTCTGGGAGAGTTTCTCAATTTCCCTTCTAATCCATTTATTGAATTTCTCATTTCTGTTATCATACTTTTAATTTCCAAGAACTTTTTTCTTTTACATTTTTCTGAATATTCCTTTGTAATAGAATCTCCTGTTTCACGGATGCAGTATCATCTTTTATTTCCCTGAAAATTTTAATGGTAGCTTTTTAAAAAAGTTTTCATGTCCCTCTGTAGTCTTTGTTTCCTCCAAGTTGCAACTTACTTTTTTTTTCTTTTGGTTCATTTTGGACTTTATCTTTTATGTTGGAAGTTTCCCTCAGATATCTAAGAATCCCGAGCTGCTTGATAATAATGAAGAATGGATTGCTTAAAAGCTCAAAGTTCTCTGGTTGGCCTGGGAGGCCTGATGACTATGGGTCTTGCTGCAGAGTGATCAGGCTGTTCTGTTTATAAGGACTCCCAACCCACATCAGTATTGCTAGGTCATTTTTCTTGGCGGGGTCAGATTTCCAAAGAAGAACATTTAGTAATCCTCCCTGAGTTTATAAAGCTGGCTGCTTTCTGGAAGCCAGGTTGGGAGGCATGCTGGCAGTAGCTTCAACATTTAGTATGTATACATATTCCACTTCATCCTCCTCTTTTCAATATGGGGTCAACATTAGTCACTGCTCCTAGGCCTCCCTCCCCCCAAGTCCAGAGGCCCTCTTTCTCCTAGCTCAGGTACTGGTTCTCTGCCAGGTAGGAAAAGGGATGGGATCTAGTTACATCCTTCTACCACTCTTCCTGTTTGCAGTTCAACTTCATATACATTTCCCTAAGTCTCTGGGGCCATCAATCCCTGAGGCTTTAGAAATTCATTGTGCAAAGCATGCTGGGTTTTTTGCTTTCCCACCATTGCCTTAAGACTCTACTTTCTCTGGTTTACTAGGTGAGGTGTCTGTTGTCAGCTTTCCAGCTTCCAACATTCTGTTGCCAGCTTTCCAGCTTCCAACATTCTGTTGCTATCCTATCCTTTCCTATTGTCTTTGAGGCTTTATAGCTCTTAAAAAAAAAAAAAAACTCCTCAAAACCATCCTAATATGATACTTTCTGTGAGTTTTGGTAAGGGTGTCAGAGGAAATGTGTATGCTTAACCTGCCATCTTTAGATGGAAGTCCTACATGCGTTTATTGAGCACTTACCCTGGAACTTGCTATAGAACTTTAGCCTGTTGTTGCTCTGTGGAAATGAGCAGTCCAAGTTGTCCAGGGAAACCAGAAATCTGTATTGAATATGAAATATTGAAATGAGATGTTATAAATTAAATACTAAAATATTAATATGAAATAGCCCAATATAAAGTTTTTAAATATTAGCAAGTAGTTAAAAAAATTTTAAACACTGTACAAAGAAAACATTTGTGAACCAAACTGAATTATAGATTTCTAACCTATGCCACAGTTCTATTTATCTTGGGTTCATTTTTCAAGATTATATAGGGTTAGTCATTCATAATTTTCATGGCAAGTGTCACCCTAAATTTTGATGTTAATTTCTGGGGAAAAGTAAGCTTGCTAATATGTGAAAAAAAGGGAGATTTGGATCTACTAAGAAGGGAGCCTAGAAATTCTGTATATTCTTTGCCATGAAGGAACACTATTTTCTCATATAGAGTTGACCCAACTCCTCAAAACCAACCTGATTTTCCAAGGACCTTCTGATCACAATGGATCCTGTAATACTATCTAGTGGCATAAAGGATGAAGTTATCTATTGGTAGGAAAAGATTGACAAGATACATTGTTAGGTGAAAAAAGCAAGTTGAAGAACAATATGTCTAATACACTTTCTGTGGTAGAGAAAATATAGATGTATTTTTATAGTTGCTTGTACATGCATGAAGAAAATCTATAAGGTTACATACAAAAATTAAGAATGACCATTATTAACCTATGGGGTGGGAATGGGCAGATGAGACAATCTGGAGAGGAGGCTTGCGCTTTATGTCATTTTCTTCAGGTATGATATTATCACCTTTTTGAAAAATTAAATTTATTTATTTATTTTAAAGATCTTATTTATTTATTTGAGAGAGAGAGAGAGCATTGAGAGAGAGAGAGCACACAAGCAGGGTGAGGGGCAGAGGGAGAAGCAGACCCCCCGCTGAGCAGGAAGCCCGATGCGGGGCTCCATCCCAGGACCCTGGGATCATGACCTGAGCCAAAGGTAGATGCTTAACCAACTGAGCCACCCAGGCGCCCTGAAAAATTAAATTGAAGAATATATACTATTTTAATGACAAATCCATATCCATCTTACTTAAATTTGAAAAGGTGTTTTGTTGGCTTATGTACTGGAATTTCTGTCAACTCTCAGCTCCTGGGTGTTGGCTGCTCTCGCTTGCAGCAGATGACTGCCTCAAATGTTCAGTACACATGGCCACAAGATGCATGAGTCATAGGCTTGTATTACTCTGATAGCTTCAAAAGAAGAGAAAACATCTTTCCTTCTCTGGCAGCAAAGGCCTAAGAACTCTGGGCCATCCTTCTTGATCCCTGAACCAATCAGGAGTTAACATACTGTTCTCCAATTGGCCATGCCTAGGTCACATGGGGTTGCCTTCATTTGGACCACACAGTAAGGGGAAGAATATTCCCCCAAACTAGGAGAGATGTGTAATGAATGCATATCTTCTGTAGAGCCAAATCTGCTTAAAACCAGAACAAACCTAAAGGCTCAAACCTTTACATCTAGACTTGCTGCAGAACCCAGGGAACCATGATGCTAGGGACATGGAAAATGACCATTAACTATCCATAATTATGCTCTCCATTTATGTGGGCTGAGAAGTTGAAACTGGAATATGACATCTTTCTCTAAGACCCTACCTGATTGAAGCCACTGTTGCAAACAGGGAAACACATTAAGCCCCTTCCCCTTACAGACTGTTTAGTCCCTCCCGGTATAAATAGTTTTTGAGTCTAAACTTAAATGGTGAGACAAAGGAAAATATCTGCCAAAAGAGGGAGCAATATAAGAAGCTCTGGTTTCAGAAATGCTGAGTAAATCTTCACAAAACTGCCAACTTTTTAGAAAATAAAAAAACTCATCTAAGTTCATTAAAAAGTCTTCTAACCTGGGGGCGCTTGGGTGGTGCAGTTGGCTAAGCATCCAACTCTTGATTTCTGCTCAGGTCATGATCTCAGGGTCCTGGGATCAAGTCCTGCGCTGGGCTCTGTGCTCAGTAGGGAGTCTACCTGTGACTATCTCTCCCTCTCCCTTTGCCACCTCCCCCCCCCCCAATAAGTAATAAATCTTAAAAAAAAAAGTCATCTAACCTGATGACTGAAAGACAAAAGGGTGGATGTGCAGTTAGCAAGTTACCTAATGCATGCATCTTGCAGCTTTTCCAGAACCTTGGGAGAACCCATCTGCTTTAAGAGAGAATGCAGTTCTACTCAAAACTAGCTACACCCCCCATGCATTGTGAGAGGAAGCAGGGTGAGCTAAGCCACTTGAATCCCTGAAATATCAGCTTCCTCAACTATTAAATGGAGATGATGAGTCTGTTTTGTAAAACTGTGGAGAGTTATATAGTGTCCTATTGCTGTTATAACAGATTACCACAGATTTAGTGGCTTAAAACAACATGGACTTACCATTTATAGTTCTGGTGGTCAGAAGTCCTAAATGGGTTGTCAGGACTGCATTCTTTCCAGAGTCTCTAGAGGGATAACCCATTTTCTTGCCTTTTCCAGCCTGTAGAGGCTGCCCACATTCTTTGGCTCATGGCCACATCACTCCAACTTCTGCTTTTGTGGTCCCATTTTCCTCTGACTCTCTTTCCTCATTCATATAATGAACGTGGTGATTACATTGGCCCACCAGATAATCCAGGTTCATTTTCCAATACCATGATCCTTAACTTAATCACATCTTCAAGGTCTCTTTTGCCATTGAAGGTAAGAGACAGGTTTCAGGGATTAGGACACGGGCATGTTTGGAGGCCATTATTCTGCACTACTGCAGGAGTATAAAACAAAATCATCTCTGTGAAGATTTTTAGTGTTGTTACTTGACCCAAATGCCAATTTGCAGATTTTAAGTTTTGACAATTCAGATATTTGACTATGCATCCAGTCCACCATTCAGTTCTTACATGTTCAATAATCTAGTGGGGGTGGGATACAGAATTCTATGTTCTCATGGATGCCAGCCTAACTTGTTTATATTTATGAGCTCTGTGTACAGACCTCAGAGATACTTTCTGATCAGAAGTAAAGGACAGTCCTGGAACGGAACTATTTTAAACAGCAAAATAGTTAATATACAAGTTCTCTACAGTGACCCTTTAATGAAAGCCAAACAAAACACATAGGTTGTAGAGAATTTTCAGAGAATACTCCGTGTCCTAAAAAACATTCCAGCTTGTAAAAGATAAAGTGTTATTTCATCAAAATATGTTATAGGAGATCAAGATTTGGCAATACAGATGTTTGTGCCTCAGCAGATCTCCTCATTTGTACTGTCAACAGTTTCCTAGGGCATCCCCATATCCCTCCTCTGGGGAGGGTCCTGCTGACCTTAGGTTGTACTCAGCACACCCCAGTGCCCTGAATCAGGGCGGTGGATGCTCAATTTTGATGTTTTTCTCATGACCCCTTATACTCCAGGGACCTCAGTGGCTAAGTAAGACTCCCCATTACTTTGAAGATGTGCAGTGGCCTTTGAGAGCCTCCCAAAAAGATTCGTGAAGCTTTGTTAATACATCTAAAGAAAGGTAAAGATGAAGCCTTCATTAATTTTATTGAAAAAAAGAAACATCCATGATACCCAGAGGGGTCAATTTTTGTGGTAATGAAGTTTATATTTGGTATGATGGGCCATCCCTAGTACGTGTTCCTTCTGGTTAATGATAGTCTTTGTTTGGTAGGCACTCTCCTAGGAGGGAATGCTAATGTAATACTCACTGAGTTTTCTGCTGCTGGCTGGGAATTATCAATAGGTCATAAATAAACTACCACCACATAGGAAAGACAATAAGATTATATATACTCCTACTACCTCCAATTACAGTAAGAGCAACAATTATAAGGTTGTACTCCTACAGCCACCCTAGGGAGAAAATGAAAGGAAAATGTTCCATTAGCTTAATGAAGAGAACACAGCAGAGCTACAGTCAAATTTTCTCACTATTAGCACCTACGGTGTTGCTCCAGCGCACAGGGGAAGCTCGATACAGGGTAACAATTAAACGTTCTGACAATTAGCCCCTACAATGTACATTCCGCAAACCCAAAGGAGACATTTCAAAGAATTACATTTACATTTTTCTCACCTCTTGACTTGAAATTTTAGTGAGTCATTTGCTTGTGGAAATGGAGTCGGGACTGAAAGTTTATCTTACGGTTGATGATAAAGTGTCCGTGGCAGGCTTGCTGGAAAGTACACATAAACTGAATGGTACAGTTTGTAAAAGGGAGGGTTATGAAAGATGGAAGCAGAGAAATGGTCACACTGACCTCATTAGGGAACAGATGGACTGGATCAATGTTAGTAATTTCCATGTTTAGAGAGTAACTTCACTCTTACCTGTCTAGGGGTGGTGCCGGAAAGAGAAGTGAGGTCTCTCATTCCAACTGCCAAAGAATCGGGTCTGTTTCCTGGGAGGCACTGTATAGAGAAGGGAGTCCCTGAGCCTGGTTGCCCTGTGCCCAGATTCTGGTCCACCATTCCGTCTCGTCAAACTCCAATTTCCCTCCTCTGCAAAATGGAGGTACCAAACTTTCATGGGTTATTGGGAGGATTAAAAGAGAAAATGCCTTGAGATTAACCAACAGTAAGTGCTTAACAAATGTTAGTTTTTATGATCTATGCTCAGAATCAGCCTAGAACATTATGCATTTGTATGACATAGTAAATATTTGTGTGTAATGAATACTCAAAATTTCCCTCTGGAGACCGAGATTTAAACTTGACTTGGGTGGTAGAGAGCGAACATTTCACTTTGTTTTATCTCACTTTAAGAAGGAAAAGATGTTTTTGCAATTTGGGGATGCAGCTACCTGAACTGCTCTACAAATCATCCATAAATATATGGATAACTAGGGACAAATAATAGGTACCCCACCACCCTCATTATCCAGAGCACAAGAGGCTTTTGCTTGGTCCAACTTCACCCCATGAAGTGGAATACTTACCTTGACCACACTAATCCACTACTGTTATTGCTTCTTATTGCCACATGGAATTGCATTGAAAAATGGGTGCTCCACTGTCCAGAAGGCCCCACCTATACCACAAGGAAGTCTTTGGGCAAGACAAAGCAGTTCTTAGATGAAGTCCAACTCCTCTTCCCTGGAGCTAGCTTTGACCAAAGGTCAACTCCAGTGTAAGCCTTTTCCTGTTTTCTACCCCAGGACCACCAGGACACCTGTTGGCCTCCTAGTAACTCTGGATCAGAATGGGTTCAACACAGAAACCTCTCTCACCACCTTTCCCTGGAGTTCACCCCTCCAGGAATCAGGTAACATCTCAGTTTAAATCCTATAGTTACTGATAGAAAGCTGAAAAGAAAAATGTCAAGTCAAATAGCAAACTATATCTTATTGAGAAAGAGCATTCCCTGGGATAGGGTGTTTCAAGCATTATTACCCTTAGTGTCTGTGGATTTTGCTGGTGTTTCAGAAGGTAGTGTGCAACTGCAGTTAGCATTTAGGTGTTTTGTGAAATTGCCACAGTTGTTTTATTTTTTTAAGGGAGGTTTTTGTTATTTGTTTGTTTATTTATTTATTTAGAGAGCATGGGGGGAGGGGCAGAGGGAGAGGGAGAGAGAAGCTTAAGCAGCCTCCATGCTCAGTGCAGAACCCAATGTGGGGCTCAATCTTACCACCTTAAGATCATGACCTGAGCCGAAATCGAGTGGGACACTTAACTGACTGAACTACCCAGACACTCCACCACGGCTGTTTTAAAATCATTTCGTTTGTATGAAGATACTGAGTTTGAAAAGTAAAAGCACTTCTCAATTATACCTTCATCTGTCCTTGTGACACTTGCTGTTCTGTGATAAGCAAGGTCACTTCCTGAATGGTGTAGAAGCTGTTTTTCATAGCACTTCCTGATCACCAGAAGTTCACTCTTGCCCCCTGCCACATCTGCCTTCAGTTTCTATGACAATTGTATGTTATTAGGTTGTAAAATTGTACCCCACTTCCATCTCCCAGAACTCTTCGTTCTTCTTCTTTCCCCTTTTTTTTTAACTCTAAAGAATTTATCATTACTTCTTGTTGTGATTTTGTTAACATTTGTTAAGTAGAGCCCCAGGGTATGGGATGGTGGGCCACGGTTCAACAAAAACCATAAGGGAAAGTGAAAAGGAAGAGAAAGAGAGAGAGAAACCCAATCAGGAAACTTCCATAAGGGAAAGACTCCACAACTTGCTTTCCTAACCACGAGTCCTATGATCATTGTCACCGCCATCATATTTTCCTATTATTAACAATTTGTCTCTTCTCTTTTCCCAAAATTATGTGCATAGAAATGATAAATTTGGTTTATATAAAATTTGTTTTATATGTACAATAGAAATATATAATGTGATACGGACCTTAGAGATCATCTAGTCATCTTGCTTTCTTCCCACGTTTTTCAGATGAAGAAACTTACAATAAGTGATATAGTCATGATTGTACAGCCACCAGCACTGCCTTTTGTTTTAGTTTTGGGATAGAAAAGTCTTGTGACTTTATAAAAAGATTTGAAAACCTGTCCTCATCAAGATAGAAACTCCCATAAGCTCATGAGCCCTAATGCCCCATTTGCAATCTTAAGGTAATGACTTGGGCTAAGTCACTGTATCAGATGGACCATGTGAGTAAAATGAGCAGAGAGTGGTTGACGTGGTGTGATTTGAGAGGTGGTATGAAGGCCCCATTACCCAAGATACAGAACACTCTCAGTGTCAGAAATTGCACCTTTGGTCTTTGTGCTAAGCTTTACTCACTCCGCAATGCTATTCGAAAAGTGAATCCTCTGAATGGTGGAACACAAAAGGTTCCTAATACTTTAGTCGGGACACAGAAACTCTGAAGTGATCCCAGAAATTGAGGATCACAGTAGCACTGAGATTCTAGGATTGGGGAAGGAACAGAGTGGAAACCAGGAATGTGCTCAAATATGAAGCAAACATGCTGAGAGTCTGCTGCCTACTTAAGGCCAGCTGAGTTTCTTCTCCAGTTAAATGGGGTTAAAAAAAAAAAAAGGTTTTATAGTGTTAATGGTAGGAAATGATGTAGAACTAATCATGTTGTACAATGGCCCTGGGAAGCAGTGACACACAGTTATTTAACAACTGTTAATTTTACTAATTAACCCTTGGTTCTCCTCACTAAGTGAATACTGATGAACATGTAAAGATTGGTGCAGAACATCTCTGGATGTTTTCTTCAGTTGATGTACCTGGCACAAAACAAAGCCTGTCTTGCAGGTCGAGATGAAATGAAAGTATGCCGTCATGTGTTGAGGGTAGGGTGGTCACCTCCTGATGTAGGCATTGTCTGTAGAGAAGCTTAAATACAAGAATAAAACTGACCAAACATTGGTCTGCTTTTTATTGTCATGTGCCAACAATTCTAAACAATGTTAGTGACAAAACAATCCTCTCCAAAACTGTCTCTTGTTGGTCTAAATTCTAAATAATTACTGTGGTTATTGTTGAGTTGAAATAAAATATATGTAAATTACAGATTGGCACATTTTGAAAACCTATCCTTTAATAAACAATGCATCCTGCATGTAAGTTAATTTGGAGAATTCCCAATTATACCATCAGCCCCCACACATGGACTTGGCTGCATCCATTCCTTTCCATAGTAATAGCAGTTGAGGATTGTTAAAGCCTGCTTTGAAGGCAATTTCTATCTTCAAACTTCGTGGTGCTACATAATCCTTTGTTTAAACAGTATACTTGAAATTAATAATTTAGCACAGTGATTTTAAAGATTAAGAAACAGAACTTGAGTCACTTCAATCCAGTAATTCTGTGAAATTTTTATTACAACAGTGAGACAACATGCTAAATCTGAAGTATGAACTTTTTGCTTGAGAAGTGTAAATCTTATTTCAAACATTAAATCTTTTACTAAATTTGAGTAATACTTCTTTTTATTGTTAATCATTTGTGTTAAAGTAAAGAATAACTCAAGGAAATAGAACACTACATAGTGGTATGATGTAGTTGTCTAAATTGTACTTTTTGCAGGCATTTTGATTTTATTAAAACTATATCAGTTACTGTAATGCTATTACGCATTACTGTGACAGACCACTATGTAGGTATAAATTCGCCCTTTTAGGGGGGAAATTGGAGGGGGAGACGAACCATGAGAGATTATGGACTCTGAGAAACAAACTGAGGGTTCTAGAGGGGAGGGGAGTGGGGGGATGGGTTAGCCTGGTGATGGGTATTAAGGAGGGCACGTATTGCATGGAGCACTGGGTGTTATACGCAAACAATGAATCATGGAACACTACATCAAACTAATGATGTAATGTATGGTGACTAACATAATAAAATAAAATTAATAAAAAAAATCCAAAAAATAAATTCGCCCTTTTAAAATGCACTAATGGGGGCGCCTGGGTGGCTCAGTTGTTAAGCGTCTGCCTTCGGCTCAGGTCATGATCCCAGGGTCCTGGGATCGAGCCCCGCATCGGGCTCCCTGCTCGGCGGGAAGCCTGCTTCTCCCTCTCCCACTCCCCCTGCTTGTGTTCCCTCTCTAGCTGTGTCTCTCTCTGTCAAATAAATAAATCTTAAAAAAAAAAAAAGCATTAATGTAATTTATAAATATTTATATTTTTATTTGTTCTGTAATAAATATTTCATTTTATTTTTTTCCACTGGCATGATTATTATGCCAGTAAAAAGAAAACTCCCAAAATATCCACATACATATGGTCAATAAAAGACAATTGTCACTACCTGAACTCCTTTTCTGGACATCATTCTTATTCCTTTCATGATTATCACTGAAAATAATTTTGTCACATGGAGGTGATAAGTGTTAAAAATAATCCACTCCAGGTGCCAAATACTCTAGTATTCTACTAATATCTACACTGATCCTAAATGAGATCTTCAACTAGGATCTCTAGTAACTAGTTGCAGCTTTGCAAATAGGCTTTGCACTATGGTCGATTTTTCCAGTGATCACTAAGCCAATGAGCCATATAAGTACAATTTGAGTTCCATTTTTAACTTCATCAGAAGAAAGGAGTTCTTATTATTGCAATTACTTTGTCTTTACTGGTTAAATTAACATTCAGCTATTGAGGTTGCTGTGCAATAGACGATATTATTTTACTTACTGTGTGTAGTCTTGTCACAGTAACAGCATGCTAGCATGAAAAGCCTTATAACAAATAGGTAAATACATGTCTCTTGTGAATTAAAAGGGGGTAATTATGTCAGCCTTACTGCATCTGTGTGTGAACAGCTAAAAATAATTGAAGTAAAAATGTCAGGTAATATTTAACATTAAATACAAATAATCACAATATTGTTATAAGAATGAGAATGACGTATAAAACATAATTTTTAGTTTCTCTTGATAGAGTATTCAAATTAGAATATGAAAACACATGCATAAGTACTCCTTTATTTTCCCTTCATTTTAGGCAGTCCTAGTCCTATACACTACAGGTTCAATTGCTGCAATTTTCCCGTCAAAATAGATCTTTGCTATAAAGACCCCCAAATTATTATATTTAAAACACTTATTTTTATGCTTTAATCAAACAAAACTCAAATAAATCCTGATATTGAAAATATTTTGGCTTCCTAGAAACATGTAAATTATGCTGTATGGGATGTGCTTATTACTGAGATGCATTTAGAAACACCCAAACTTGCAACAGAGCTTCAAAGTAGTCTCTCTGGTTAACTAAACACTAATTCCATGGAGTCTGTCATAGTACCAAATCTTTCTGGAAATTCCTTTTTCTTTGTGAACGGCCTTCAAATCATGTGGCATATTCTTCCAAATATTTGATTTCTTAAAAATTGAGTCCCATGAATATAAGACAGTTGATTAAGCTAGATAAAGTGGGTTTTATTTAAAGAGAAGAGGCAATCATAAAGTTCATTTTTCTTCTGTAGCTCCTAAATTAGCTTTGAAGGCTTTTGCAAAGAGAAAGTCCCCTCATTTTTCTAGCTATGATGGATTCACCAGAATCATCTCTAGAGGAGACTAATTTGAAAGACAGTATGTATTTGAATACATAAGCTGGTAGAGTTAGTGAAGTGAGTCTCATTTAAAAAAAGATAGTCAAACAGATTCTAATGGCTTTTGATGTAAAGCAATGATCGGTGGCATTAACTAAGTTCACTGTGTTTTAGCAAAAATGAACTGCTTAAAGTTATAAGTCACCAGGGAACTGTCTGACGTGACCAGTTTCAGGATCATATTAAATTCTCTCCAATCTTTTTCTCTTAAATTTTGCCTAGAACATTATCAGTGGCAGATTAATGACACTATTTTGCATATATAACCATTCTTAACCTTATTCCAAAAATGATTTGAGGAAACCAACATTAAAGGATATAATGACAATAAAGATCAATTAATAAAGATCCATATAATAAGATACGGTAGTACAATAAAATAAAAAATAGATACACTGAAGCAAAGAGAAAATAGAGAATAATAAAAGGAACACAATATAAGATAATAACCAAAAACATATTTAAAAAGCTCTAGAAAAGGTCAAATAAAGGTTAACATTTCAGCTTAGCTTTTAGTTACCAAAGCAGAGAACAAAATTATCTGTTATAAGAACGTCTATGTGTGTAAGTTCATTTACTGTGTGCACAGAAGGAGAAGCAGTGAGGCTGGTTAGCTTAACTAGATGAAAATCTACATCTGACTCTGCCACTAACACAAACTTTTAACTTCTCTGTGCTGCAGTAAATATGGGAACTCAATATGCTGTTTTTCCTATTTTGCTAGCACATTACCAAAAAAAAAAAAAAATTGGAATGGAAATAATTGTGACCTACTTCCAGTTCAGAAGTCATGAATAGAAACAGCTGACATTATTCGAGGGTGAGTCCAAAGGAATGAATGAGCATCACCTATGTACTTTCTCTATGTGCTATGCCATTTAATTCATACACCCATCTTATGAGGTAAGACTCCTAGCTTACAAATGAGGACCCCAGGCCCAAGGTTAACTTACGCAGAGATGGCATTTGAACTGTGTCTGCCTAACCCAAAAGCCAGAGTATATTCTCCACAGACTACACTGCTTATTAGCCCCTCTGAGGACTTTACTGAAAAACTATCTTGAGTAGCATAATGAAGAGTTATTCCTATTTTAGATTCCCTAAGTGTCAAACCTTGATTCAAAACACCCCCAAATAATTCTTGTGCACTCATCTGCGTTTCCATCTTTCTGTTCACCATATACCACCTGAACTATTATTTACTCAATATCTTTCTTTATACATGTTCATTTTCAATTTATTTTTTAAATTTAACTTTAATTCCAGTATAGTTAAAACTGTTATATATTCATTTTTTATTTAAATTTGAGGAAACTTTATATGACTATTAAAATTGTAAAAATCAGTGTGTTTGCTAGAAATAGAAGCATAAAGAGAAAACCTGTTAGTAGCTGTGGGTTCATGCAGCCCCTAGGAAGCTCTCAGGCGCCACCAACTGGGCATCCCTACGGAACCCTCCTATGCAGGACTGGGAAGTGGGGAGTGGTCTTCAGCAGGAGTTCCCTGAGGGTCTCAAAGGCCTCGATGTTATCCTGCCATTCACTTTTCCACTTTCAGACATCAGAGAGGCTTGGCATTGTGGTCGAGACTCAGACCTGGGGAAGATGAAGGAATATGCCCATCTATTATTAGAACTCTGCAGCTGCAGCTTAGCTTCTATTTTATTCAGTAGAGCTAATTTGGGCAAAAGGGCCAGTAAAACAAAACAAAACAAAATGTCCCATTCTGTGGGGAGAGAACAAATTATTTTCAACCCTTTTTAGCATTCTAAGATTTAAGTGCCCTTGTTCTGTAACTTCAGATTTCCAGGAACTTAAATTTGACAACTCAAATAGTGTTTTATTATATCAATAAATCAAGCAATTAGACATGAAAAAAAATTATGTTGTCAACTAAATCAACATTTTCCTTTTATAGGAAAAAGTATTTCAAGAAAACCCCGGAGATACAAGGGGTTTTATATCTTTTAGATTATAAATTCTGGGAAAGCAAGCTCTTAATCATCGCATTTTTCCCTACAGCCTAGTACAGTATGTCACATAAATGTGTTTCAGAATATTCTGGATATATTCATTTCCTTACCAGACATCAGACTCCGGTTTAATCAGTGGTTCATCTTATGAAGGAATGACTTTCACATGTAACAATTAGTTATGAATGGCACAGACTACATCTTGGATGACATACAGAAAAGCCTTCTAGAATCAAGCACTATTAAAGGTTTGTGGGCTATTATTGTATTTGTTCAATGTTCCTGTGGATGGATTTTATTTTCATTCAGTCTCATTTTTGACAGATGACTGTTTTTTCAAAACTTATAATATGAATTTTGAGGGAATGTCCTCCTATGAATAATGACGAATTGTTAAACCTTAGTAAAGTTTATAAAACACACCCACATAAGTGATGAATCACTGAATTCTTCTCCAGAAACCAATACTGCACTGTATATTAACTAAAATTTAAATAAAACAATAAAATAAAAAAATAAAACAAACTCACTCAATTCTACAGCAGTTTTATTAATTTCAAGGACCCAGTCAAGCAGTGGAGTAGTCATTCCCGCAATATAACATATAGCTGAACATTCAAAACCCAAGCCAAAAAGGGACACCTACCTGGTTCAGTCAGTAGAACTGTGACTTTTTTTTTTTAAATGGTAGCACTAGGGTTTATTAGACTGTGCCTTAGTACGGGTTCTGGGGCTTACCCATGGTGCTCTTGATGATAAAGCCCAGACGTTCTGCCCATTCTTCTTGAGCAATGACACTAGGAAATTGACAGCTAAGTGGATGTTGTACACAAGCTCATCATCTGTCATCTTCAAGTGGCCAACAGCCACTGCAAGACACAGCACCTTCTTCATCTGGAATTTGATGATGGACTTCACTTCATCCACTTTGGCCACCATGTTCTCATTGTGGGTCAGCAAGGAAGGGAACTTGCCAGCCTTATTCAGGCCTGGGCCCAGGATTCACGGGATCTGCTTGATCAGAGATTCTGAAGCCAAAAAGGCATCATACTTCTTGGCCAGCTTCTTAACTCATTTTTTATTCTTGTTGAGTTTCTTCAGCACCTCAATGTCCATATGGGGAATATCCACTGCCTTGGCCTCATCACAGAGCTGCTGGTCCCCCAAAACACATATGCAGAACTTGGGGCGGGGAGTGGACTTAAGCCTGATGGTGCCTGAGAAGTCTGTCCTTCTGAGGGTCATAGTTCTTCTGGCTGAGCTGCAGCTCCACCATCTCCAAAAACTTCCGGCGCTTGTGCTGGTTCCCGTGCATGACTTCCCGCACCGCCTCGTACAGGGTGTCGTGGGAGACTTTGCTGCTCATGGTTCCTCAATCCGTAGTAACCAGAAAAGAGCAGAACATGTGACTCTTGATCTTGAGGTTGTGAGCCCATGTTGGGCTTACTTAAAAAAACAAGAACAAAAACAAAAAACCCCCACCAAAGTCAAATGGACAACTCATATAATTTTGATAATCTGAAGGTATAACTAATTATAGGCAGAGAAAGTTACTTGAAAAGGCCATTCTTAACTTTTGATCTAGAAGGGAAAGAACATTGATTGAACACCTATGCGGAGAACTTGGTATCATTTAATGCAATAACCCTATGAAGCTAGGAGGAAAGGGAAGATCACAGAAGTAATTTATCCAGGATCACCCAGCTAGTAAGTGGCAGGTTTTGAAATCAGCTGTGTATGACTTCAAATATTGTATATTTCCTCTACACCACTCTGCTTTTGTGGTTAATGGATATGTTCAAAATAATCACTTGGAATTCTTGGATACTGGTGACTCTATTTCATTAGTATATGGGAATCACTGAAAGCTGTGGCTTTATGGGATGAGAGGAGTCATAGCACATCAGGTCACATTATATTGAACAAAATCAGGATCAACTCTGGTGAATAGTGGGGGACTCACAAAGCCATTGTAGAAGGAGTTCCAGAAAGGATTTCTAAGAAGGGAGTGCCAAGGGCTTTAAGGTTCACTGAAGCATAACCACAAAGAATGTGTCCTATGATGGGCAGCAACTGCAGGCCTCAGCTGTCGCGGGTCTAACGGGCTGAGCCAAAGCTCTGCACAGTATGCCTGAAGCAGTGTCACAAATGGTGACAATATCTCTGAATGGTGGTACACATGGCAATCACAGGGCAGAAATTACCTGTGCTGAACGTGGACTGAACCACTGTTTGCACAATGAACTTTTTATACACACATGCAAAACCATAATCACTCAAACATCATTGATTTGTTTTAGGTGCGAAGACAATCTGCTTTATTACATATTTAACATTTTGCTACTTCACTGAATCAAGACTAAGCTTCTTTTGTGTTTCTCGTGGCACTGGGAATACAAAGATGGGATGATAAATGTCATTGTCCTCAAG
Source organism: Halichoerus grypus (assembly GCF_964656455.1). Taxonomy (NCBI): domain Eukaryota; kingdom Metazoa; phylum Chordata; class Mammalia; order Carnivora; family Phocidae; genus Halichoerus; species Halichoerus grypus. The sequence continues at coordinate 110,615,299 of NC_135719.1, read as the reverse complement.
AAGTTCAAAATATTGGCATGGGAGGTGCGGGAAAGATTTGTAAACTAGTAAGTGAGACCAGTGCTCAAGCTTTTATTTCTCGTTTTACTTACTTATATACATGTATACATATTCAAATGAAACAAGGTTAAGAATATATTCCAAAGGTGTAGGTTCTACTGTAGGAGAACTAGAGAAAATGTTAGCTTATCAAATATAACATATATTACCCTATCAAGTTATATAAGTTCTTCACTTATATATTTTCTTTATATTCCTACTTATATATCATTCTATTTTATTCATTGATCATACAGAGGCAAGTCTCATACTAGCACATGTGAATATGCATTCAAAAATATCAAGGAAGGGGAGACAGAGTGGAGGAATGTAGATTTTAGTAGGCAGAAGTGCTTTTGTATTTGTATGCTAGGGTGGAAATTAAATATAGCAATAATTGATTTCCTTAGAAATTTATATTTAATGGGGTGGCTGGGTGATGGACATTGGGGAGGGTATGTGCTATGGTGAGTGCTGTGAATTGTGTAAGACTGATCAATCACAGACCTGTAGTCCTGAAAGAAATAATACATTATATGTTAATAAAAAGAAAAAAAAATAAAAGTGAAGATTTGAAAAAAAAATTGTATTTATCTATTCAAATCTCAAACATTTGGAACCAAAAAAATATTCTATGTATACACTTACTATGTTAGATGTTCAGGTTTCTGGAATTCTGTTTGTCGGACCTCACAGATAGGATGTTGACCTTGGGATGCCCTTCTGTCCTGTTTGCCTGGGAACTTCAACCATCACTTCTTTGAACAACTTCTGTATTAACGAATGTGTAGAAGTAGTCTTCCATATTACAATGCTAATACATTGTGGGAGTCGTAAGGCACCATGCAAAATCAGAGACTATTTTTTGTCTTTGTGTCTAGTTTTAGAGTGGCATATAATAAGAGTACAATACAATAAAGTTTAACACTGAATTTTTATTAACTAAATTAAGGTCTCCATTTCAACTAGATTACTCAGCAGTTTTTAATTTCAAGTCATACCTTATGTTCAATTATGTTTAGGTCTTTAATATTAAATAAAATGGCATGTTCTTTTAATAGAAGGAAATCCATATTATGGGCATGAAGCCACTGATATCCCCATCAGTTAAAAAGTCCTCTTGCCACTATTAACTAAGCTATGCACATTACTAACCACTTTTCCTGGTTACTTCCTTAGAAAAGCAGAGTTAGAGGCTTGGTATTTACTTTATTTAAAAAAAAATTTTCTTTTTAAGATTATGGACCAAGTTCCTTAGGAAAATGTTAAATAAAATTCATTTTAAATATAAACTTCTATACAGTAATTCATAACTTTTAAGTAATTTTTATCAATTCCTTCTGGACTTCAAAGTAATAAAAACATAATACTCTGTAAATATATGCTACAGAAGTGGTAAATAATATCTGGCTAAGAGGTTCTCAACAGCCTACAGCATGGGCTAATAATCTTTGCTAATTGTGATAGATAAATTTTGGGGCTGAAATGTATAAGACTGACAACCTGTCCTGTTGGTGAATCTAAGAAAACGTTTCTTCAAAAACTACTCAATGCATAAGAGACTGCAGAATACTGAACTACATTCATGAACACTTATTAAGAGACCAAGCAAAATATGGTACTTTAATCCCCATTAAGTACTATATTTTTCCTACTTCTAAAATATAGAAGTGATTTAAATTGTTCATTTTAGATAGGTGAAAGCTAAAATTCTTTCTGAACTTTTAATTATTAATTTCCCATTTTACCAGTACATATAATACTTCTTAAATTTTTAAATGAAAGACTGACATGTTATCATTTGCTGTCTTGGCTATTCTCAACTTGGTTTTTATGAAGTAGTTCAAGACAACTGTAGCTCACACAAGTGCTCACAGTTATCATGCTGTTTCTCCAATGCACATACTATGTATTGTTACACACTCACTTCAGCAACTTCACAGCTGTTTTCATTTTTGATTGTTTTCAGCCCATTATCCCCTATGCATTGTTGTTTCTGGAAGGAAAGTTTCATCAAGCATTTGGAAGTAACTGGAAGGTATATTCAAGCAAATGAGTTTTTTTTTTTATGGATGCATTTCTTAGATGAAAACCTTCAAAAGAGAAAGTATTGAAGTCTGATGCTTAAATATTTTGAAGATAGTTCAGAAACATTTAAGTTAAATGTCAGTAATCTTTCTAAAATGTACACATGACTCATTTTTACTATCACTCATGCACTATACTAGTCTGGAGAATAGCAGGTTGAAGATGCAACAAATATTCTTTGAACACTTCAATAAACACAATGTAAACATTCACTTTAATAATGTTGCCTTTGTTAATACAAAACTGAGTGCATTTTTTCCTTGCCTCTGGCTGAGCCATGACTAGCTGAGTAGCAACAGCAGAGTGCTGAAAGAATTTTTCAACAGCAATTTGCTTGTTCTAATTTACTTTTCAAGGTTGATGATCAGGATCATTATGATGCTTGCAAAAAGATCTATTTCTATTAATTTGACCCAGTCATTCCCCTTGTTCTCTTCATGTTTAGTTTCCCTGGCAGCTTTAAGTGAATCAGAAGTGCCACTGGCACTCCAGTTCTATAGTTTATATACAAAATGAACTCCTAAACCCTTTAGGAACAGAACTGCTATACCTGCTGAGAAAGTATGGGTACACTGAAATGAGGGACTCAATGAAACCTCTGCTTTTTGCTCTTCAAATAGAAATGCTCTTTCTAGTTAGCAGACCTACATAATAACACAACAAACCATTATCTGTTCAATTCTTTCTTTAAAGAAATCCTAAGAAGCCTTGTTTTTTTAACTTGAACACAATCATCACTCATCAACAAGATCAATACATAGAACTTGTATATAATTTAAAAATTTTACATGATGCATATTGAAAAAGGCTTTATATCAAATGTATAATACCCTAAAAATGTAATGGGAAATAATCAAGTTATTTCCTACATCTCCAATAAATTTCAAAAAGCTAAATGTTTTCCTGGTCTCCTTTTTGTGAGGGAATGTTTATTATTAGTTCCAATGTGTATGGTTCCAACATTTAAAGAGCCCCAGCTAAGTGATTTGGAAAATCAATGGTAATATTCTTCACACTAAACACAACTATAAAACTGACAAAGGAATTCTTGCTTCAATCACTGACAAATTAACAAAGCTAACAATATAAATAAAATGGATCCCACTTAATGCAGGCTATGCTTCTAAAAGGGAAAAAAAAAATGACAGGGTTTAAATACAGTCATTAATTATCTCTTTATAGCCTGCAGAGGGCACTCAAGTCCTTTGAAAGAAAAAGTAAAAATTTTAAGAGGAATAATCATGATTTATTTTCATTTTTATTATTAGTAGTATGTTAACTAAACAATATTATTTTTACAGAACTACCATTTAAAAAGAAGACATTTAAAGGAAACATACAGTTTGACTTCAAATGTTTAATGGATTATTAAGACATACAAATTTCCACATGTCTTACTGGAAAAAACAATTCAGCAGGTGGTTTCCATCCCAGGGTACCTGTCAATCCGTAAATGCTATGCATCATACATTAGCACCACACTGCCAACAATTACACAGATTAGTCAGGGCCTAGAGAAATCAATCTGGACCTCAGAGTAAACTAGTAATATGGATAAGGCACTGACTGCTCCAGGCTATACACAGACAATAATATTATCTCCATAAAACAGTTGATGAAAAAAATTAGAAGGTAGTTGAAAAGGCTTCAGCTCCTAAGTGTTGTAACCATTTTTGAGAGTAATTGCATGAGTTCTCTGTTAATTTTCATTTTAATGAACCTCTCTATTACTGTTAACAAACATGTTTGGAGAGAAGATTATCTGACTTTAAATATTCTTCCTTTGACATGATACACAAACATTTCATAGGGCAACCCACCAAGTAAGATACACTAACATATATATTACACAAATATACACACATATGTGTATACATACGTTTAAATCTAGATTCTTTCTCTGATGGCATACTTCAAAATATATTGCAACATTTATTAACTAAATATTGACTGCAGAAGAGTAGTTAATTATTAAAAATACTAGTTTCTTAGCAATATAGCCAGGGGATCCTGCTCTTCTAACTTAAATCTTTTTCTGCTTCTCAATTTTGCTTTGGTATATGTGCTGCCCAAGCAAGCACATCAATTTTGCTTTGGTTAAGTAACTTGCTATCAGAAGGTATTTAGAAACAGATTGGTTACTAAATTGAAACGAGAGAGGCTGGTTTGGCACCAACATGAATTAGATGTGTACAAGTCATTGTTTGAATTTAGAAATTGGATCACAGAATGTTTGAGACAAAAAAATGTGTGGGAAAGTTATCTAAATATGTAACTTGTATTCTAAACTGCTAATAGAATAATGAACAATTATAAAGCATTAAAAAAAAGCTTTGTCAGTAATAATAAAATTAATCAATAATAATTTAATATTTTAAAACTATTTTTGTTACAAATCATTATGTTTCTTCTTTTAAGAGCCAATCTTGAAATATACTTAAGGAATAAATCTCCAAATTTGATATCTTGGAAGATGAATATCGACACTGATGTTGCTAATAGTTTTTAAAAGCAAATTCTTTAAGAAGCCTAGCATAAAATATTTATTCTTAAAATACTGTACAAAATTCCATAAAGTATCTTAAATTTTACAGTTATGGAAGAAGAGGTACCCAATTAAATGAGAAAAAGGCAGAAGAAATAGTAAACAATACAGTGGAAAGTAATTATTTTGATAATTTAAAATAATTTGGATTATTTTTGTAATGGCATCATTTACCTTTATGGAAAAAACCCCTATCATTCTGAAAAAGAATGTGATTATTCTTATGGTGGCAATATAACAAGCCCTTTTTCCTCAAGGAAGGACAAAGTTAACAAATAAAGCTTTGAAACCACAAGTCTTAAGGTGAATAATTGTGTATTACAATATGTTTTCCCCATTGGATTTCTTTACCACATAGCATGACATTTTTTAATGGGGGGAGGGCGGGGAGAAACCATGCAGTTTAATAAAATAGAAGCATTTTCTCAATCTAAGTTGTAGCCACTGCTTTGATTTTTGGTTTATCTCAGGGCCAATAAGTATACACTCTAGTACATGAAACAAAACTAGAAGATATACTTAGAATGTAGTCTCTGTTTCTTCTTTCTTCAAAGTCTGTATTTCCTAAAAGCATTGTTAGTCAAAGCAAAAAGAAATGTTTGTTCTATTACGTAAGAAATAAACTTCATTTGGTATTCAATTGACTTTCTAACTTAGCAGACAGGACTTTACATCTTCAAATACTGAAAATAAATTGCATTCTTGGCCCCTGCTTTAAAAGGTTAGAGAGAATAAACGCACACCCTGGTAGTGTTCTAGTGATCTCCCTAATCTCAGTTGCACTTTGTCAGAACGAGGTAACTGGTAGTTAAGTGAAATACCCTAGATCAAAGGGGGATTAATCACCAACTGAATCCTTGCTGAATAAACCTGTCATTCAAGAAAATTATTTCCACTGAACTTAGCAGAGGATTGAAGGTATTTGCATAACAGGGACCAACGTACTTCAGCCAGGTTAAAAGGTTCAGAATTCATCCCATGTTTAGCTTTTTGCCTCCTTTTCCTTTCAGCAGCCGGGTACAATGGTTTCTAATCTGATAATACAGCTAACTATCTAAATGATGTCAGAACAGGAAAGTATTGCAAAGTTTGGATGAGGGATGGATCAATTTCACTTTCAGTAACTCCTAAATCTGATTTGTTGGAATTTAAGATGTAATCCTAAAAAAGTCCCTTAAACCTGAGGACTGTTTATTAACATCCCTTTTCTGACCTTTGTCTTAGAAACAACCGTTCTGCTATGGCAGCAGTCCCCACAGAGGCTCTGGATGATAACTTGACCTACCTACCTCTCAGGGGTGGTACAGGAGTCTATGAATGTCTCTAAAGCAGTGTGAAATACTATAATAAAAAAATAAAAGAAAAATATTAGTTGTTACTGGGTATAAAATTGTGCTTTGAAAGACCTTAAATCATACAATGTATAAAAACCACAATAATTTTAACTCAGAAATACTGAGTTGCTGTGAAAAAAATAAAGTTTATGAGACAGACTATTGTTTAATAAAAAAAAAAACTTTTTACACAAATAATTCTCTTAAGAATTCCTGATAAGGCTATTTACTTCAAACCTGACATTAGAATCAATAATTTAAAAAGGAAAAATAAAAAGTGCCCACCGCTGTAAGGGTATTAATTACCTTACACTATAAGAGTATTGCCAGCTTTATAAAGTTTTAAAAATATTGTTCAGTAAAAAATGAAGAAGCGTTTTACGAAAATCATGAATTACTTTTTTTAGAGTACATTTCCAGAAATTTAACACTTTTTGTACCTTTTGGGTCTACTGAAGAATAATTACCCTTATGATAGACATCAGATTTCATAATCATATTTTGGCACTAAAAGGGAATTTAGCAATTTTGCATCTAGAGTATGTCTGACACCATCCAAATCTTTCACTGGAAGTAGATGCTCATATTCGCCACAAATGCAAAGCATCTTTCAAGTTAAAAAATGCAAAGAATAGTTATCAAAGAAAATGAATAAAATCCATAGATAATTTTTTAGAAAATGATTGAAGTTTTAACCCAAGAAAGGACTCTTAGAGTGTCTTATAGCTTAGAATAAGAACATGTCAATCACGATTAAGCTTCTGGAATCGGAATCCCTTTGAAATGCAGCTGTTTCTTCTTTAATTGTGGCAGCGGACTCTGAAGAAAAGAAAGGTCCAGCCTTAAAGATGAGTAAGGAATACAAAATAGCTCAGGATTAGTTGTGGAGTTCAAAGGTCGCTAATTACACTAAGGAGTTCCCAGACACAGGGAAAACATTAAACAGGTCACCTACCAAACGGGAAACAGACTTTGTCTTCAGAAATTATCCTGAAGTGACAGGTTTCTAGACAAAATCAAAAGCATCACAGTGTGCCCAGCTGATCTCAACAGGATGAAAACATGAGTTGGTTTTAGTTCTGTAGCGTTATGTTAGAATGGAATGGCAACAGATGGCATCAGGTTCCCCTTCGCCCTACACTTGTCCAGTATTCCCTTGATTTTCCTCAGGCTTCTAGAAATGTCAAATCAAAGATTCACTGGTTTTTCTGATTGCTTAGAAAGAAAGTTTTCCCTAGGGGATTATTATACTGAATATCTATGTACTTACTAGATAAATGCCTCTTGCCTATCTTAGTGTACTTTACTCAACATTTATACAATCAAGATGTCCAAATGGCTCCATTAATATTAACATAAGTTAAACGTTAAGCTTTCCTTGAGTTTAAGAGAGATCAAATAACTTAAGTGAAATGTTTTTTTTTCTTCTTCCAAAAGGAAAATTTTAACTACTGATTATCTATGATTAAGCCAGAATAATAAGTTAAAGTCCTGGTCAGGCAGTTATTCTATTTTCTTTGTTACTTGGGATAATTTTGAACATAGAGCATTCTGCCATGATAATGCCTTACAGAAAATGAGAATTTATAACAAGTGAGATTGACCTTAATTAAAAAGCCATATTTCAAATCCTAAATTTATATGCACTCTCCCTTCAAACTATCATAGCTCTCTTTCAAGGAGTTAGAAGATTTTTCTAAGCTTTTCCTTAGGAGACTGACTAAAAAAATAGAAACCAAGAGATAATTTAATTGAATATTAATCTGTAATGCATATTTTTTATAACGCTTCTAATTCTGTTCCATAAAAAGAAACTTGACATAGATTAACTTTTGAGGATCTTGAGATTTCATCTTTTCTTGAATGGCCACTTAAAGTCCAACTTGACAAGGAACTGCTTTGAAAACAGAATGAGACATATAATTTGTAAAGACAGAATAAAAAGTATGACAGGGTGGTTCCTGAAGAAATCAAGAGAATGCTAATAAGAAAGCAGGAGTGATAAATTTAAAGGAAAGAGGCTACACAACACTGAAATAAGATTAAGTAATACTCTCTACCCACAAAACAGCTTTTGAATTTTTACCTGAATTCATTAAGAATTTTCATATAATAAACATGAAAAACAGTATTATACCTAAATTTATCTTTAAAAAAATTTGGCTGCAGGCATTAAGTGATCACAAAACACTAGGCTCATTTTCTAAAGGTATCCCACCCCTCTTAGTATGCTGACTGACATCCTGAGCAAAATGTTATTGTGGCAGATTAATAAGCTTACCTGAAAAGTAACTCTAGAACAGAGATAAACAAACACCTTAAATAGAATTATTCAGATTCTTTATTAGTCAATAAGAAAGTTCTGATTAAGAACAGGTTACTATTTAAACAACATTCCTTTGTTTTCATTGACTGGTTATTTTTTTTTTTTTCCCAAGAGATTTACAGTGGTTTCTGGTATTCTATAACAATACATTGTACCAGAATCTTACTACTCAGGTTTGAAAGAGCAGAGTTTTTTATCTTGCACATCCATCTTTTAATCTACAATCCATCAGGAGTGGCTGTTTGCAGCTCTGCAATGAGAAGGAGGCTGAGCCCATATCCAGGAAAGCTCAGTGGAGAAAGAAGGCTACAACTGATTAGCCATGTCTGCCACAGGAGCAGGAAAGTATATATGGTAGGGTGACCCAGGACTAGTTTAAAATAAGCCTAAAGTGAATCACTACTGTTTTCTGCTCTGAATCATATTTGAGTAAAATCAAAGGGTAACAAAATAGGAAATATTAGTCTTTAAAATGTTCTTTCAAACTATGTCAGGCTAAAAACATTAAACAGGAGCATTTTTATAATTAAATCAATGACTTTTTTCATTCATAGGTTATATGCACACACATTAAAAATAAAAGACTAATGATTTAATTTATGTTACCATTATATAAATCCTATTTAAGTATGAGATAATTACAGTAATAATGATCCATATGTTACTGGCGCAGGAGCTTTAGAATTCCAGATGTAATAGTCAGAAGAAATTAGTTTCCGGTCTATAAAAAAAAAAAAAAGAAAGAAATGATAAGACTGTATTACATTAACAAAAATTCAATGAGAGAGCAGTCATGATATTTTAAAAATGTGGAACACAATGATTTCAAGAAAGGCAACACTTTGAAATATTTTAATTTCACTTTATCAAGGCATTGTAATTTTTACAACTTTAAAAATACGGGTTTATTAAATATTTAAATCTATCTTTGAGCTTATTTATGCCAAATTTATGCCAATATCCCTCATTTATTCCACGTCTATCAATTTTTCTCATGATTTCCTTAAATTCTGTTTCTTATGGACCATGACATCAACTACAAAAAAAATTTTAAACTTTTTATTGGTTTCCAATTATGTGACCTCTCTTCACCATGGTCCTTATCCTGATCTTGCTGTTCTTTACCCATTCCAAGTTTTAGAGACAGAAATAAACATTCCACTTTCTAGTAATACTTTTAAAAAGTTGCTTCAATGGTTTCTTAAAGTTCTGATCAAATTTAAGTTTTCTGTTTTAATAGCTTTGGACAAATGATAACCTCTTTGAACTAAAGTTTTCTGATATGTAAATTTGAGCTAATAATGCTCATTTGGAGCTAGACCCATGTAAATTCTGATTATTACACACATTAGTGAATATCTAATTCTGCCTTTTCTACCTTTCTTCTTCATGCCTTTCTTCATAATGAAAAAGATAGAGGTAAGATGTATTACCTTGTTATTTATTTATTTATTTCTTCAGTCTGAGAACCTAGTAAACATTGAAAAGCAACACAACATACTGGTTAAGTGGGCAGGCTCCAGAGCCAGACTGCTTGGTTTGATTCCCAGTCCTGCCATTTATTAGCTACATGACCCTAATCCCTCTGTTCCATCAGCATCCTCATCTGTAAAATGGAGATAACAATTCTCACATAGGGTGTTGCGAGGATTAATGAGTTAACACACGTAAAATACTTAGAACTGTGCCTGGCACACGGTAAGCAATAAATGTTAGCTATTATTATGTAAATTAACATTATTATTGGCATTAATATTTTCAGAACTAAGTTGTATATGTTGAAAATAAATTGTATTGTCAAGATGATGGCAAAATAAAGGTCTTAGTTGCACAAAGTGGTAGTCGTGTTCTGAAACTAACAGGACGGAAATAAAAGACTGGTCATAATGATGCATTATAAGATGACCTCTTTTATTCAATATATTAATATTTTATATTACTTTATATTAAAATATATTAATATTTTACATTAAGCAGGTACATTACTGAACGACCCCATCCTGTATTATGCTGAGAATTGCTACAATATGTTTAGTTAATATTAATAAGATACTTAAAATATTTAGACATTACCGAAAGAGAAAACATATCTCCCATACAGTCTAAAATACTGGTCTGTTTGCATTTAGTATCCCATAGATAGAATCCAAAATATTTGCATTTAGCATGGTTTGTCTAAACTGATATAACTATATCATGCCTTCAATAAAAAAATGCATCTTGAAGACTCTTCCATGTATATGCATTTCTTTAAAATACAACCAAAAAACGATGCCTGAGAAAACATAGGGAAATCCTAAGGAGGTAAAGAATTATGACTTATTCTGATTACATTACATGGAATTTATTACTGCCATTCACAAGTAATCGCTTAGAATTCTGTAGTTCTGAGTTCTGTAATCCTTTTGAAACTTTCATGTACAAAGTTCTGTCTTATCCTACCTATTTTGGGGATCCTAATCCTTAGTTTAAGAAATATTTATCTAGGGGCACCTGGGCTCAGTCAGATCTTGGGGTCATGAGTTTGAGCCCCACGTTGGGTGTAGAGATTACTTAAATAAATAAAACTTAAGAGTTCTGCTTATGTTTAGCTAACTTTTAAACTCATTCTAGTTACTTTTCTGTTCTATGCTACTATAAATATTTGATCTGAATTAAATAATTCTGAATTCATTTATAAATTACTTTTTGTCTCCCTGTGTTTTCATATACAGTATATATGTTTACTGACAACCAATAAACTCCCCGAAGGCTGGAAACCTTCTTTCTATTGCCCTCCTACTTATAAAATGGAGAGGGCACTAAATAATGCTCACTGACTATAGCATTTGCTAAAAATATTTAAGATTTTAAATAATAATCACATCTAACATTTATTGAATCCATGCTACATGCTAAGCATCATGCTAGGCACTTGGTCAATATAATTTTATCTAAATCTCGTAACAATCCCGAGATAAACAGTACTATTATTTCCATTTTATAGATGAGGAAATTAAAACTTTGAGAAGTTCACTAACTTGTCCAAATTTACACAGCTAATAAATTGTCTGAGCCAGACTCAAACCCTTGTCGGGGAACAACTTCTGAATAAAAAAGTATATTATAACCAGAGCAAAACAAATCCAACTTCATACTAAAGCCCACCTCTATACCAATTCTTGCTCACCCAGACCATTTTATAAACACGAGAAGGCAGAGGCCAATGTAAAGTACACATACTGTTACACAGGATAGGATCAGGTCAGAATTTTTATAAATCAGGATTATTCTCTGATCTCTACTACATTTTAGTTTTGTCTTAGGTAGTAATTGCATAGCACCATTTTAATTCCCTCAAGTTAGTTTGCATCTGTACAACTTACGTGTACTTATTTTTGGTTTTCCTGATGCAAAAACTTGAACTGAATGCTGATCCGCATAACAACCAGTGAGTGTATAATCTAAGATCTTAAAATGAAGCTAGAAAAAGAAGAGAAATACACCAAATTGAGGTGATTATTTGATAAAAGCGATGGTCACATTTTTTTCCCTTGACACAATTTTAGCGATTCACTTCACATAGTTCACAAAATAAAAATGTGTGTGGTACGCTTTCGTGCATACATACACACATACACCTTTTCCCCTTTGCATTAGGACCATTTCTTTGTAATGTTGTCATTAGGAAGTGCTTAACACCCACCAGATACTTCACTAATATGGACTGTAATCTATGTTGCAAAGCATCCCTATTTTATAAATGAGGGCACTGAGGTTCAGAGATGGGAGCAACTAGCATCCCAGAATTTAAGTAGCAGAGCTGGCATGTGAACTCAGACTCCACTGACAACAAAAACTGGTGCTTCTTCCCTTAGGGTGTCTGGTATTCTGCGTATTCTCTTTTATCTCTAAGGCTATATGATTGTGATATATTTCAGATCATAATTCTTTTACAAGCAGAAATGTATACACTTTCTAGCAAAACACAAGAATACAATTACTAAAACTGAAACAGTTTATCTCATGTTTGGAGGGAATGAGATGTTCTGCTTAATTTTCCAGAAAACTAAAATTCAATTTTTCTAGAACTAAGCTTAGAAATCATCCTTTCTCTCACCTATGAAACCTTTCTAAAATGTAATCCGTATTTCTGGATTTAATTGATAATGTGGCATCATCGATATAAATGCCAATTATTATACTGTGCTATTGTAGAAAGGGCCATTATTAGTACTTTCTCTGAAGGCATAGTGGTGGGGTGCCTGAGTCACAGTGATATTCACATGAACTATCAAAGGTCTGTGTCTTATCGAGGGAGCTCCAGTGTCCTTTTGCTGTGGTTCTCATATTTGCTGTTAAAAGCTCCTGATTTTGCAGTATCCTGTTATCTTTTCTACACTTCTTCTTCTATCTCCATCCCTGCAAATTTCTCCTACTTCCTTTCTCCTTTTGATTGCCAAATTAACTGGGCCACATACATAGAATGTAAATTTTGTGATCTTTTAAGCATTTTTTTTCCTATTGCAACTTATATTATCTCTAATTGTAAAGGGCTTCTGCTTGCTTGTTTGGTATAATTCTGGATTCTGGAAGTTATAATAAGATTGATTTCCATATAACTAAATATTATAAAAATAAATCTATTCAGTGAACACAAATATGTATTACATGCTTGCAATGAGATTATAACTGAGTAGGTGATGGTAATGAATAAAAAAGTCAGAATCCCTACCTCTGCAAGACCTACAGTGTAGTAACATCCCATATTTTTTCTAAAAAATATCCAGAAGTAGGAATTTTTATAACAATCCTTGAAACAAAGCTGTGGATATAGCTGAAGCCAAGATAGAAGAAATGAGTATCACTAGTGTACTTTTTTTTTTTTTTTAAGATTTTATTTATTTGTCAGAGAAAGAGGGAAAGAGAGCACAAGCAGGGGGAGTGGCAAAGGCAGAAGGAGAAGCAGACTCCTTGCTGAGCAAGGAGCCCGATGTGGGACTAGATCCCAGGACCCTGGGATCATGACCCAAGGGGAAGGCAGACGCTTAAGGGACTGAGCCACCCAGGTGTCCCTGCACTTCTTACTTCACTACCATTTCTTCTGTTATTATATAGATTTCAATCTCTCTGATTTCTCTACCATTCCATTTAGGTTTTCCTGCTACTTTTCTGATCATCCCTTCAATTCCTCTCACTGGGTCTTCTAAATCATCTACTTATTTTCTTTTTTTCTGATCTTACTCACTTCCACTGCCTCAATTATTTTTTTCTCCACAAGGTTAACTCCTGAATCCTTATATACTGTTGAATTCTCTCTTGAGAATCTAGCTCTAGGTTTTCAGCTACCTACTAGACACTTACATTGGGATATGTTGCTATCACCAGCAATATACATGATATGTATACCACTTCCGCCCAACTTTCTCCATATTAGTACTTTCTCTAAGTATATTCATCCTTCATCAAATATTTATGTGGTAGGTAATGAACTAGATGTTGGTGATAAAAATAATGAATGAATGACACTCATATGGTCTCTGCCCTCTTGGAGCTTCAAGTCTGATTGAAGCTACATTTTTTAAAAAATGTTTTTAAATCTTGGACTTAAAATTATTTTTTGTTTCTATATTTAATTAGTGACCAATGCTTTACCTTTATCACAGCTTCTCCAGGAGTCTTTCTTTCTTTCTGTGACACTCAGCATCATTAACTTACTACCCTTCATCAGGAATCAAGTTTTATTATTTTTTTCCTACTCACCTTCTCACATCCATTCCAGATTGATCTTCATAAAGTATTGTTTTCTGAAAGATCTATATAAAACTAAAAACATTTTCTAACAAAGGAATAAAAGTCAGAATGCAAACCCTCCAAAGCTACAATCTAGACCTAAATCACTTATCCAGCCTGATGTGTTACTACTATTTCTAGCACTGGTTCCTAAGTGTGCCTTGTCATCCTTCATTCCTTTGATTAAGTCATTTATTTACCTATATAAATGTTGGTCAATCTTCAAAGTTTCATTTTCATGCTTATCTGGGCCTCAGAGTTTTGCTTAAACTCCCATCTCTACTGCAAAGCTTTCCTTGACCACTCTGGTCAGAAATGCTCACTGTTTCCTTCAAATACCAAAAGCAGTTAGCACTGATCAATTACTGACATGCATCAGTGGAAAATTTCTAGAGGGCAAGGGCTACATCTTATAT